>NC_084521.1:5282500-5882500 GCF_024500385.1 Phyllopteryx taeniolatus | reverse complement strand
TTTATTTAAGTGACCGCTTATGTGTTTGTCTTCCTCACAAGAGCCAATGTTGTAATTTCCCGGCCATGAAAGACACGGATCAGTGGAGATGAGATAACATCCCACTGGCAAGACCACCACGAGCTAACAGCAACCGAATCGCCTGACCGCTCACAAACACACACACACACACACACACACACAATTCCTTCCTTCTGCCTGTGTGTATGTGCCTGTGTGTGATGAGCCGTGAATTCCGAGGTGAATAGTTTTGTTCGACACAGTTGAGCGGCCATTTTAGAGCGGCTACGGACGGGTCTCGAACCCCCAGGATGTGATCATCCACTGGAAGCAGTTGTTTACCTGTGCAGCAGGTGAGGACTGTGTGAGCTGTCCTTGTGGTGTGTTCAGGTGCACCCTTCTGGGCAGGACACGGAGGCAACACGACAGTCCTGGGTCTTCGGTTTAGGACGGTCCCGATGCACGTGGTTTCGAGTTTACAAACGGTGCTCAGTTGCCGTCTTGAAAGTGTGGGAATTTTAGAAATGTGATAGTTTTGTTTGTTTCCTGAAAGAGCTGAACAGTGAATTTGAAGCGGTCAAGAAATGTGGAAGGAAGATGTAAATATGTAAAACCGAGGATCTCTTAATTTGGGAATATCCTTTTGAAAATTAGGAAACTTGGGGAATCTTATAAAAGCTCCGCATATGTCCTGAATGAGCTGAACAGGGAATAGTTTGAATCGGTGGAACTGTCATGGAAAATGTGGACTAATGAAAAATATGGGTGATTTGGGGAATTTCAGTAATGTGAAATATAACTCCCAAGAATAAATGAACTAAACCGTTTGAATTTGGAATGTGAAAAATGAGCAACCTCTTTGTTGAATCTGTCATTTACTTGAATTGCGTTTTGTGTGTGTGTAAAATGTGGAATTGCGTGAAAGCTGGGAATATTGGGAATGTGGAAAATAGTTCCCTGAATGTCTGTTTAGTGGAGGAGTAACCTTATGCTCAAAATCTTGACTCCGTAGGTTTTAAGGTCATGATTTGCTTTGCATTTGGTGTACAGTAAGAGAACAAAATGCACAACATAAAACTGCTTCTCATTTGTTGAAGCAGGAACACATTTAATGACAGGGTACATATTATGGAAAATTGGTTAAAATAGCCAGTGGTTACTTCACGCAACGTAAGCAGAGATGCGTTGAGTTTTGGGTCAGTTATTATGCTATCTCAACAAGGCGTTTGTTATTCCACTGTCTCAATCTGAAAAGCCTGGGAAGAGGCTGTTTAAATGCTGCTGGAAGTCTGCGTGATGCCATTTCAAGTGACTTAACAAGTTTAACAGACTACCACAACCATGTCGTGCAATGACGTCTGGTAGCCAGAGGCAGGTACACTTCCTGTCCCTTAACGTGTTCTATTTGGGAACATGGTACGCCTCTGTACCGCTAAACACCTACTGTTTAGTTCAGTTATACCCGATGGTCTTATTTCCTTTTGTTGTCTCGTGTGATCAAATATTGATCCATTTGGGACAAACACCACTTAGGTAGGACCAGTTTTTGTGTCTACAGTGAAACCTCTCAAGTCAATTCTCTGTCGATTTTGCCGGATCGCTATTCAATTTAGGTGTGTTGTGAGATTTTTTTTACTCATTATTATTATTATTTTTAGGCGATTCTGAACATTTTTAATTGGGGATGTCAATTCCGAGCGGTTTTTCGCTATGTGTGTCAAGGCTGGGTCCCGACCCCCTGCAAATAGCTACTGACATATGGTCAGAAGGAATGCAAAAGGTTGGCCTTTTATGACAAAAACCTCAACTTCACCAGATCTACGTGTTGACAATCTGCCTGATAGGCGAGACACAAGAGAAGCTAATCCCGACTAAGCTCGGGCTAACAAGGCCGTGTTGTGCCGTGAAAAAAAGCGCACACTGGAAGGAGCTCAGTCCCGATTAGCTTCTCTGATTAAGACACTAGCATTGTGTCGTGGGAAAAAAAAAAAAACGCCGTCTGGTTTGACTCGTTATCAGCGGCAATCAGATGCAGGCCAATCATCGGGCCTTCTGTCAGGAGGGGCTTAACCCCAGAGACGCGGGGGATTAGACGCTGGCATCGGCGCCACTGCACGCGCCGCTTGCCCTCAGCAGTCGGGGTGCTGTGCCTCTCTAACCCCACCTTACCCCCACCCCCCGTTAACCCAAAGGGTCAAGGCGCACACGTCGTCAACTTTTGTGCTGATTGTTTCCAGTGCTCCAAGTTATTAAAACGGCTTCGGCTACTGATTTTGGCGGCGGAGCAGAGATGATTGGAAACAGACTCTTCGCTCGGAACTGCGATGACAATCAATTGTATGACGCCAATAAGGAGGGCAATAAATGATTGTTTCCTGCGGGAGTTGTAGCTCATCTCCGGGGAGTGGACGCATGCTGCAGTGTCTCTGTGACCTTGACGATGATGTGCATTAACAGGGTCTTAGAGTCCACGCAAAAGAGAATGGAGGGGGATGGAGTGGTCAAAAACACTCAAAGTTTACAGATGTATTGCTGTTCAATGTGATGCACAAAGTGACCTTTGGAACCTTGTAAAATAGACGTTTTGATTGCTTGTATACAAATAGGTAGATATGTAGATGTCTGGCCACCCATCAGGTGTGAAAATATGTAACCAAGTAAATCTTTTTTGAGCTGCCTTATTCAGAAAATGTGTCTGTAAGCGAGCCATTCAGCATTTTGTTTATGGTAACGCCGATGTGTTAGCTCCATGGACACATATGCTTATCCGCAACATGAATTGTCCAGTGTAATCTGGCATCTTGTCTGGATGTGTTGCCTCCACGAGTGAAAATATCTTTCTTTCTCTGCTCTTTTTCTGCTCGCCATTCTGTCCTTGGCTGGTTGACAACATGTAGCCGTTCGCCTAGTCGCTCCGCCATGGTCGGGCCATTGGCCCCATAGAACAGAGGTCGAGTAAAAGCCATGAGACAAACTCCACCTCACAAAATTGCCGGAAGTGTTTCTTCAGCCCCTTCTGCACTGCCTTCCAGGCAAATTGCTGCTTCAGAGGCGTAACCGTGCATCCGGCATTTATTCGCCGTTCTTCAGACAGAACTTGGTCTTGAGTGTGCATTCGCACAGCTCTTGCGACTATGCACATTAATATAATTGCATGCGTGGCGACAATTGCTTTCAATACAAAGGGAGGTGGAAAAAAACGGTGTCAGCAAGATGATTATTAGTGCAGTTGTAAAGCTGTGAGCATCCATCTCACATCTATTTTCTATAGGATTTGTCCTCAGTAACTGGAGCCTATCCCGGTCTACTTTGTGCGCGAGGTGGGGTACACCCTAGGCTGGTCGCTAGCCAATTGCGGGGCACATATAGACAGAAGACCAGTCATGCTCACAGTCACACCTATGGACAATTTAGAAGTCCACATAGGAGGAGCTGATTCGAACCCAGAACCTCTCAACTGTAGACCGATACGCTAACAACTAGGCTACTGTGCTGCCCAAAACTACGAACAGTACAACGAAAATTTTCACGTAAAATACGCCTCTAACGTTGCACAAAATCTCGAAATCTGAACTACTGTCATACATGACCTTGCCTTCAAAGGTGGAAATTTGTTGACTCATTCCAGCAATTTAGACTGTATTAAAGGGGATTTTGCATAATCCTGCTAACTAATTAACAAACTGTGCTTTGTTTGGTTTTTGTTCCCACTTTACGAGTGACTCATATCACTTCACCTTGAGTTTATAAAACATGTCCTTGACCATCTCCAGATGTATAATATCTACATAAAGTGGGGCGATGGGGAAGCACAGTTAAAGGGTTTTCACATTGACTGCCACCAATATTAAGAGCTCCAGCTAAGGTCGCCCAAAGCAACTGTAAAACTGCACCCATAAAGTTTGACGACACTAAAGTGTGCTGTTAATAACCCGCACGTATATATCATCATTGGCATTCAAGTGTGGTTTCGTGGCTCTGTGTCTTTGATTTTCAAAGTCTTTGCATTCCGCTCTGACATCTGGACTCCACCTTGGGCCAAAGGTACTGTATTCGCTGACTTCAAAAGGCAGCGCAGAGACAAAGGATGACATGGATGTCTTGACCGAGCCCGCTTTATGGGGATTTAGCACCTCCAGCATCTATGGCTACTGTATAGCTGCTGTATATGAAATGCAATTACTACTCTCCTATTAGCCATTTTCTTAGGTTTTTAACTCAGTGATACTTAGCTACTCATTTTTCTAAATATATACAGTATATTGGAAACAACTTTACTGTACTTTACGTTGCGCAGCTAGCCGTTACACGCTGATCCGCTGTTAACTTCCACCACTTGCCAATCATGAACTGAACCTTTCTTTGCATCATCTTCAAGTTTACCACCCTGCTTTCTCCGTTGTCAACCCCACAATGAGCCTCGCCTGCCTGTCGGAGCCCTACTGGAATCTTCCATCACGCTGCTGTTTGCGGTCAAGTCGGCTAGCTAACAGCTGGTCGCCATTGCTAGCTATTCCTCCGCTGACATGGAGCGCCAAACATACTCAGCACTTTAATTACCCCCATGAGTTATTGTTGAGTTATTGTACTCCGGTTTGTATCTTGCTAAATGTTAGCATGCCCACTGTTCAAACAAGAAGTTTCCAGTTGTGTGAACGATTCTGCAGATATGTGTAGGAAATGTACAAATAAGCTTGATGGTAACATTTATGGTATTTGGTGATTTGTTAATTAGCTGTGATTAGAGCAAGTTTCAGGGAGTAATAGTTTTCTAACAGTTAGGATGCTCGCATTTTAGAGAGTTGCCATTGAAAAAAATCCTTATAAAAATACCTTTCTGTACTCCGGTTGTTGTCTTCGAATGTGTTGGCATTTTAGCATTGAGAGAGTAAGTGGAGAGAGAAAATGAACTTTGGCTAAAAAACTAATTCCCTGGATAATCTGCGATTGGCTGGTAATCAGTTCAGGGTGGACCCCGCCTCTCACCCGGAGATAGCTGGGATAGGCTCCAGCACGCCCACGACCCGAGTGAGGATAAGCTGAACGGAAGATGAATGAAGGAATATGTGAAGCAAATGCACAAACAAGATTGATGGTACAGTTTGTTGTCTTTGGTACTTTTTAATGGATAATTTCAGGGAGATTGACAATGTTATATTTTTAAACAGCTTGATTTTTGATCATTTTGTCTCTTCCCGTCATATAAAATCAACTGCTATTTATCCTCTATTCTCTGGAGACAGTCCTGTTTCACCCGAGTAGACCTTTTCACATAAACAAAACCGTGTGAAATGTGAGCTTCACCCGATCGGAGTGAATGGATGGGTGTGTTCCTCTTTGTGTTCCACCAGTCACCGGTTTGCACTATAAGAGTGTTGCATGTTATTCTGGATGAAAGCGATATTGAAAGGCAGGTCCAGACAGATTAAAGCCCTGTCACCCCGTCAGCAAATAGTTTGCGTTTATTTACTTGTTGGAAGGTGGTGAGAGAGGGAGTTCACACCGAAGCCAATGGTCTGCCAATCTTTGCTGTGTGTGGAGTTTGGACCTGTAATAATGGGAGCAAAATACCTTTATTAACTGTACAATAAAGGTATTTGTAATGTTTTGTGTAACATTAACGGACATGCAAGTGTAATAGTAATCCAGGAAATTCACCTGTTTGTGTTTTATTCTGTGGAAACTCAGCTATTTGCTAAAAAAACACACTAATTGGCATATTTTTGTGCTCTTTCTGTAATGTCGTAAGATGGCACCAAAGCCCTGGATAATAGGAAGTAGTATTGTTTTTGTCAAGGAAGTATTGCTGAAGTGATACATCTTGAATAATAGAGTAATATCTTTGCATGTTGGGGAGGAGCTAAGCCTGGGTTCATGAAAGTACACACAGTGCATTTTTTTCCAACATCTTGGTTTGTAGTATATTTAGTTTAAACTATTAATATAGGCAATTATCAACATTTTGAGGGATGCATCAATTATGCGAGTTTCGAGCGTGGCTTCTTGAGACTTTTCGTGAGGCTACTCGTGATTGACATGCACACCACATATCGTGTCGTTTAGTGAAACGTGTCTGAATTTTCCCAGCAAAAATCCCAATTTGTGAGTGATTTCATGCCTCAAACCCTTACGAAAAAGTAAAATTTTACCAGGATAAAGACACTTGCAATTGAGTTTTTGAGTATGGGAATATCTGAGCATGTGCGTGCGTTATTTCCGGACTATCACCTGCTGAGTGTCTTGTATTGACTGTAGTCTTATCTCCGTGGGATACAAGTAGTGTCTCTTTATCTTTGGACACAGGAGATCAGAGCCCAAGCCAAACATGGGTACGAGTGGTGAGAGGCTTTTTGAAAATGTACAAGGGGGAGTTTTGGGGTAGACCAGAAAGAAAAGAGGCAGAAACAGGAACCGTTGTAGAGAGAGAGAGAGAGAGAGAGAGTGAGAGAGTGCTACAAGGTCTAAAACAACACCCAGAGGAAGACCTGGTTTCCTCTCGACCAAGGACTTTCCATCCGCACATGGAAGTAGCTGGCGGTTGGAGCGCCACACATTCCTAGTATGGTAAATACCGCATAGTTTCATGTTTGTTTGTTTTTTTAAACCTGTTGTTTACCCTAACCCTAACCCTGAAATGAAGGTTTCACGTGTAGATGTTATGAAATAGCCCTTGACTAGCAAGATGTAAAATCCTTAAGGATCTGTCTTTGCGCTTTTTGTATTCTTGTTGCTGTTTTGCTCCATGTTGGGATACCACATTGTCATTTGAAATGGTCTCCAACTTCAGGGTATGATGTAAAATCCTTACGAACCAAGATTAGAGATTCTTCAGTTGAAAAAGTCTCCAACTACTGGGGAATATGTAAAATCCTTGGAAGTGTTTTAGCCCCTTCTGTACTCAGGTTGCTATCTTGGTGTATATTAGCATGTTAGCAATTTTCCATTTAAAATGGTCTACAGTGCGAGATGTAACCCATCTTACTTACTATCTTGCTCTGTTAGATAAGAGTGCAAGGTGCTAACAGTCATCCATCCATCCATCCATTTTCTGAGCCGCTAATTCTCACAGGGGTCGCGGGAGTGCTGGAGCCTATCCCAGCTATCATCGGGCATTAGGCGGGGTACACCCTGAACTGGTTGCCAGCCAATCGCAGGCTAACAGTCATCTATTTTTTTTTTTAAATTACCTTTTATCATACTTTTGTGATCATATTTGAATCGAATACCAACCCACCAAAATTTTTAAAAGCAGAGGTAGTGATTGCTTGCTGTTCTCAGCGGCAAACATATCTGATGGTTATGCAAAGTTGACTTTTGAATCCCCCACCACTACCACCAACTCCTTCCCGCTCATTCGGCGGAGTGGTTGATGTCTGCCCGTGATAACCGTGGCTAATTTGTATACGCCTGAGAGTGTGAAATCGATTGGACGGCGTGCGCTCAGACGTCGGAAATGTCAACTAGGTCGACAGGCGCTCTATTGTCTCTGTTGTCACTGTTCACATCTTGAATGACTGGCAGAAAAAAAGGACCCTCCAAAAGTCACGTTCACCCGTGACACTGGGGACTAAAGAGTAATTCACTCTTAATACGCAAATTAACGAGTCAGCGCAAGTCAGAAAGTCCATCAAGGGAGTTTGTACTGCGGGATTAGAAGAGGAATGCATCAGAGGCGGAAGCCACAAAGGGAATGGATGAGGAGGGGATTTGGCCGTAATGTCATTAAGGAAGACAAAAAGGTCTGAGCGTGAGGCAGGATATGGACTGAAGCCGTGGCTGCTTGAATGGGAGAAGCTTTGCAGGTGAACAAAACATTTTTTACTGAATCTCTTAAAAGTTGTACTCTGATCTCTGCCAAGCGTGAACTGCCCTCATTTGGATCAGCATGAAATTAGACTGGTAGGTGTCAGTCTACTACACACTGTATAGCCAACTAGCAATTGCATTATCCACCCATCCATCCGTCTTTACTTGCCCATCTCCATCATGCCTTTCTATTCCATTGATCAAGCTATACACCCATCAACCTACCTACCTTCTTACAGACCTAACTGCCGATTTTCCTTCTTATCAACACCTTATCTGTCTTCTTACCTATCTTCTTAACTTTCTTTTCTTAACTACCTATGCCTTCTTTTCTATCTTCTTACCAACCTACACTATTTTTCCTGCCTAACTTCCCATCTTCTTATCCATCTATTGCTTCTTCTTACTTATCTATAGCCTTATCTATCCACTGTATCTTCTTTCCTCTCTTCTTACCAACATACCTTGCTAACTACCCATCTTTCACCTACCTATACCTTCTTACATATCTAACCATTGCTCGCCCTACCTGCCTATACCTTCTTGCATACCTTAACTATCAATCTACTGTGTCACATTGCCTACCTATTCTGTTTTGCCTACCTTCTTATCTACCATACTACCGATCCTCTTACATACCTACCTCACTATCTTTTGACCTACCCATACATTTTTACCTACCCATCTTTCTACCTCTGCTATCAAAACTACCTTCAATACCATTTTCCCTACCTTCTTACCGACGCTATTACTATCTTCCCTACCTATTCATTCTCATCTAACTAACAACCTACCTTCCTGCCTACTGACCTACCTGTACTTTCTTACCTACCTACTGGCCTAACCTCTTACCTACCTATACCTTCTTACCTACATTCATACCTCTCTCTCTATGCATACCGTCTTACTTACCAAGCTTACTGTTTTACCTACCTTCTTATTTTCTTACCTATATATGTACTGTCTTGCTTGCCTTTTTACCTGCCTATCTTCTTACCCAAGAAATGGAAATAAATAAATACATTTCAGTGCAGCAACTCCACACTGGCTGATGGATGTCTTCCCACTGAGGGTCAAGATTTTAGCTCAGACTAACTCATCCATCTTCCCCTTCCTGTCACTCATTGACAGACACATGCACACATATATAAGAGTCTGCAGAGTTGCCATTTGCTGTCCCAGCTAACCGCTTCAGGGTGCAGATGGGCAAACCACTGATCAGCGCAATAAAACCTGCTGTGACCCGTTTGCACCTTCCGTGAAATTCCACACAGGTGATTTCTCTAGCTCCTGTCCAAACTGTGTGTAATGTGCTTCACATGTGCCATGTGGAATGTTCATCTGACACATGGAGGATATAATATGAAGTCACAAAAAGACAGTTTTGTTAAATTAGCAAGTCGGGTTTTATTGGAGCAGCTCAGGAAACAAGGTGAAGGTCACCCATTTGCGGAATTTCAGCAAATTTTTCTCTTTCTCTTTCTCTAACACTAATATGCCAGAAGATGCTGCAAAAGCCCCGGCTAATATGAAAGCAGTGACTGGTTTGTTTGCCAGGGAAGAACTAAGTTTAGCTTGAGTTGTTAGTGGAAGTTCTAGAGAGTGTATGATTTTGCTCTTCTCTGTGGTTATTAAAAAGCTCAAGCTAACAAATGATGTAGATCTTGTTATTGCTAGACAATTACTATTTTTATAGGTTGCAAAGTGGCAACATGTGAGCGTCGTCACACTTCTGATGCATTTTTTTCAAAATCAAATCATCCTGAGGACTTATTTTTTTGGGGGGGCGGGGGGTATTGTTGTAAAATTAGGTTCAAATAATATTAAAAACATAGTTTGTGATATATTTACGGTTTAAACTTTTAATATAGGCCATTAGAAACTTTTTTTTGGGGGGGGGTATCAATTATTCTGGGTTTTACTACACATGGAAACCTTTTTTCAGACCAGTTTGCGCTTATTTACAGTGATTTAAGTGAAGAATTTTACATTGCTTTGAAATAACAAGCATAAATTATATTGACATTGAGTGCTTTGTTAGGTGGAAGGAAAAGAAAACGAAGTGTGCCTGCAGAGAAACTAGATAAAAAGAGACCTAAATGTGTGTTTTGTGATGCACCCTGTGTGTGTTTTGCAGCGAGGAGGGTCACAAAGAGAGACACGCATGAGTGAGCAAGAGCCATTGTTCCAGAAAATGTGACCCCGGCCCAGGACATCCTGGAAACATTTCCGCCACCGTGGTCATACGCTTGCCTAGGCCGCCTTATTTGTATGCTATTCAAATTTCACAGGTCACCCTATGGGCTTGTTTCGACGATCTCGTGACACAAAAAGCTTTCAAGCAAACGACCCGTCAGAGGGACAGACGGGCCGGTGTGGCTGGCCAAGATGGTATGATTAAAGAAGATTGCCGAGAGTAATGGCAGTTGGCATCAGGAGCCTGCTGCATGGTTATTATAGTCTAATGTACCATCCGATAGGCTCCACAAAGCCGACTGATGACTTGCTCTTGCGTATTGCAATTTTTCAACCACGTTCTGCTTTATTTCGTAGATGCTGTGTTGTACAGTATGCACATACAGGCATGGCATAGCTGTATGGACTGTTGGTCAGATGATGGATGCCTGCATGAGGGATGGATGGATCAATGGTAGATGGATACATGGTTCACTGAACGGTAGATGCATTTATAGATGGAAGTAGATGGAATCATAAAGGGAGTGATTAAATGGATTTGATGCATCCATGGATGGATGAACACATAATTGACTGATGGGTGGATAGATTGAAGGAAGGATGCAGTTATAGATGGGCGATGGCCGGACAAATAGGTACAATACATTGATGGATGGATGGATGGATGGAATGGAATGGAATGATACCTGGATGTTGATACCCGAGTGTGCTTTATTGCCAACTAGCTCCTCTCTGTTTAAAGCCATGTTTTTAGCGGTAGGATAAACGTTGACTCACATTCAATTGAATTTGGTTAACGTCCTCTCTGTTACACCGGTCATGAATATCTAGGTTGAAACGTTTAAAAAAAATAATTTTAAAATTCCGCAGCGTTTAGGGGTGGATTGTTATGTTTAATTGTCGTTAGGATTATGAGGGAGGCCCAAAATGTTTGAGAGCCTGGTCTAGAACATTCCAAGCTCCTACAAGGTGACACTGAAGAGTTAATGAGGACGCACATCAATCTTTCAGAGCGTTTGCTCTCCAGTGTCAGCACACGGGTGGTTTTGAGTAACCCGTCAACTCCCGGTCACCTCTCACTATCATCATGCATGAACAGCATAATGCCACATTTTTATTCATGTTTTTGAATGCCTTATGGCTAAGCGTATTTTTATGAGAGTTATTACTCAGCAATTTTTGCCTGCCGTGCAGGAAAGGCATCAAATGAACCCTGGATGATTTAAAGTGACAGTGTCCAAAATTGTGTTATATGTGATGCTAAGCACTTTTCTGTAGATTTCCATCATGTGTTTACATCACATTGTTGCCATGGCACCTCTGTTGGGTTTGATGGCCATCTCGTTTTCCAATTTCAGGCCTCCTGCTGGCATTTTTGTTTCCTCTGTTGCTCTCCTTTTCCTTTCCATCAGTCTCTGCAGGCCATGCTCTCCTCACTGCACTCAGAGCTTGACATTCAGAGCTACTTGCTGACAATCCAGTCGCCCGGTCGCACAGTTAGTCCGCTCTGCTCGCCTCTCTGCATCTTGTCGTGTGCTGCGTGTGTTCTAACAATCTGCTATTCTGTTATTTCATATCAAATTCATAAATGTACATGGTTTGAAATGCATGATTAAGTACAGTGGCTATTGAAAGTGAACACACCACTGTTTAACAAAAAAAGGTATCCGAGAAATGATTTTTAAAAAGCCCATTATAATTGATAACCTTTATATTGAATTTTTACAAGCAACAAATATATTAAGGGAAATATTGAAAAAAAGCTGCATTTATGTGCACATCTGAACAATAATATCTTTTCATAAATATATTTTAAAAATAAAATGTTCCAATCATAAATGATATCAATAAAATTAAATCATGAACATGTTGGCTTACTTTATAAACTATAGATATAATAATAAATGAATACATAAATATAAATAACAGTCACTAGACTGGTTGGAAAATCAATACGTTAGAAAATATTTTTTTAGAGTACAATAAGGTGTCTGCATAAGTGCACATCCTTCAAGTAATATTGTATTATTCTGTATTTTAGAATATAAATATATTCATTCCATACAAAATAATAATCATGTTATAAATAATGCATGCATTCATAAAATAATACTGTATTTCATTTACTTTGACTTGCAGTTGTGATTGCCACAATGTAATTTTTTTTTACTTCCCTTATAAAATAGTCATTTAATAATAATGTACATACATTATCACAAATACACAAGAATACATAAATACAGAATACATAATAAATAATTTTGTAATATTTTTTACCCAATTTTCTGGGTGAGCTCGAAGTGTACAGATTGTCACTTTTATTTTTATTTTTTTAATTGATTTTAGATACTGTATGTCCTGACCTCTGCTATTCCCCGAGATGCAAGGAACTTGAATGAACGTGTAAACGTTATGACCTGCTTACATTGTCAACTTTTATACCAAAATGCTAACAGGTGTTGAAAAAGTAGCAGCATGTGCATGCAGACATGTTTATGGGGGTCTTTGGCCTGGCAGTGGCGATAGGTCACTGCATAAAGAGCCCACTGTTCCATGACCCCCCCCCCCCTTCCCCCCCTCGTCCCTGCGTTGCAGATCATCTTACCGACACGACACAAAAGCTCGCCGAGCTCCTTAGTCTTGTAGCACACATCGCCACATTGAAGTCTCGCTTAGCGGAGGCCTGATCTGATTACAGCCGATCGTCACGTCTCATAACTCCGTAATGACTTGTAGCAACTTTTTGGGGGGCTTCTGTGAGAAGAACGTAGCAACTTAATGCATCGTTTGTGTGATGTTATTGCATGTTCTTAAAGGCAGAGTCGAGTCACATGACTTGGCTGGAGTCAGACTTAAAAATGACAATTTTAGGACTTAGGACTTAGCTTATGGAAGACTTGACTTGACAATTTACAATATGTTTTTATATTACGTGTCAAGGGAAAAATGTTGCCCCTTTAGTAGATGAGACAGGACAAGCACTTTGGGAATAATAAGAGGTACAATTTAATAAAAACTTGCATGCAAGGAGTCAGATAAATAAAAGCTGATGGCTTAAAAAGTGTCTTCCTATTTCGCCTTGGGAAAAGTCATATACACACACACATGAACAGGCAGTTATCATCTGCCTCATGCAACTGGCTGCCCCAACCACAGATATTTTTGCTTTGTCTCACAGCAAAGTGATAATACAATATCAGATTATCAGAGAGAGAGGAACAAGGTCTACTTATTCTGCCACTAAAACAAAAGATTATGAGGTTAGAATTTAACATAGAGTACATTTTATAAGTGCAAAGGGATTTATTCTTCTAACAATACATTTTAATTTGTTTAAAGTATGTATATATATATATATATATATATATATTGGTCTCTTTGTATCGCAGGTTTTCACCGACTACGGGTAGGTATGTGGCGTATTATGCTATGACGCAGAGTGCAGAGACCAGCTCATGAAACTCATATTATGGAGGAAGTGCCGTAGATTTTTAGATTTTGATCCAGGATCTGGAAAATCGGGAAAGAGAGAATGGTAACTCAAAGATAAGAGAGACAACAACCAGGACATTTAACTTCATTTTAACACCAACAAAGACAGTTAAGCTATGTTAACCTCACAGTTTAGCTAACCGATCGCTGGTAAAAACATGAACTTAGCTTCATGTCGCTTTTGCGTTGAATAAAGATGATCAATAGAAATTATGGAGAATGATTTGGGACCATTTTAAAAAAATAAATACAAAATTAAATAAAAAGTGATTGTGCATGTATTAGTACACCTAATTAACACAAGTACAGGTACTCAAAGTGCAAAGTGGCGAATGCGTGAATTTAAAATATATTGTGACTGAGCAAGATTGTATTACTTGACTTGCTTAACCCAAGTAATGACTTGACTCGATTTGCTTGAAATTTAGTGGTGACTCCACTTAACTTTTTTTGATTTTTACCACAGTAACTTCGTTTCCAGGTCCTGACGTTGCATCTTTTGTTGCTTTCAGAGCAGAAGCCCCAAGCACTGCCCCAGCCCCCAGCCCGGCGTGGACGTAGACCACATCTCCCTAACGTCCCTGGACTCACTGGAGGCCATGTCCGAGGTAGATGCGCCTACAGGCTTCACCCGGGGCAGCCGGATCCGCGCCAGTCTGCCCGTGGTCCGATCCACCAACCAGACCAAAGACCGCTCGCTTGGTAAGCTGTGGATATCAAGATTGTGTACAGTGCCACTGCCACTGGGTTGATTTTCTAAACAAAATATCTCATTGAGATGAGTTATATTTGCAATAATTCCTTGTTGAATACAAACTGGCTGCCAGCCAGTCTGCAGCTAGCCAGAGAAGCTAACCTAGCAGTCATCTACACTCAGCGCTCCCAGTCAAATAACACAAACTGAATTTGATGTTTAGCTGAAGCATATTGGGGCTAGCCAGTTGTCGGCTGGCGCAAAGAGCTAATGTCGTAGTCTACATCTTTACCAGTCGGTGGCTAGCGCAAGATGCTAAACCAGTGGTTTCCTTCTCCAATTAGTTTTCCCTATCAAATAGCAGAAACAGAATTTGTTCTTGACCTGAAACACATGCCGGCTAACCAATCGGCGGCTAATGCATGAAGCTAACAAGAACAACAACAATCATCTTTTATTGTCATGAACATGCATGCCTGCACACGAAATTTGTTCTCTGCATTTAACCCATCACAGTGAACACATACACATGTTAGTGGAACACACTGGAGCAGGGGGCAGCTGAAGCACCCGGGGAGCATTTCGGGGTATCAGTGTCTTGCTCAAGGACACCACAGCCGTGAGTCCGGGGGATGTTGGCGGATGGTCCAGTCGGGGTTTTGAACCTAGGTCCCCCACGGTGGCAGGCGATGATCTTAACCATTGGGCCACGGCTGCCCAATGGTAACAAGACAGTACATCTTCACTCAAACAGCTGCTGTCAAACAGCACAAACAGAATCTTGCATTTATAATTGTACTCTGATTTGTTTATCTAAAAAAAAAAAAAAATTATTATGGTGTGTCATTAAATACATATATGTTGCCCAGATACTGTACATTGTGGTCATATATGAAAGCAAATTGAATACTTGGCAGTCGTAGATTTTTTTTTCAGGTATCTATGCTTTTACTATTTATAGTATTTATTATTCTGATGACTTTTTACTTTTAATCACTCCATTTGAAAATGGATATCTGTCATTTCTCTCCATTGTCAAAACAGGCAGGCTAGCTTTTTTTTTTTTTTCTTCCCCTTCTTCCAAGTTGCTAAACGAATTTTCCTTTTGTACCCAAGAACATTTCAGCGTCTGCACTAGTTGAATCAGTACGTCTACTTCCCCCCCCCCCCCCCCCCCCCCCCCTTCCCCACACACACACAAATGTCTCAACTTCTATTTAAGTACAGAGTGTACTGGTTTTACCACCTCTGCTGGTTGGTGAGTAAGTGCTCCACATCAGGACAAAACATTTAGGGGACAGCAAAGGCTGGCCTAGAGGGGTGTTATGGCGTTGACGAAAGGGGTGGAGTGAAATGGGTCTTCACTCCCTCGTCCCTCCCATGGTGACACACACACACACACACACACACAAAACCCTCATCTGAAAAAGTCTGCGCTACTTCTGCCTTGAGAGAGAAGATGTAAGTATGGAGTTTTTGTGTTTTCTTGTTATTCTTCACTTGAAACGTGTGGATGATTGAAGTGTTCTAAAGATGCAAGGCCATTTGTTCAGGAAGCCATTTACCATTTGCTTACCCCCCCACCCCACCGCTTGTGGATACCAGCCGATCTGGGAACACATCAAGTGGACTCCATTCACCTTTGTTGGCGTTGCATATTCATGTGCGTCAGCTCAATGACGCCCTTGTCGCGTCAAACATCTGGATGCAAAGTGCTAACAGAGCAGCTCTCGGGGGGGGGAGAGTTGTTAGCGACTCAGACTTGGAATCTCACCGACATCTGGTAGCTTTTACTAGCTCGCTCCTTTTATTAAGTCACAGCAAGTAAAAGCACAAAGTCCATTTTACTGCAACTATTCTTTTAGTGTAGAAATAAGATACTACCTCCAATTCAGACTGCAAAGCTACTTTCGTCTGCCACAGACAATCAGTGCAAAACATTCAATAGACATTTTGTTTCGGGATGCTATTGTTTATACAAGTGCTGCGTTGGCGTGTCCAGACATTCTGCGGCACACATCTGTTTTTTGTTTTGTTTTGTTTTTTTCCAAAATCGCAGCACACGCAACACACACCCAGTTCAGTTCGGAGGCTTGCCGTTTGGTGCTTTTGATTCTCATGGAGAGCATGCAGCCCCAATAACAACTAATAGCAGGGCGTCTACGCAAGTATGGAATAAAAATGGAATTTGATTTTAAACATGACCAGGTCTGGAAATGTATGGAAAATTGAAACTATTCTAAGACATTTACCAATGTTCAACCACAAACATAAAATTAAGACCGTCTAAAAAAAGAAATGGATCAAAGTCAGGTTACTTGAAAGTCGAGGTACCACCGCTGTATGTCGACTGATTTCGCACTCCCTACACTTTAGGCGTGCTCTACCTGCAGTACGGCGACGAAACTAAACAGATCCGCATGCCCAACGAGATCACCAGCATCGACACGGTACGAGCCTTGTTCGTCAGCGCCTTTCCGCAGATGCTCACCATGAAGATGCTAGAATCGCCCAGCGTGGCCGTCTACGTCAAGGACGACATGAGGAACATGTACTACGAGCTTAGCGATGTCAGGTAAAGACCGATGTGCAGTATGTGTGTATAGTTGTCAGTAATGGGCAGTTCACTAAATATCCTCAATCAATCAAATGCACCATCAAATAAGTTGCTGAATGTTCGAATATCCTGTTTCCATGCTGCCTGGAGGAGTTGTGCTATATGGATCTATTGCTTCAAAATTCCATAAAATTGACAGCAGTCATGAATCGATATCGCAATGTATCACATAGTTTTGTAATGCGATACAGTATTGATACACAAGCGTCAAATATCAGTGTCGTGGTTGTCTAATATCTAGTATGCAGCCTTTGTGAAATGTTTGACCTTATATGATGTGAATCCCAGTCATCTCGCCATCTAAATAAATTATTTCCTCCCGAAGTCCGCTTAAATGTTCTAAAATGTAACATACTGTGATTAAAAAAATATATACAGGTGCTTCTCAAGTTAGAATAATGGGGGGAGATTTTAGTAGTTCAATTCAAAAAGCGCATATATTATATAAATTAACTATGCTCAGAGTGAAACATTTGTTTTTTCATTAATTTTGATGATTATTGCATACAGCTAAACCTAAAATTCACCTTCTCAAGGAATTTATTACGTTAAAATAAATCTAAATTATTTTGAATAAAGAAATTAGCGAGAATATTTTTTTGAAATTGGGTCACAAATATTACAGGTCTCTTGATAATATAAATGCTCGGTGGGCCAGATTAAAGAACTTAGTGTGCACTTGGTCTACTAAATGTAAGCATAGGTTTTGTTATCTAGCTCTAGAAATGATAAGCAGTTCCACCTTCATTGAGATGTGTACTTTGTGCCCAACTCTTTTATCGGGGCTGTAAAATTGGTTTTGTACTTGCTGAAGGTTGGCACAAGCGTCCTGTCCCTCATAGCGAGAGTAGGGCTCGGTCGTGTCAGGCATCAATATTTAAAGCAACATGGAACGTAACGCCAGATTCTCGGCGCCTGTGTCAGGATACGTGCCGCTGGCCGCGCTGCTCAAGAGAAGAAGCGGGCTGATGCCGCGTCGGCCGTATTCCGACGGCGATACCTGGACCGCCTTCTTACCACTGGTCGCCTCTTCTCCCTACAGGAATATTATGGACCACTCCTGCCTGAAAGTCTACCACAAGGACCCAGCGCAGGCCTTCAGCCACGGCCCCCGACCGGCCAATGGCGATGCCAGGGTGAGTACGCAGTCGACAAACGGCAGATTCACCTATTTTCTTCCGTGGAAAATATCCTTAGCTGTTTTCTGGAAAAAAAAAAAGAAAAAAAGAAATAATCATAATAAACATCTATTCCTGGTTTTCCTACTCTTTCTGTAACACCCTAAGATAGCGCCAAAGCCTTGAATAAATAGGAAATTGGTACAGGTAATTAGTGTCAAGGAAGTGATATAGCTTGACTGAAAGACAAGCTTTTTATGTCAAGGAGAAGCTAAGTTTAGCCTGGGTTGTTAGAGGAAGTGGAGTCCTCGCCGCATATGCATCTACATGTGCACTTCTGGTGCTTTTTCTCCAAAATCAAATCATCTGTAAGCTATTTATTTCCAAAGGTAAAGTTTTATGGTGTGTTTGAAATTACATTCATCTCTTTTGGGAACATTGTTTGTGGTATACAATGATCCCTCGTTTATTGTAGGGGTCAGGTTCCGGACCACCAATCAATAGGTGGAATCTGCAAAGTATCGACCACTTATTTTTTATTTTTATTTTTTTTGTTTTAAAGCTGTATGAACAGTAGTAGTCAGCAAAGTTTCAGTGTTACAAATGGATCTATAGTGTCATGTAATTCTTATCCATTGTGTAGTTTAACCACCTTTTATTGAAACCGGGGCAACTGTTTTACATTGTGTACATTAAACGCACATTATGTCTCCTTTAAGTTACAATTTACAATATATTGTAATGGTTATATAAAAGCAAGGCAGGGAGGCTTGTAAACAACAATTTCTCATCATCATTCACTCGAACATTGGTGTCACGATTAGCTCTGTCACTGTTTAACCCAGCTGTGCTTGACACAGATACAATGGTCACGTGTGGATGAGGTGTGTAGTGTCTGTTATTGTGAATGTATTGCATCATTTAAAGGTCAAACGTATGTGCAGTATGTCCAGTTTTAAAGGAAACATATTATTATATTATACATTATAATGACGGGCCGCACGGTGGACTACTGCTGATAGTTGCTTCTATGTTTAGGAGCTGGAAAGTAGAAGTCTAAATTCAAACCAAATGTTCTCAACGAGGCCTGTCATTTGCCAAAAAAATGATGTTTGTGCGCTTATTCGACAAGCCCCTTTCTGTGATCTCCAAGCGCCGAGAGATTTATGCTTGTTCTGCAGCGACTTAGCCAAACATGGCTCTTACTATATATGGAATCGCCACATGAAGTAAATTCCTTCAGTGCGTTTTTTTTTTTTTTTTTTTTTTTTTTTTCATGCAAGCAGACAATGAATATTGTGCTGTACAGCATGTTGTCTACCGTTAAAAAAAAAAAAAGAGTGGTAGAAGTACAGTGGTGCCATGTAAAGATTTGTCATAAAAATAAATACTTAAGTAAACTACATACACCTGAAAAATCTACTTACTGTAAATACAGTAACAAAATATTTGTACTTTGTTAATGGCTTTGGCCGAAGTGGGCGTCACACCCTCTGTGTTGCTCTCCCCTTTATCAATCTGATGAGAAATGAAGACATGCACAAATGCAAAAAAATAAAAAAATAAAAAGAAAGAAAGATACCTGAAGCCCAAGTGAACTTTGTATGAGGCTTTGACTTCCCGTGAGTCATGCTTGTACTCCGTGTGAACAATAGCTTGTTTGTTTGTCAGGAAGAGTTTTGACTTTGCATGGCGACACTCCTTCATCGCACAGCCGATGGTTATATAATTTTTTTTGCTTGGCATTCGAATGGAATAGTCCCTGACGTTTCATACAAGGATGTCTCATGCTGGGATAAAAAAAAATTCCACCACAGGTGTGTTCATCTGCTCGATTTATTTTATTTTTTTATTCATTTATTTATTTGTTTTATTTATTTCATAAAGGAAGTATGTTGAAGTGTCTTTCACATGAGGATTGGCTGGAAATAGTTTTTTTTCCCATCACAGGCATGTTCGTCTTCTCAATTTTGACACCCATTATCGACCTACTTTCTTTTTTTACAAGCACGAGGTTACGGGTTATTGCTGCGTTACAGGTTATCACACCTCACTATATCAGATTAGCTGACGGCTGAAATGTTGTTGTCGCAGATTAACCTCTCAGGCTGCGGTGTTATTGCTTCGCTGGGGCCCGTGGGTGCGAGCGAGCGTGTACCCGGTCGGTCGGAACTTTGCCAGCGTGTCTGGAAAATGTGCTGACAGCAGCGCTTTTGTTGTAAAAAGCAACAGTGTAAAAATGAGCTGGGTGAATGTTTTTGTTTCAAGGGCAGTTTCCAGAAATACTGGATTTATACAGGACAAAGCCAGAGTGGTGCTCAGGACTCTAGCAAGGCACAAGGATCACAATTTGTATCAGCACCCATTTGTACAACTTCATAAAAACACAACTTCTGCACATACCTGAATTTTGTTAATAAGAATCATGTGTTAGTCACTAAAATGGAAGAAAAAGGCTCTCACAATGTTAACAAAAGTGAAAAATAATCCACAAAATATCTGTACTTTTTGCATTATCCAGACATGCGACAAATACAGCGAATCCTTTTCACTTATTGAGCCCAGGAACAGATTTTATAATAGCACACGGCACACCACCAAACAAAAATGTCACAGAATTATAGTGAAATAATGATCTCATTGGATTTTCCTAACAAATGTACTTAGTGTGAAATCTGGGTTTGTTTAGTTAAACACAAAGCTATTACAGTGGTGTCTTTAGATATGACTTTAATTAGTTCCATGACCACATTCCTAATTCAAAACACTCATCTCAAATCATCTTTCACCACTAAAATGAATGGAAATGGAAATGCCATTAATCCTTTACAGTCTCTAAAAAACCTAACAAATAATATAATGCGTTCTTAATAGGAAACATATAGAATGTAAGAAATTAAACAATATTTTACACACTTTTGCTTCAATTCAGTGGAAATTGTGCATACGGATGGAGCCAGTCAAAACTCCTCAGTAAGCTGCAGTAATATTAGTTGTTCTTTGCAGAGGATAAAGACAATATGCCTGTGAGTATTATGTCTACATGTGTTGCTCCACCTGTTGTGTGCAAATATCTGTTGTTTAAAGAGTCATAACAAACTATTCGTTTGCCCGTCTGTGGCATTGCGCAATGTTTGTTAGCATTAATTGCCACTTCAGGACTGTATTGCACTGAGCATCCATGTCATGTTTATCTATATGTGCTCTGCGATTGACTGGTGAACACTCGAGAATGTAACGCGCCTCTTCCCTAAAGTCAGCAGAGATAGGCGTCACACACCTGCGACCCTAACGAGGATAAGCGGTGTAGAAAATGGAGAGATGGACTTTCTGCTCAAATTGTGAGTTTCCACTGTTTCTTCTCTAGATGCACGGCGAGATGGTGAATCCTCTTAGGCAGGCTCCAATGGGTCCGCCAGCACACCACCCCCCGTTGCAGGCGGCGCTCCCTCCATCCCCGCACTCCCCTTCCCGGATCCCGTTCGGCCCACGGCAGGGCTCTCTGTCCGGTAACGGCACCGTGCCCAGGGAGCGCCTATCCACCGCCAACGCCCAGGCCCGCTCCAGCTCGCCCTGCCCGAGCGCCATCCTGGAGAGGCGGGATGTCAAGCCTGACGGGGACATGGGCGGGAAGGGTCACAGTCTCACCAGGGGGAACGAGGGTTTGTACGCTGACCCGTACCTTCTCCAGGAGGCACGCATGGGCATGGCGACGTCCCACGGACCCCACCCCAACCCTGGGCACGACGGTTCAGAGCACGGCTTCCACCGGGCATCCATCCGCTCCACCGGCTCTTACAGCGGGCCCAGTCCCACGGACTCAATCGACCATCCTTCCCTGTACAGGCAGAAGTCAAGAAACAGCCAACTTCCCACGCTGGGCTCCAAAACCCCTCCGCCGTCCCCTCACCGGATGGCCGACGTGCGGCTCATCGACATCCACGCTGGTGTTCCCATCGAGAGGAGCTCATCCGTCCGCCAGTCCTTTAGGAAAGAGGATGTGACTGGGACCAAGCCCAGGAACAACATGGCGTCGTCAGACCTCCAGGGCCACCCTCAAGGGCCCGTCCCGGCTGCAAGTGACATTCAGACACGGTAAACCTGGTTGGAGAGAATAGGAATGAAAAGATTGCATCAGAGCATGAACTAACTCACTCTGCATCCCAGTTTCAAGCTAACTGACATGTCTTCTCCCTTCTCTGAGCACCGAGATGAGCGAGTTGCAGCCAGGATCGTCGCTTTAGTTTGTAAAAAAAAAACAGGGTTGGGGTCTCAAGTCTCATGACTTGACTCGTCAGACTCTCGTCAGTCTCTAATTTTAGGACTTGGTTAAAATGTATGGAAGACTCGACTTAATTTTGACTTTGGTGTTCCTGAGACTCAGCTTGACTTAGACTTGAACTTCATCACCTGACAAGTCTTGCCTATTTATACGACAATGTGCTGTTTTTTTTGTTTTTGGAAAAAAAGTTATTTTTTGTGTAGTGCGCGCAAACCTAACAACCTGCTACGATGCGGCGTGTAGAGGCCACCTCATGAAGCAAGGTGGAGCCCAAGGTGATTACCTTTGCATTCAAGGATTATATCGGCAACATGCAAGGTTCGCAACTCAAACAACAACAACAACAACAACGACTACATCTAACTCCATCCGTCACTATAAAAGTCTCAAAGACACGTGAGTTAGCGTCACAGTTTAGGGCACCGATAGCTATTCAAACATTAACTAAGCTTTCATGTCGACAGTGAAGTAGCAGACAATACAGGTTTGGGACCATTAAAATCCTGTCATTTTGAATGGGTACATACATTTAACGACTGATACTGAGTACAAAGTGGCTAAGTGACTGAACAAGATTGTGTGAATTGCTTTATGACTTGCTTAACCCAAGTAATGACTTGAAGTGACTTGACTGAAATTTTGTGGGGACTTTTTTTTTGCCACACTAACTTGGGACTTGCTTGAAACTTGAATATTAAGACTTGAAATTTATGACTGGTACATATGACTTAGTCACACTTTTGCACGGTTCTACTTTTCTGACCGTTGTTATCACAATCTCTGTCCGGGTTCTAGAGCTGACGGATGATTAAGACAAATCCTACAGGATAAATATAAGAAACCTACTCAAAGTGTTTGTACCTGGGTCAAAACACTTTCTCTGACTGAAGTGGAGGGGTAGTTACTTGTGCTATGTGCTTACCTAGGAAAACCAAAGAAAGCAAGGCTAAGGGGGGGTTGAAATAAGTAATCAGTCCTACACATCAGGCTGGACCACCTGTATAACTCCTGACCAAACGCACAGTTAGAAATGTCCAGGGAGTCTGGAAAAATATTGTAGGAATTTGGATGGGAAAGTATACTTAACTTTCCAAATAAACATAGTCTAATCCAATGTTTGCTCTCAGTCTTAAACGTTGGACAAAGGATGACAACCTGGCGTCTTTCTGTAGCTATAAATCCTTCTAGAACTCGGCCCATTAGTCGGGGGGAGCGTCCATCTCGCTCCGGACCAGAGTCACAATAATATTCCCGCCAACATGACCAGGCCTCTAGCGCTGAAAGTAGAATTTTCTGATGTTTTCTGCAGAGAGCGAATGAAGGCAATGGAGCAACAGATTGCCAGCTTGACTGGCCTTGTTCAGCATGCACTTTTAAAGGGGCCAGACACTAGTGGCACCAAGGAGCCTCTAAGGTAAGCCCACCACTGTATAGGACGCAGATCGGCGTCGGGGCACAAATTGTAGGCTGTCCGGTCAATCATCTATAAAGGCAACTACAAGACGAAATATAATGAGATTTTAAATCATTTTGCTGTCATTTTAAATAGTTTCTAACTGACTTTCTTACTTCTTCTGTGGAGTCCTTGTATTGATGTTTGCCTGCAATGTAGTCCAAAATGATGATCATGTCATTAACATCATTTTAACCTCAGTTTGTCTGACTATTCCCATCATCCTTGGTTGTGTCATGTCCTCACTAACCATATAACCCAAAGGCCTTCTAAATGCTTGCAAATGTATTGTTTTCGCTGTTTAAAAGCCCTGACGTGTCTTTTTGTGGCCACAGTGAGAGACCATCGAAGACGTCATCTCCAGCGCACAGTGCACACAGCTCAAGTGAGTATAATGGAGTTCTATGTAGTTTTTAAGGCTCATTTATGTCCAGGAATTCACAAACTGTAGTTTGAGCTCCCCTCAGAGGGTGCTAGAAGAGATCTGGTACAGATAGATTTAATTTGAGGGTTTTCTTAGGGTGTGAGAGGGACACAGGGTGGCGCACCAACTCTGTTGGGGGGAAAAGGTTGAAGAAAGAATGCTCCTAAAGTATCCAAAAGGCTTTGTTTTTAAATACTTTTTTAGGGTGTGTGTGGGGGAGAGGTGGTGCTGTGGAGGAACAGTGATTACGTGGTTTGACAATCAAGCTGAAGTCGAGGTCTGTTTAATCTGAAATTTGCCTTGTCACCGACAGCACAGCAGTCCCCTCACTCGCATAAACGGCAGCTGAACTTTGACTGACACTCGGTGTGCTTGTGTACATTATAACTTGCACTACAAGTCAGGGCGGCTGTCAGTCAGCTCGGGAGATAAGCAAGCGTCATTGAGGGTTTTTAGCATTGCGGAGACGAAGTTTACTCTCCCGGAGAGTGTGCGTGGTTTTACGAGTGTACGCTGGTAACACTTCCTGAACAACTTGCGGTGCCTCTGCACAGGGAGATAACATTGTTTTATAGTGCTCATTAGTGTTGCTTTAAAAAAAAAATAATAATATTGCAGCATATTTTGGGTGGTAGAGTCATTTTGTCTGCAGAACGCAGGTCACAGTGTTGAGATTGCAACACATCAATTTTCACACATCTACCAACCCGTATTGGGTAGAGCAACTACACTCTTATTCACAAAAAGTTAGGGATGTTTAACTCTGGATGTTTAGCTTTTGGGAGAAATTTCAAATGAACCTAAAATGCACTATAAACTTTACAAGTAACATTTTATTTGACCTTCTCTAAAACTTTGAATGCAAATCTCGAAATGGCCACTTCAAACCAAAATTTCAGAGATGGGTCCCTGAGACCTTTTTGTTTGTCCTTTTATAATGGACATGTCCACCCGTTTTTGTGTCGATCAGCGAAACGGGTTTCAAGGGCTAATTTTTTTTCTAACTTTCCAGGGGCTGCTACTAATGTTCTCAAACCCACAATTTTCCCGGTTCAGGTGGCTCACCAGTTTTGGCGCCCAAGTGCAACGCTTCCGCTTCGTCGGCGGGACCGCAAGACAAGCAGAGCCCGATTCCTCTCAAAGCCAACCTGCTGCAGTTCAGAAAGAACGTGTCCGACCTCAGGATGCAACTGCATCAGATGAGGCAGCTGCAGGTAATGAGCCATTGGGTCCATTCAGAACACAACATTACTTCATCACAAGCGCTCAACTTTTGAAGTTATTAGGGATTCCAGTTTTATAGTCTCTTGGTGACACACATATATAGTTTGCCCAAACGCAATGACCCAAACTCACATTCCTTGCAAGTGAGCAGTATACTGTAAGTCAGGGGTGTCAAACTCATTTTTGTCGCGGGCCACATTGTAGTTACAGTTTCCCTCGGAGGGCCGTTATGACTGTGAAACCATAAAATTCTTTAATCACCTAATCATTTTATTTATTTACATTTTTTTGACCTGTTCGGCTGTAACAGCCTAACAGCCGAATCACCTCATCATATCATTACACCCAAAATTTCTAAACTAGTTTTGGAATCAGAAATCAAGGGTAATGGCTTTTTCAACTATTGTTCATATTTGGTAACACAAAAATGCTTGCAATATCGTTCGTTCGTTTCGTTATCTACGAAATATGACAATTTGAAATTGTGGTACAGATTTTAACAAGAATCATGGAAGTTGACACACATGATTTGCCTTCGCGGGCCACATAAAATCATGTGGCGGGCCGGATCTGGCCCCCGGGCCTTGAGTTTGACACCTGTGCTGTAAGTGGTTAAATTTGAATGGAGTAGTTAGTTTTTGAAGGAACTAAGGAAATTGCCAAAATGAAAGACCCGCAAAACCAGCTTCAAACCAAAATGGTAGACTTCCTGTCTTTTCAGGCATGGGTTCTTGAGACTTTTTTGTGGGTCTACTTATACATCATGCCTACCAAATTTCACGTTTAGTGAAACTGGCTCTGGACTTATGGAGCTGAGTTTTAAGAATTTCATGTTTTATGGCGAGTCTTCAAATTGTGCTGCCACTTTCAAATTTGGTAGCAATTTGTCAAAATCTCTATAGGAGTAATAGGCTTTTGAGGACCCGTGAAAACGATCAATATGACCCGCAATTTGGCCTTTTCAAACCAAAATGGCATACTGGCCCCACCATCTGCTTTATCGCCTAATATTTCCCTTGCAGCTCCAGAACCAGGAGATTCTACGAGTGCAGCTGAAGCGGGCCGAGCAGGAGATCGGCGCTAAGCTGGCGGAGGCATTGCGACGCCTGGAGGACCCCGTCCTGAAGCAGAGGGTTCTGGTGGAAGAAGACCGGCAAAAGTACTTGGGCCTGGAGGAGCGTGTGCTGGCACAGCTTGGGTAAGGAGACCACCTGTTACGTTTGAAGGCTTTCTTGAAACCAACTTGTGTGTGAAGCTTATTTTGCACGCACACCGATGTTGTCAAGATGTGGAGCAAATCTATCTAGGGCTTGATTTATGTCAAGTCAAGTCAACGCCCCCATTACGGGACACGTTTGTGCAGGCAAGCTGCAGTATGCTTACCTCTAACAGCTCTTATTTCCACTTACCTTATCTTGCCTAGGATAAATGAATCCTTGTGATTAGCATTTGGCAGCATGGTGAGGTAGTGGTGAGCATGTCTAACTCACAGTCAATGAGTTCTGGGTTTGAGTCTCAGCTCAGCCCCACACAGGTATGTATCCATGTTGTCCCCATGACTTTATGAAGGCTGTTTTAGATGCACAATGTATAATTATCTTTGTTTTAGCTTAAGTTTGATAGTAATCATCAACTGGGAGTGGCAATAAACAGCTTGAAGAATCTTGTTTTTGTTTTTGTTTGGTTGAATAATTTTTCACTATTTGCCAAACTGCTGCTTGTTGTCAAGTGTGTTGAGTTGAGTTCCAAGCAAGAAATCATCCCAACGACTGCTCGTATCTTGAAGATGGGTAAACTCAGATCTCGAGGCGCCACTCTACTGAACTTTGGTTTGTTTCCAAGGACAGTTATTTGCGAAATTTAGACACACACTTCTTATTGTCTTGTTTGTGCCCTTCAGGTGATTTATATAAAAGGGGGAAAAGACCATTTCCCCTTCATGCATGCAATCCTGCATGGCACACAATGTTATCACCTCGAGATTTTTTTTCCCCCTGGAGGAAGGAACCCATTCTCTCAAGAGCTGGCTAAGCAGCTTAAAGTTGACGTTAGAAAGGACCGTTCTCACAATTTGGCCATCGGCATGTAAACATTTGTGGTTTTCGGAGTGTGAGCTCATCGCCCAAAACAGGTTGAAGCAGTCCGGGAAGTGGAAAGCTAATCGTCTACGTTTGTAAACAGAATGGATGATGTCTCAATACAAGCATTTGGGTGCCTACATTTCCTAACAACCTTTTGGTTTATTTTTCTAGGGATCTGGAGCAGTACGTGGGCACTCTGCAGAAGGACTCGTCGGGGACTCACCGAGCGGTGACCCTCAAGGATGTGGAAGAAGGGGCGGTGACTCTGAGGAAGGTGGGGGAGTCTCTGGCAGGACTTAAAGGTGAGACCATGCCCAATATACTATACCTCCTACTCTTTGCATAAGATATTACAGTGTACCTCTGAATGACAATTAAATAGAATGTGAAGAAGTCAACAGTTTTTGCCACATTTTTTTGTTTCAATTCAATGGACATTATGTCGCGCCTTCTGGTGTACGCGCCTTGGCCATTTGGGGGCAGTATAATACAGACAGGGAGACACACGAAGAGTTTCTAAACTGCCTCAGTTAGCTGCCGTAATAGTCCTTTTTGCAAAAGATAAATATATGCTTGTGAGTATTGTTATATTGTCTCTCTACATGTGTTTCTCCACCATTTGTGTTCAAATAGCAGTTGCTTAAAACAAAAAACAAATAACGTTATGAAACGGATACTATATATTAGTCCGTCAATGGCGGTTTGCATTGTTTTTTACCATCAAGCTAAACGCCCGTTCAAACTTTTTGCTAACCAAAACAGCAGCATGTAAACAGTGTCTTAAAGGGGTATAAACTAATATTAAGGACCATCTTATGTGGAGACAGCATCTCGAGCAGTCCTGGAGACCCTGCCATACAATCACCTCACAACGTATGCCCAACCAAAATGTGTTTGTTTTTATTTATTTTTTTGCCCAGGCGAGTTTCCGGCCCTGCAGACCAGAATGCGCGCCGTGCTGCGCGTGGAGGTGGAAGCCGTCAAGTTTCTCAAGGAGGAGCCTCACAAACTGGACAGCATGCTGAAAAGGGTCAAGAGCCTGACAGACATGCTGAGCAGTCTGAGAAGGTGAGAGGGATAGAGTGAGCATCCGGTGAGGAGTTCCTGCAGCGTGAAAGCGAGAACTGGAGAACAAAGTGACTAAGCTGGAAAGCCAGCCAAGGGTACAAGGGGAGTGTTGTCAAACTTGAGTTGTTTCCATCACCTCCACTCAAGCGGTAACTGAATTCATTGAGTGAACACGGGAGCACCACATTTCCATCTTTATAAGGGTTCGAACGATAGGTGAGCTGTCCGCTGCATGCGCCTCATGCACGGATCTGCACTCTAATTTATCTACTCGATGGATTTGTACTCATCTCGGTCAAGGGTGAGCTGGAGCCTATCCTAGCTGACTTTGGGCGACAGGCGGGGCCGATCACAGGGCACAGGGATAATTCAGCGCAGGGTTGGGATAACTTTTGTGTTCCACATTTGTTTTTTTAACGTAGACAAATGGGACAGTTCATTCATACAAGATTTTGATAAAAATAAATGTATGGGTAAAATATTTAACCGTGATAGTAAATCAACAACAAAATATGTAGACTGATAATATAACAATGCTCACAGGCATAGAGCATATTCTTTATCCTCTGCCAAGAACGAATAATATTACTGTGGCTTACTGAAGAGCTAAGGATCTCTCTCCAAGTCTACTTGTAGGTCTGTATTATACTGCCACCAGGCACACACACCAGGAGCAGCACAATGTCCATTGAGTTAAAGCAAATAATGTGGGGAAAACTATTTGATTCTTCACATTCAGCATGTATCCATCCATCCATCCATTTTCTGAGCCGCTTCTCCTCACTAGGGTCGCGGGCGTGCTGGAGCCTATCCCAGCTGTCATCGGGCAGGAGGCGGGGTACACCCTGAACTGGTTGCCAGCCAATCGCAGGGCACATAGAAACTAACAACCATTCGCACTCACAGTCATGCCTACGGGCAATTTAGAGTCTCCAATTAATGCATGTTTTTGGGATGTGGGAGGAAACCGGAGTGCCCGGAGAAAACCCACGCAGGCACGGGGAGAACATGCAAACTCCACACAGGCGGGGACGGGGATTGAACCCCGCAACATTCAGCATGTAGACAGACAAAATAACAATACTCAAAGGCATATTTTCTTTATTCTCTGCAAAAAAAGACACTTTTACTGCAACTTCCTGAGGAGCTGAGACAGTCTCTGTGTACAGTGTATCTGTATGTCTGGGTTATACTGCCCCCATGGTGCCATGGCCTGCACACCAGAAGGAGCAATGTACGATGTACATTGAATTTAAACAAAAAATGAAGCACAAGCTGTTTAATTCTTTACATTTTATTCAATTATGTCATTACTGTATGTTTTTATGAAGTACAATATCGAGTGCAATTTTTTGTATCGCATTTTTTTGGGGGGGGAGATGCTGTAATTATTGAATTATTTGTCGTATTTCAAGGTACCACTATATATGTCCCCTATAAATGATTTTGACAATCCGTAAGGGAGGTATACTATAGGTCTTCATCAGTTACTCTCATCATTCCAGATCTGCAAGTGAGAGCTCTCAGAGAGTGGCCGATCCTTCTCCTAACATCCCACTGGACAACATCCCATCTCCAGCTGAGACCCTACCAGCACGAGTCCCCACAGCGCCCCCACCAGAGTCCCAGAGCTCCACTGTTAAATCCGAGGTGAAGCCGCCCTCTCCGGTGGTGATCCATCACGTCCAGAGCTCCCCGGTTCCCGTGCTGCAGTCCCAGCAGTCCGCCAACTTGTCTGCCAGTCAACCCAGCCCCCCTCTCACACCCAGCCCCACTCACTTCAACGCACCCAGTCTGTCAAGTCAAGGCCGAGAGTCCCCTAAGGCGACGCCCGCGGACCCGCCGAGTCCGGCTCGCCATAAGAAGGCACGTGGCAGCCCCGTCACCCACGGCAACGGGACCACCAGCCAGGATCTGGTCATTGAGGAGCTGCAGCATAGTAAGGACAAATGCAAGAACAGAGCAATGTCCATAGAGGTACGTACAGTTTTTTATTTTTATCTTATTTTGTTTTAATAACTATCGAATGGACAGGAAAGCTTTTTTTAAATTACATTTTAAAGCAGTGAAATGTCCATAGAAATAAAGTCAAGTCATTTTAGTTTTGTTTTGTTTAGTCAGTTTTTATTTTTGTCTTGTTCTATAATAAATAAATCATATAAATAAAATGGCAAAGACCGTTAGAATGCAGTGTCCATAGAAATCTAGTCTAGTCATTGTAGTTTTTAGTTTAATTTAGTTTTTGTCTTTTTTTATTTTTTTTTACAAATATGATTAAATAAATAATATAAATACATTGGCAACGAAACAACTTTTGTTTAATTACATAGCAATGCACGTAGATCTTTTGTAGTCATTTCCTTGTATTTATTTTTTTGTTTTAATTATTTTTTTCTTATCAATATAATTTAATTAATATCTAATAATCACATTAATTACCAAGACAACTGTGCTTTTTAAAAAAAAAAAAACTTTATTTTGTTCTCTGTATTACATTTAAATAGAGAGTATCTAAAAAAAATTACAAATTCAATTGTTTTCATTGCGCTCTTTGTTATCAGGATTAGCTTTTTTTGTAACGCATGAATTCCAATGACGACAAAATTCCAAACCTTATTATCAGTAATGTTTGGCCTTGGCTGAGGTGATTGGAAGGCTACTTTCAACTTTTTTTATTACTTTTTTTCTTTTATGGCCATAGGCTGCAGAGAAGGAGTGGGAGGAGAGGCGGCAGAACATGGGTCAGTATGATGAAAAAGAGTTTGAGAAAATCCTCCAGGAGGCTGAGGCCAACATGACAAAGGGCCTCCCCAGTCCTGATGTGGAAAGTAACCCAATGCTGCCCCCTGTTGCCAGAATCCCTTTGGAGTCCCCAACAGGTCTTTACAAATAATAATATATAGTGTTCACCTGTTAGACAGTAATGCCCTTGCATGTGGGAAAGGAGATCCACAGTTGCAGATGCACTTTTCAGCTGTTTTTTGAAGTCAATGTTGAGCTTGGAAAGAAAGTCATATTTTAACAAGTGAATATCAAATATACTATTTTTATCCTCGCTTTTGTTGTAAAGAAAAAGTAGGATTTAATTCCTCTATTAATATATATAAAAAGCTTTTATCGAGATGACAGATTTTCACCAATAGCGGCTGGGTCTCGAACGTATCACCCGCAATAAGGGGGGCTTTACTGTACATGAGACGTCAAAGCGGGATGCGCTCAATTAATGCCTTTTTGCCACGGCTGTCTTAGAGCCTCAGCCTGAGCCTCAGTCAGACAAACCGACCAAGAGGGCTCCAGAGAAGCTCCTGAAGCCGGTGATGGAAAAACCTGCCAAACCAGTGTCGGAAAGAACCTCCAAGACCAGCACAAAACCCACATCCCCAGACACTTTTAACAAGCTGGGATCCGAAAAGGCCACCAAGTCCCCGCCACCACCACCTCCGAGGAAGACCTTCTCCAACTCCGGTTCAGGCATGACAACCACACGGTCAGGAGAGGTGGTCTACACCAACAGGAAGGACTCTCAGGTCAGTTTTGTAAAGCTACGCCTTGTTATCATTGAGGAGGGGGGAAAAAGAAAAAAAAAAAGGAGTCGGGCCAAAATCTTGACGTCAGGTGAGGTGAGGCAGGGCGAGAGACTAGTTGCATACTACAAGAAAATAGTTTCCCTCTTTTATTTATTTACTTAATGCTCGTACTGTCAAGAAGGGAAAAAATACTGTACATGTTGCATGTTTGTTTAAGCAAGCGCTGACAAATAATGCTAAATTAGTTCCTGATAACTGATGTAAATATTTTTTTTCAGATTAGACGTTTTGAACGCTGTTGATAGTTTTTACGCTGACACAGCACAACAGGAATTACTCCTCTAGCTGAAAATATCAAGCAATTATCTTAAATGGATCTGTTATCTGTCTTCTTTAATGTTCCCCAGTTCACGTTTCTCCATGTCGCAGCTGTCATTTTTTTTCCATCAATCAAGATCTCAACACCGTTTGACTTTTCTCCATCGATAGAATCTATAGATCTATTATATATATTTTTTTTTTACGTCGAGTGGCCATCCGCGGAGGTTTAAAAACAGTAACGATTCTATTTTGACAAAGTAAGAAGAAAAAGATCAGATATCTGTTATCAAATACCAGGCGTAAAAGTCGCCAGAAAAATAAATACTCAAGAACAGATACCTGTATAGTCTACTTAGGAAGGAAGGATTTTATTGAATTTTTTTACAGGTGGGTGACGATGAGGGACCACTTCCCGCCGCCCAAATCAAGCCCAACAAAAGCACCCCGCCAGAACCCAAGAAGCCCGCCACCCCTCCTCCTGTCGTTGCCAGGGACGAGGAGGATGAAGGTGACAGGATCATGGCAGAACTCCAGGTGTGGTGCGCACACACACACACACACACACACACACACACACACATACACAAACACTTCTCTCCTTTCTTGGGTGATTTGACTTGGGTGGCTGATTTCCGCACTGGTGGTATTGGGTTGCCTTCCTTCCCCACCTCACAAGTGGCAAGGCAGTGGGCGCTGGCAGCTGATCGTAAATCCGAATTTTCCTCAAATTGCTTGTCCCTACAACCTTTCCGCACCAGGTTTTCCAGAAGTGCACAGTTCAGGAATTGGGGCCGCCAAAAACTGTGGAGCCCACTACTCACATCGAAGCGCAAATAAGGGAGCTAAGACCGGACAAGAAGGTAAACCCCTGTGTGTCGTCGCCAGCTCGCTGCCTGCGCCTCCTAACACTCGCTTGGGCCTGAGCAACACTTTTAACCTCCAAGCCTCCTCTCACTGCCTCCTCCTGCTCCTCAACCTTCCTTCTTTGGATTCTGATGCTTGAAAAGATTCTCAGGATTAAGTCTGCATGAAAGGAAACCTCTGGAAGCCAACATGGACAATGTTTTCCAACCTTGCTTTCCCAATTGAATAAAAAACATTGCATTATTCTACAACAGCTATTTGTGTCTTTTTATTTGATCACCTTTCCAAATTGGGACAAAATGTGTGTCAGAGACACAAACCTATTACTGCAGACTTGGTTCGCAATAGGACCGTGTGGCTCGGTGTGCATGCTTCTCTCACGTCACTTCACTTTTTCTGTCTCTGCTTAACTTTCCCCGGCTTCACAACTTCAACTTATTCGCATAAATTTTGTTTCTTTTTGAACAGCCACTGTGATCAAGTGTTTCCAGCACAAAGCCGTATCATGCAATTAACGCACAGTGTACTGAAAATGGAACTGCTAAAAAGTAGGCCGAGATAAGTCAAAGGACAGGAAATAGCGTGCAGCACGGTGACCAAGTGGTTAGCACATCTGCCTCACATTTCGTGTTTGGAGTTGGTGTGTAGTCTGTGCTTGCATGGGTTTTCTCCGGTAATCCGGTTTCCTCCCACATTCTAAAAACATGGAAGTTAGGTTCACTGTAGACTCTAAATTGTCCATAGGTGTGAATGTGAGTGCGAATGGTTGTTTGTCTGTATGTGCCCTGCGACTGGCTGCCAATCAGTTTTGGTTGTACCCCGCCTTTCAACCAATGTCAGCTGCGATAAGCTTCAGCTCATCTGCAACCCTAATGAGAAGAAGTGCTATAGAAAATGGATGGATGGATGGTTTATCCATGGAAAACAAATATCTGAGATCATCTGAGTATAGAGACAGAAAGCCATTCTAGTAGAAATAGAAGGAAATTAGTTTAGTCGATCCACAGAATTAACATACCAGTTACACAGTGATAATTTCCTAAACTGTCATAGCAGAGCTCAGAGCCCAATCGGGATGAAAAAGATCCAGACACAGACGAAAACGGAAACACTACTGTCCGGCAAAGCCAAGGGGTACGTACTTGTGTCACTTTTGGCTGTACCATCTCGAATTATTGTTCTGTGCTTTAGTTAAACAGCAAATGCAAACTTTGCAGGTCATATACTACGTGACCGGAAAGATTCCGAAAGAGCATCTGCACCATTCCGGAACAGAGGAATCCCATGAACACCGGGAGCCCGCCCAGTCTCCATCACAGGTGTCAAATGTCACTGTTAATGACAATTCTCCAGGCCAGCCACAGCAGCAGGAGCAGCAACCGCCCAAGTTACCGGCACCCAAGTCACCACCGCCGAGATCACCACCACCAAAGTCACCAGCACTCAAGTCACCGCCGCCTATTTCCCCCAAACCTGTGGGACTGACTGCATTCAATCTGCCCAGGAAGCCCCTAAAACGCTCCGAGTCCTTAAAAACCAGTGCAGAAATGGAGAAGGGGAAGAATTTGAACAGAATTAACACAGAGAAGAAGAGTCAGCTCGTTCTGGAGTCTGTTTCTTCCACTAAGAATGCAAAACCCGAGGCTGTGGCCGTGGCGGTATCCAGAGAGGCGTCTAAAAGTTCTGCTCCCCCACCGCCACCACCAAGGAGGTTATCAAGTGAGGAGCACAATCCATCGAAATCTAACTTTGAGGAGGGTAATGAAGAGGCTAGTCTTAGTCCTGACTTACCAGGAGAAGAGCCGCCGCCTCCACCGGACAACATTGCCTTTATGATCACTAACACTAAGATTCAGGCCCTTTCTTGTGGGGAGTACAAGGAACTGGTCAATGCCAAGAAAGGAAACGTCCAGACCGTGACTGTCGGTGGTGGGAACAATACAGCAGATCCCGACATGCCTCTGGATAATTGCTTCAACAAGAAGCCCGTCATCATTATTTTCGATGAACCCATAGACATCCGTGCCGCCTACAAGCGCCTTTCCACCATCTTTGAGTGCGAGGAGGAGCTAGACCGGATGCTAGCGGCGGAGCGCATCGACGAGGAGAGCGAGGAGTCAGACACGGACAGGAGCGGTGGGCTACAGGTGAAAGCCGGAGAGCCCGAGGTAGTTGACAGTGAAAATGTCACTTCATCTAAAGCCGCCGGAGACCACACCAGCTTGTCATCCTCGTCTTCATCATTAATCTCGGAATCGGCAGACACCGGAGATGCCAAGCAAGATAGCAAGAAGAAGTTTAAGTTCAAATTCCCCAAGAAACAGCTGGCGGCACTTACCCAAGCCATTCGCACAGGCACCAAGTCGGGAAAGAAGACTCTCCAGGTGGTTGTGTATGAGGATGAGGAAGAATCGGACGGAACTGTAAAGCAGCACAAAGAATCCAAGAGATTTGTGATCTCACGCTCAAAATCCTCAGCAGATCCCCTTAAGGCACCGAGCCCGACTCCACTAAAGAGGCAGAACTCGGACTCCGTCTGCAGGACCAACGAGATCCGTAAGAACACGTACAAGACGCTGGACAGCCTAGAACAGACCATCAAGCAGCTGGAGACCACCATCAACGAGATAGGACCCGTCTCCCCCGAGGAGCCGGGAGAGAATGGGAAAGTGTCCGAAGAGGTTGGACTGAGGAGGTCCGCCTCGCTCCCGACCTCCAAGGGGTCGGCCCTTAAGCTAGCCAGCAAAGCTTCATTCCAGAAGAAGACTAAACCTCTGCTCCTTCCGCGGCCTGTAGTCATCCCCACCAGCACAACCTCCAGCACCACCACCATCACTGCCCCCAGCACCATCCAACAGGTCTCTCTCTAGCTCTCGTCACTCCACAAGGCTTCGGGTCTTTCTCTTTCCAACCTACCCTCACTCCAACCTTACCCACTGAAATGACAAAACCATTAATCCACTCCGCAGGTACTTGGAAATGTCGGAAAAGTCCACCTGGGCTTTCTCCTTCTTTAAAGGAAACAGAAAAACAAAATCATGTTGACATGATTTGAGGTGACATTTTGTTGGGTTCCTGCCACCCACCTAACTCCTTTCTTGCTGAAAGGTTTTCAGCAATCAATAATCAAAGACACTTCCATGATAATTAATCTCCACGTTGTCCTGGTTGCATGTCCTGTGCTGATGTTTAATGTATATGAGGTTCTACATGGGTGCATGATCTTTCACTGGTGTTTTAATGATCAAGGTTTATTTCCACTGTTGGTGCCTTGATTTCTCACTCTTCCTATGTCTTGTGTTGTTCTTTCCCCTTCTTTTGTTTTATTTGTTGTTTTTTGTTTCGTTTGGGTCCCCCTGCAGAATACCAGTGTCGCTTCCCCCACTAGTCGGATGCCCGTCCCTTTGTCCGCGAAGTCCAGGCAGTCGCCGGCTACTACTGACAAAGCAGGAAAACAGCAAAAACTGCAGGACGCTCAAAGGCAGTTCCGACAGGTAGTTTTACTGTAGGGCCTTACCCACACAGACTAGAGGACAATGGTTATCAGGGAGAGGCATGTACATTAAGACGGGGGAAAGTACCGAATTGTTTCGATGGTGAACCTATTGATGTTTCCGCTTTGACGGGAAGGCATGATTGACTCTTGACTGTTACCCCATAACATCACTTGTACTGTATGCTTCTGCATGTCCACACTGCTCATGGTTTTCACTGTGTTGGTGACTAAATGTATAAAAACTGGAACGAATGGCAGACAAAGAAAAGCGGAACCCATCTGCAAAGTTGTCATCGCATCTCCAGTTCCCACCACAGCTGAGTTCCTAAACAGTGTTGCCGAACCCCTCCATCAACTCCCCTTTCGCCCCCCCCCAGGATGCTTGTTTTTCATACCTCCCCACCCTTCTCACCGTACCGTGCACCTCTGAGCAAATGAAGAACGACTGCTTTGATCTCTTCTTAACCTCACTGAGACCTGTTTCCTCTCCTGTAAAAACCTCAAACTCAACTCACCAAGTCCTGATCTTCTGACCACCAGTCCTGGCAGATAAGTGCCGGCCCCCCTCTTTCCCCCCGCCTGACTGCTCTCACCTCTCTCAAACGCACACACACACTCCTTAACTCCATAATCTTCTCCAAAACCTTCCGTGCATCTTCTGAAACGTCTCCTGCAGCCTCTTTGGAGGGCCTAACACTCCAACTAACAAAGGAAGCTGAAGAGATGTCCCCTCCAGTCTAACCTATGCTGCATCCTGTTTCCCGGTAACACCTCACTTTGTTCAGTAAGGGTGGGACAAAGTATGCATGTATCGATCCAGTGACATTCTCTGGAATTGACTGGCTACTGAAGGAGTTGAATCAAAGGCAACTGGACTACTTCATTGCAGTTGAAAATGCTTTCTCCGTTAATCCCAAAGTCTCGTGGAGGGTTCACTCTCTGTTTAACACTCAGGCGGACTGGCAATTGTCGCACCAGTCCAGAAACTTCCAGTGAGCGTCTGGCCATTTTTTCATTTTTTTTCATTTTTTATTTATTTGTTTTATTATTTTTTATTTTTATTTTGTAGGACTGTTTGCCACGTACCCAGGCCCCAAATGCTTCCAAGAATAGAGGATTCATTCAAGGCCATGTACCATATAAACTTCAATTGATTCCTTAAAGTAGTCCAGTTGCCTTGGTTTCAAGCATCATGAAAAGAAGTTGATGACATTTATTATGGTGATATCACGAGTGATTCCCACCCCTGCTGTCTCTTTCTTCATGTAATCCCAGTAGACATATTGTGTTCATTGTGTTGTGTCTCTGTACCATTAGTCTTCACTGTTATAGTTTGTATGTGTATTGTTTGACTTTTTTTCATTTTTTTTTAATTTGACAATCAGTATGTGTTTTGACATCTCTGTTCACAGGCTAACGGAAGTACTAAAAGAGTGGGAGGGGATCATAAAACTACTTCCCCCACTGTACCCATCTCTAAAATCCCCGCTTTTTATCCTAGCACTACTAAATGCAGCTCAGACTCCGCTAATCCCACTAACCCGTCCCCCTCTTCGTCCTCCTCCTCCAAGTCCTCCCTCCTGCCCCCCCACAACGCTCGCTCGGCTTCCCTGCCCTCCTCCCAAATCCCCTCCCTGTCCAACGGCTCCCTCAAGCCTCCCTCGCAGCACACAGCTAAAGCTCTCTCCTTCTCCTCGCAGACCCCCAACGGTCGAGTGCACTCTTCCTCCTCCTTCTCCTCCTCTTCATCCTCCTCCACCTCCCCCTCCCCTCTGTCGCCTTTGGGCCCGGGTGGGAAGAGCATCCGCACCATACACACCCCCAGCTTCACCAGCTACAGGGCCCACAACGGCAGCAGCGGCAAATCCTGCATCCCGACAGCCTCGCCGGCTAAAGACTAGCCCCGCTTGAGCCCCTCCGTAATTTTTGGGGGACGCTGACACTTGCTCATCACCGCATTTTCAGCCATCACACTCATTAATTGTATTCCGATGTGGGCTCTTCTATCAAGCCTCTTTTTATATATAAACCTTGCAAAATGGCTGCATCAGAGCTGTGATTGAAGACCCTTTTACCAGGATTTGGCCTCAACTGTGTGTGCTTTCACACAGTGAAAGTAAAATCAGTAAAATCCCACAGAATTGCTGCATCAAGGTCATAACAGAAGTCCACCTTTTACACAGAACCCAGCGAAACTGTTTGCGCTTTCATACAGGGACACAATCAGATAACCACCTGTTGTGATGTTTAAAATATATATCAGAAAGTGCACGGAGACGTGAGTAAGAATGGGAATTAAGAACAATTCAGTGATTCCGATTCCGTTATCGATACTGCTTTTTGATCCTTATCAATTCTCTTATCGATTCTCATCAGGTAAGGAAATGAAATAATGCAAATTGTATGATATCATTGATGCCATCATTATATGATTTGATAATACAAAAAATATTAAGTATTCCCCTTTGATTAAATTAAAGAGCTGCGAGTGTTGCAAATAGCGACATCGTAGCGATATTGTCTTTTCGTGTGAAGACTTGAGATTGCGTCAGCCCTGATGATGTCATCACTTATTTGCGACGTAAGGGGAATCGATGAACAAAATGATTGGTACGGCTCTGATACTATACAGTGTTGCCTTGAGATACGAGTGACCCAGCTAACGAGTTTAAGATACGAGCTGTTGTTCGGACGAATGTTTTTTTTTTTTTTTGTCTCCTCTGATTTGCAAACAAAAAGTCAAAATACTCAAATCGCTTCACAACAGACAGCAGTTTAGCAGATAGTGATTAATTCTTCAAAAAGAGGATTCCAGCTGTTTAATGCCACACTGTTGAGGTTTACTGTTAAACTAAACATTAAAAAAAGAGAACTAGATTTTTTTTTTTTAAATAACCACACAGCTTTGACTTCTGGTAGCTTAATGCTAACCCACAATGCAAAACACCATAGAGTGGCTAACCATTAGCATTAAGCAATATTATAGTTGTATTTTCCTTATTTAAAAAAAAAAAAAAAAAAAACACATAACAAAATAAACGTTTTTTGGGGCTAGGCTGGAACGGATTAGAGTGGAGCCCAGAATACTCTCTGTTCGGCACCTTGGATTCACCTATTCTACCCCTCCTCCCCCACACACACACAGTTTTTTCTGAATTTTTCTTTTTTTTTTTTTAAAAAGAAAATTAATTTTTTTGATTGGGGGAACCAACCCAAAAATGGTTATTGCATGTCCCTTATTCAAGAATTTGGGGGTGTTTTCAGTTATGAGCATGGTCACGGAACAAATGAATCCCGTATCTCAAGGCAGCACTGTATTGCCAGGTTGACTTTGTCCAATTCTGCCTTGGTTTAACCTCATTTATAAAGAACAGTGTAAAAATTGTATGGGCGGTGTGAAAGGGGCAACTACATTAGAGTCACGTGTACTATATTACACAGGCGTTGTACAGGCTTATATTTTTCGTACCAGAGCTTTGGATAAGCGTAGTATATTTAATCTGTCAATGTTTATTCACCCTTGTAAATGCCTTGTATACAGAATGTTGATTTTCCCATAAAAGTCTCAACTGCCAACATTTGGGGGGAATAGAAAAATAAGCAATATGCTAACTAATAACTTAGTAAGTGTGCCTGTTTGCCAAAGTTGTCCAAGTTCTGGGGGGAATTTAGGGGAACACGCATTTGTGTAATGTCTGTCATGTAAACTGTTTTAGAAACTTGTACATACAATAAATGCCTCTCAACTAAGACAATATGTAGTTTTGTTAACACACCAAAGTTTATTATTTGTATGCATGCCTATCCATCAGATACTTTAGGAGAGTGGTGTAAAAATAAAAGAATAATGTTTGCACAGGTGGACCATGTAAATATTTTCTTTAATCTCCTTTTATTTTTACTGTTGTTTTTTTGTAAAGCTTTAAGTCATATCGCCATGTGGATTAGCATCAGACAATGAAGCTTGTAAAGCAGGAGTGGGCAACGTTATAAAAAGCCACAAAAACAGGTTGTTCGATCATCACATCTTATTTTTTTTCATCACTTTAATACAGGAAAAAGGTTCCCCACTCCTGCTAGAATGCGAGCTTCCATATTTAGTTTTTTTTTCCTGATTAAAAGGCTTGAAACAAATGAGTGTGTGTGAGCATTATTACTGTAATATACAAATTGCAAAAGGAATCTTATGGAGGAGTGAATGGGGTCGTCTTCACTTCACATGTCCCACCAGAGCCTCCTGCATCAAGGCGTTACGGGTAAGAAAACGATGACAAACTATCGAAAAGGTCCATTTTAATACCACACGCAGTGGTTATCTGCTAGTGTTTGGGTCTTGATGCGGCCATTAAAAGATAACATGGAACAGTTCCATCTAAAATAACTGAGCAATTAATTCATTTAACAACAGTCATGGAAATATTAGACCAGCCTTGTTTCTTCAGTTTCTTGTTTATTTTTATTTCCTGGTACAAGTAAAGGTATGTTTGTTTGGACAAATATAATCGCCCATACATATGTTTAAGAGCTGCTATCTAGGCATTTTTAATAGTCGTCTTGATAAAAATCACTGGGAATACAATTAAGTATGTTAAATGGGAATCGTATTATGGAATCGGCTGCATTTTTGTCGTTTTCATTGTATTCTTCAGGTTCCTTCAAAAAATGGAAGATCTAATATTTTTCTCCATGACTCTATATCCCTCGTGTTTTTGTGCGCTGCGTTATTTTGAGATAGGTTTCGTATATTTTGGCTGTCTCGTGTTGCAAAAAAAATAAAAATAAATTAAAAATGTGCAAAATATTAGAGTTTCTAATTAGTTTGACTAAATGAAAAAACAGTGTAGCTACACCTGTATTTTTAGTGCATGACAGTATATAATTTCACTGTTATGTAACAGTGGGGCTAATTTACATGACTGCAACTTCACTGACATTGTCTGCCCATGACACGATCAGCTAGGCTAGTTAAACATCCAGAGCCGCTTTCAATATGCCAGTGTCTGACACTATTTCAATGTTTAAATTTTTTTAATGATTGTTATTTTGAAAATAATGGGTATTTTTCTGTTGTGTTGTATGCTAAAAGGTTACACATGCACATTATGGTAAGCTTAATTTATGGGTATTATATGTTTATATTTTTTTTGTATTCAATGTACTGTAATTGGATAGGTGGGTTGCACTTCAACTGCTTGAAGGACTGTCTTTATTCTATTTATTGGATACACTAAGGCAGTGGCTCTTCGGTTGCACGAAATAATTTGGAACAAACATCTTTTTTTTTTTTTAAAGTGAATACCTATAAAACAAACACCAATTACTCCTCCCTCCATGAGAGCCAATTAAAAGCTCTGATATGATGAACACATATTACCACACTTTTGTACAGTGCATTAAAAAATATTTTAATCATTTAGAGGAGAAGTAAAAATAAACATTTGAAATGTGGTTGCACAAGTGTGCACACCATCACTGGGATGTACAATGTGACACGCTTTGGGCTGTCGTTATTCAGATGGAATTGATGCCTGATTGAAGTTGGGGGAAATAGGAACAATTCCAAAGAGCAGGCAGTGTTAGCACAAAACGGCATCTGCTAGAAAGCGTGCATCCATCCATCCATTTTCTCAGGCGCTTCTCCTCACTAGGGTGGCGGGCAATTTAGAGTTGTCAATCAACCTACCATGCATGTTTTTGGGATGTGGGAGGAAACCCACGCATGCAAACTCCACACAGGTGGGGCCGGGGATTGAACCCCGCTCCACAGAACTGTGAGGCAGACGCTGTAACCAGCCTTCCACCGTGCCGCTGCGAGAAAGCAACAACAACAAAAACTCAGGAAAAGCCTACCAGAACATCGGGTTGATCAGAGGGTCTTTAAATAGTGACAGTTGTGTCCTCACTCGCATTTAAAATGAGTTCAAATGTGATTGGTTAATCCTGAACACAACCACATCCCTGTTAGAAGGTGTGCACACTTGCTGGTTAATCCTGAACACAACCACATCCCTTTTAGAAGGTCTGCGCACTTGCTGCAACCACAGTATCTCAGGTGTTTATTTTTCCATTGAGTTATACGGGTTATAGGTCACATCAATGTTGGAAAATAGTATTAATTGTATATAACAATAATCTGTCATTTGAACCTGTTGCGACTCATTACAAACGTTTGGTTTATTTTATTTTATTTTTATATTTACTTTGTCTGTCCCGCGCGGGTCCCCGTAGGCGCTGCTTGTTACCAAGGCAGCCAGGAAGCAGATGCGAAGCTAATCTTCTTTGCTTCTGCCTGTGGCAAAAAAAAAAAAAAAAAAAACTTTCTGAGCGTGACAACGTTTCGGACATTGAGGTTTCGTTTAAACTAACATCCTGTTATCCTTTAAATGTTTTTTTTCCCCGAGTGATGTTACTGTCATTTCGCTAGCAAAACTCGCGATATACTCTGTGCTAATTAGCATGTAGCACAGTGGTGCTTTTATTTTTTTATGTGTGGGTTATTTTGCGGCAGGGCTTATTTTAATGACATTTTTCCAGCTACAACCCTCACTAAACTCGCCGAAAAAGGCTAACAGGCCTCCTCAGCCACCATGGGCACAGCCTCCTCCCTGGTCAGCCCCGGCGAGGTGATCGAGGACGGCTACGGGGGCGAGGGCGGCGAGGCGTGCGAGATCCCCGTGGAGGTGAAGCCCAAAGCCCGGCTCCTGCGCAGCTCCTTCCGCCGGGGACCTCGGGTGATCGGGGCCAGCTTCAAGTCGACGGGCTCCGTGGACCTCGAGTACGCCGCCGAGTACGAGCGGCTGCGGAAGGAGTACGAGATCTTCCGCGTGAGCAAGAACAACGAGATCACGTCCATGCAGAAGAAGGAGGCCAAGCTGGACGAGGAGAATAAGAGGCTGAGGGCTGAGCTCCAGGTAGGAACGATATTGCCACAGCATCGTGAATACATGATGTGTTGCTGTGAATTATACCGGTGGCAAAAGTACTCACACTCGGCAATTACGTGGAAGTACAGATGCTTGTGTAGAAAAAAAGACGAGTAAAAGTAGTAGTGATTCCTCATCTTTACTTTCGGAAAAGTCCAGGCTCTAAAATATACTAGCAATACAAGCTTAACCAGGAACACTCATCTTTCCCAATTGAAGTGAATGGAAATGCCATTCATCCGTTCCAGCCCCCCACAAAAAAAAACAACAAAAAATGTTTGTCATGTGTTTTAAGGTAAATTAAAGCACTCAATGATATTGTACTTTATTTAGAACATAGAGAAATAACGGAATTAAAGGGGAGCTAAACCCAAGATGTCAAAACATTGTCATATTTTAAATGTGCATTCATCTTTATCTGATGCTGTTTACTGAAATCTACAATGTATTTATTTAAAAAAAAAAAAAAAAAAAATGTCCTCCATCTGACCCCAGGCCTTACAGAAGACCTATCAGAAGATCCTGAGAGAGAAGGAGAGCGCCCTGGAGGCCAAGTACCAAGCCATGGAGAGGGCTTCCACCTTTGAGCATGACAGGGATAAAGTGAAAAGACAATTCAAGGTACGGCCTCCTTAATTTAAATATTCTCCGTCACGCTTATCTTCTTCGCTTCGTTCGCCACCAGATCTTTCGGGAGACAAAGGAGAAGGAAATCCAGGATCTCCTTCGTGCCAAGAGGGACTTGGAATCCAAAATGCAACAACTGCAAGCTCAGGGCATCCAGGTTTACTATCCCAATGATTCCGATTCAGATGACAACCAAACAACTGTGACTGGTAAAGCCTGCACACTTTTGAGTACAAAAAACTAAAAAGGTCAAGCTGCCACCATCTTGTGGCATCTGTAGGGAATTACAAAATATTATAAGTCTATTTTGGGAGGGCCATAAATGTGCGTTTTCACTGTCAGGTGTATTTTTCCCTTTTCTCCAAAACTTCAAATTTTAAGATTGCGCTGTCATGTTAAGTCTTTGCCCCTTTACTTACCTGTCATGTTATTTTCCCCGCACAATCCATTTGATGTTGTGTATCTTCAGCAGCGGGCACCCAGTGCGAGTACTGGACTGGGGGTGTGCTGGGAAGTGAGCCCTCTATGGGCAGCATGATGCAGCTGCAGCAGACCTTCCGGGGACCGGAGTTCGCCCATAGCCTCATCGACGTGGAGGGCCCCTTCGCAAATGTGAGCAGAGGTAAACAAGCAAGTTGAATGTGAGACTTTGAAAAATGGACAGGTGTTAAAATACTCGTCTACTGATGTAGGATAGATAGGCGGTAGATTACTGACGTGCTAACAGTTGGTGTGCTAACACAATAGCAAACCTCAGTAGAGAGACCGCTAAGGCAGACTGATAAAAGATTGTTCAATTTGCCTTGTCGTTGCGTAGCAGTTCTAATGAAAATTAATAAAATAACAACTTGAGCGCAAAGGCAGATTGAGGAGAATTTTACACCATGATCAAATGCTAACATGCTAACAGTCGTTCTGCTAACATGACAGACGACTGGGATGCTGCGGTGGCCAGTCTGCTGCAGGTGTCCCCCCACGTGCCTCAAGCTTTGTGGAGCAACACTGTGCGCTGCTACTTCATCTGCACACCGGAGACCAAAGCTGAGATGGAAATCTTTACCAAGGTGTGTATCCACGTACGCCGATGCCAACCACGTTTTTTGTTACGGCTTGAAATGAATGCAAATGCAACACAACCCCAGTGCAAAAATTCATTTTTAACTTGTTTTTCCCCCCAGAAGAGTTATTGAGTACTCCTCTAAAATATACAGTATTTGTATGTGGAAAGAACCAAAGTGGGACGAGCGTGTTGCGGGAGACTGTCGCATACTTTATTCAGCCTCCGTGGCCCCCTGATTTGATTGTTTTCTTGCAGGCAAAAGTCCCAATGCTTCCGAAATGATGTGTAAAATGAATATCGTACTCTAATAACTCCAGTCATGATGTGTGTGTCTTCATGCCTTGAATGCAGAAACACTCTCTGGTGCTGAGGAGGCTGTGTGAAGGTCTGGGACACTTCTACCTGAACATCTGCTTCCACGAAGACAACGCCGCCTCCTTCGCGTCGGCGCGCAAACAGGAGATCGAGAGGAGCTCAGTGTGCGTGCTTCTTCTCAAATCCACCATCAACAGGTAACGCGTATCCTCCCGCTGCGACCGAAGCTTGCATTTGAATTCCCGGCTAACGTGACTCTGTTGTGATACCACAGCTCCGTGGTGGAGGATTGCGAGGAGGCCTTTGTGAAGAATCCAGACGGACATCCATTAGTGCTCTACCTCAGGACCGAAGGAGATGGGAGTTTGTCAGGGCCCACCAGGAAGCTTCTGGAAAGGGTTAACGCAGCGGACAAGGCTGCTAAAATAAAGGTACAGTATGCGAAACCAATGCAATTGATGCTTTGTCTTTACCGCTTATCCTGGCAGGGCGGGGATAAAGTACCAGTAAGCATTTTTGGGGTTGGTTGCCCCTCCAAAAAGAGAGAAAAAAAGTAAAGAAAATCGAAAAAAAATCTGCCAATAGTTGAATTTGTGGGTGCCAAATTGCAAATATGCGGGGGTCCACTATATAATCATTTTCCATCAGTTTTTGGTTGAGTGGGAGTTCTTCAAGGTTAAAGCCTACCTTTGGAGTTTGGTAATCTGCTCTTGAAATGCTCTTCAATACTGGCGCCAACTTGTATCTAACATGTGCCCAGGTTTTGGATCATAGCGGTTCTGCAGAAGACGGGGCCAGCCTCATTTCTGCTCAGCTGGACAAAGTCATCAAACAGGTTCAGTACTTCGCATATATGCATTCATACAGTATTCATATCTAGTTTTAAAGTGTGTGTCCCCCCACCCCCCATTTAGGAGTTACTCGGTTTCGAAGGAGCAGACGCTGACCCAAAGGACTCCGGGATTGACGAGGGTCGTGAGGAAGACTCCGGCGACGTCCTGTGGGACCTTCATGATGAGCAGGAGCAGATGGAGTCGTACCAGCAGTCGTGCAGCAGCACCAGCTCCCAGCTGGGCTTCCAGAAGGTCAGTTTCCTTCCTTCTAAGGTCTTCTTCACCACCTCAGTCTGAACCGCCATGTGGTGGTCTTCTCAGTACGTAGACCGGCTCAACGACATGATCGCCGCCCCTCCTCCGACGCCGCCTCTGCTGGTGTCGGGCGGTCCGGGTTCGGGGAAGTCCCTTCTCCTCGCCAAATGGTAAGAATATTTTCGTTTTTCCTCAATATGACCATTTCGGTGATATAAACTGCTGCTGGTCGCTTATTGGTTGAGCAGTTTCCTGCCGTACTATTTGGAGGAGGAAAGTGTAGCGCCGGTGCTGTGCTGTGGAAACGCAGCATGACCATTTGGGTTGTCCTCTGTAGGATCGAGCTGCAGCAGAAGCAGTCGCCCAACACCTTGTTCCTCTACCATTTCGTCGGGCGACCTTTTTCCTCCAGCTCTGAGCCCGTCCTCATCATCAAGCGCCTCACGGTTAAAGTAAGAGATTAAATTTTTTCCCCCCCCAAATTCAGGCCTCACACCTTATTTTGCTGTCTGATTGACATATGCGTAGCTGCTGCAACATTTCTGGTCCATTTCGGGCTTGTCCATGGAGCCCAGCAAGATCCTGGAGGAGTTTCCGCGCTGGCTTGAGAGGCTCTCGGCGCGCCACCAGGGCAACATCATCATCATCATCGACTCCATTGACCAAATACAGGTAACGTCAGCTTTGACAGCTCAATTTCATTTCAGAATGATGACGTTGGCCTTTTTAATTTCCTCCGTAGCAAGCAGAACGACATATGAAGTGGCTGATTGACCCGCTGCCCGTCAATGTCAGAGTGGTCGTGTCTGTCAACGTGGAGACGTGTCCTCAAGCATGGAGGTCAGTCCTGCACGTCACACATGATAGCCATCTGTTTAAAGCGAATCCTGCGAAGGCTGTGTTGACACCGCCGCCCCCTTAATTCCGTGTCGGCGGTGTCTGTGTAGAACAGCCACATGGAAAAAAGGACAGAAATACTGCGGTTTTTACAGTCTTTGAAGCGTATGAATGACGCTCTCTCCAGGTTGTGGCCCACTCTTCACTTGGACCCGCTGAGTCCCAGGGAGGTCAGGAGTGTGGTGATCGCAGAGTGCCTAAGCGCGGACCTCCAACTCACCAAGGATCAGGTAGGACAAACTCACTGTGCTAAAGGCGTCCATCTCATTGCTGTGGGAGTGACTCGAGTCTGCGTTTTCCAGGAGAAGAAGCTGGAAAGGCACTGCCGCTCGGCGTCGACCTGCAACGCTTTGTACGTCACACTACTCGGCAGGATGAGCACCAGGTTCTCTTTTGGTCTTTTACTTAGTATTTGGAGAAAAAAGGGGGATAAGAATAAAAAATAAAGAAAACCAAATATTTGTTTCCATGTGCAGTGGATGGTCGTTGGAGAAGAGCCTCGATCAGTGCCTGCAGTGTCAGGACACCTTGTCACTCTACCGCCTGGTGCTCAAAATGACGCTGGATTCCCTCAGCTCGGACAGGGAGCGACACATCATGAGAGAGGTGCGAAACTTGAATTGTTTGGATTCCAGCAAGTATACATCCATCCATTTTACATAGCGATTGTCCTCATTAGTGTCGCTGGTTAGCTGGTTACAACCTGGACGGGTCACCAGTTGATCACAGGACACATATAGACGAATAACCATTCACACCTATGGACAATTTCGAGTCTTCAGTGAACGGAACATGCATGTTTGTGACTTGGGGTGTTTCATGTTTGGCCATTCCGCTTAAAATTCAAATCTGAGCTGTTTTCTTAACATTACTTCTCCTGCTGTTTTTTTTCCTGTCTGTAGATACTCTGCCTGGTGTATTCCAGCCACAATGGAGTGAGTGAGTCGGAGGTTCTAGATCTTTTCCCGGAGTTGGAATTTCGGGTGCTGGCCTCACTGCTCTTTCGTCTGAGCCGACTCTGCGTGGTCACCCTCCACTGCGGCCTCATCAGATTCCAGCATCTGCAGGTACCTGAGCCCCGTTGGACACGTCATTAGGTACACATGCTCAATCTTAAGAGGAGAACGAAAAAAGGACTCATGATCCAAAGCATACCGTATGTATTTGATATATACACTCTGCTAATATTCGACTAATACTCAATATTTTTTTTAGGTGGTACTTGGTGTAAAAAGACACTAAACATACTGCGAAAAGCAACTCAAGACTTTTTGAAGCAAAGAAATTCAATAGTTTAATAATGGCCAAAATCCAGTCACCTGATCTCAAACCAGTAGAAGTTGGTGAAGATAAGAGTGACTCAGAAGAAGAAAAAACTCAGACTGTAAATATACCACACGTTATGATCCCAAAAGAGTTTAATATCATTTCAAACTCATCTTACTACATTACCCTTAAAATCTTTATTGAGGAAATAACAGCACAGGTCATGCTAAACTTAGCACCTCCTTGACATATAAAGCTAGCATCCCAGTCGAGATCTATCACTTCAACATAGTTCCTTGACACCAATGTACTACTTTCCTATTAGACAGGGCATTGGCACCATCTTGTGGCATTTTAGAGCATTTCAAAACGAGCACAATAAATGGAGATTACTGTATTTTGCGTATGCCCTGCGACTGACCGGCGACCAGTTTAGGGTGTAGTCCGCCTTTCGCCCGAAGTCAGCTGGGATAGGCTCCAGCGCCCCGCGACCCTAACCAGGATAAGCGGTGTTGAAAATGGAAGGACGGATGTATTTTATGTAAAAAGGTGGGTATTCCGAAAAGGGTCAATTCCATCATTTTTGTGAATCATCTTAAATTGAAGCCTGAAGTCAACAATTGTTATTTGAAATCCACTGCGTTAGGAAAAAATTCATTAGTTGTGGACCTAACAGTGTTCCGTATTTGTACGTGTTACCAGGCGTGGGAAGCCGTGAGGTTGGAGTTTCTGAGCGGAGGACACGGCTGCACTACATACCGAGAGAAACTGATCCACTACTTCAGCCAGCAACTCAGGTGCAGCCGGACGGCCATGTTTGACCTCACACGACCCTGCGTTCTTTTTTTTTTTTTTTGCTTCGTTTGACTCATTTCATTAGACGTGTGTTTGTGGTAGTCATGATCACGTGACGTGGCGTGTCGCCGACGAGCTGCCCTGGTTGCTCCAGCAGCAGGAGGACCGGACCAAACTGCAACTGAGCCTCTTGAACCTGTTTGTCTCCCAGAACCTGTACAAGAGGTTTGTGTGTTCACTGACCCACACACTTGAGAAGCGGCCTTTTTTTTCCTAATAGATGCCACTAATTCTGTTTCGCTCTTCAGGGGTCATTTTTCCGAGCTGCTGGCCTACTGGCAGTATGTGGGCAAGGACAAAAGCTCCATGGCCACCGAGTACTTCGACTCGCTGAAGCACTACGAGAAGAACTGCGAGAGCGAGGACAGCATGACCAAGCTGGCCAACTTGTACGAGACTTTGGGACGTTTCCTCAAAGACCTGGGCCTGCCCAGCCAGGTGGAGGCCATGTTTTTATTAGTCACCACACTTCACTACGGTTATCGTACAGTTTAGGTTCATCCTGAAATCTCCGCTCAATAACTTTTTTTGTGAGTCGTGTATAAGCCAACCCGTGCTTCATCTTTCACTACTAGGCCGTGGGTCCTCTCCAGCGGTCGCTTGAGATCCGAGAGACCGCCCTGGACCCCGACCATCCTAGCGTGGCGCGCTCCCTGCACCAGCTGGCCGCCATCTACGTCCAGTGGAAGAAGTACAGCAACGCAGAGCAGCTGTACAAGCAGGCGCTGGAGATCAGCGAGAACGCCTACGGGGCCGAGCACGGCAGCGTGGCACGAGAGCTGGAGTCACTCGCCGTGCTCTACCAGAAGCAGAACAAGTACGGTGGCCCCGCTATTGGTTACTATATTATTGCATGCGTCAGTTGAGCACTGTGCTTTTATCATCATCATTATCAGGTATGAACAAGCAGAGAAACTCAGGAAGCGGTCCAGGAAGATAAGGCAGAAAACGGCTCACCAGAAAGGCCATATGGTGAATATAGAAAAATACTACTAATGCAAAAATAGCAACAAGACAATTTCATTTCTAGACACCTTTCAGGACCCTCAATTTCAGCTCGAAGACACTGCAAGAAAAACAACAGCAATCAATACAAAAAGAATAGCAATAATAAGTCAATAAATAACAACACACAAACATATATATTCTACAGTAGTTACAGGGGTAAACGTAAAATAAAATCTGTACAAATCTGATGGGTAGATTGCGAAATGAAGAAAAAAAAGACTAAAATCCCACTGGAAAAAAATGCTAGAATAAAAATACTTGCAATAATGGAAAAAGAGTAAGAAGAAAGAGGACTACATTCCTACCGGAATATATAGGTGGATTAAAAAAACGTAAAAATGTATAACATAGAAATAACTTCTCCTCATTCCAGTACGGCTTCACTCTGTTGCGTCGCCGGGCCCTCCAGCTCGAAGAACTCACCCTTGGGACCGACTCTGCCGACTGCGCCCGGACCCTCAATGAACTGGGCGTGCTCTACTACCTCCAGAACAACCTGGAGTAAGTCTCACCCGCCAATATTAAGGCCCTTTCTGGAAGCTTCCGCCGCATCACGACCGCTTCACGTGTTCTCACCAGCGCGGCCAAGGTGTTCCTGATGCGCTCGCTGGAGATGCGCCAGCGCGTCCTGGGCCCGGAGCACCCCGACTGCGCTCAGTCCCTCAACAACCTGGCGGCGCTGCACACGGAGAGGCGGGACTACGAGGCGGCCGAGGACATGTACGAGAGGGCGCTCGACATCCGCAAGAGGGCCCTCTCCCCGGACCATCCCTCGCTGGCCTATACCCTCAAACACCTGGCCATGCTCTACAAACGCAGGGTGAGGAGTAGTAATCCATTAATTGATCGTTGATTAATAATGTTGATTCGTTGATGAAAAAGAACTCATTTAAAAAAATAACAACAAAATATATACTGTCTATGCAGGGGAAGCTAGAGAAGGCAGTGCCCCTCTACGAGCTCTCACTGGACATCCGGGAAAAGAGTTTTGGGCCCAAACATCCCAGCGTGGCGACGGCACTGGTCAACCTGGCGGTTATCTACTGCCAGCTGGTGACCCCTCACGCCAATTATTGCTTTTATTATTCTGTTTTTGTTTTTTTTAACACAGTCACGTGACGCTGTGTTTCTGTACGTTTGTCAGAAGAAGCACGGCGAAGCCTTGCCCCTCTACGAACGAGCGCTCAAAGTCTACGAAGACAGCCTGGGGCGCTCGCATCCTCGCGTCGGGGAGACGCTCAAGAACCTGGCGGTGCTCAGGTACGAAACCTGACAAAAAACTTTATTACCTCCGCCGAGCACAAAAAGGACATCTAACGGTGACCGAGCAGCCAGATTGGCCCGGACGCTTCCACAAATGGCAAACTGAAATAAAAAATGTAAAATGTAAATAAAAATAAAAACTACAAATATATTCAAAAATATCTATTTACAAAATGTAAAATATAACTGCTATTAAAAACATCGACAATAAAAATGTCAAACAAGATTTTATTAAAAAAGCTAAAAATTGCCTTTAAATTGAAAAACATATAGAAAACAAACGTTAGAAAACAAAAATTTTCATTTAAAATGTATAATATAAATTTTAAAAGAGAATTAGGTTCAATTTTTAAAAATGACAGATTCAAGTTTACCAATGAACATTTGGGAATTTTCTTTGAAATTCAAGTGGGGAAAAAACATTTCATTCCAATCAAGGTCGATTAAAAATATTATAAGAAAATAAATAGAAAATGTCAATCAAATTAAAAAAAAGGAACATTTAAAAATGTAAATTGGATAGTAACGATGTCTTTCTGAATATATTTTAATTCTAAATATATGTATTTTATAAAATGCTTTTCATTTAAAAAGCTGTTTTGTTTTGTGTGTGTGATGCCAAAAAGTGTATATTCACATAAGCCTGCCCAAAATGGAGCGGGCCTCCTCAAATTTGATAATGAAAGCTAGTGATTACATCCCGGTATAGGAAAATGGGATGGATATTTTTTTGGGGCAGTCAAACTTGCATTGGGATCCAGTTACGTATTCAACATTCTCGGTTGAACATTGGCCATTTTAGCTCTTTGCGTGACGTCCTCTTAATTTTTCCTCTTAGTTACGAGGAGGGCGATTTCGAGACGGCGGCCGAGCTGTACAAGCGCGCCATGGAGATCAAGGAGGCGGAGCCGTCGCTGGCGTGCGGTAACGCGCCGTCTCGTCACTCGTCCAGCGCCGATACGTTCAGCCTGAGGGGGCCCGCCCCCCTCCTTCAAAGCCCCAGGTGACCCCCGCTGCCACTTGGGAAATTATATTTGCACACATGGAGCCTCATGTAAATAGGAATTATGAACTCAATTTCTATTTACATATCTGGAAACTTGGAACAGTATTATATACGTAAAAGAAAGTAATAAGTGCCCAAATGTTTTGTTTGTGAACGATGTGATGTTGCCAAATAAGTATTTTATTGATGGAATGGAGTCTTTTTAAGGTCCCAGAGCTGTGTTATTACAATTTAATAAAAAAAAGTATTGTCTGAAAACATCTGTAAACATTTTTAAGATAATTATCTCTTGTTTTGATAGACTGTACAGTACAGTGCTTAGTAAAATTTACAAGACCAGCATTCAGGGGAAGGTAAATACCGCAGCTCTAGGAATGACCCCCAAAACATTTTGTTTCGGTCATGGTTAATACACCAGTATAGGGAAGCCTTTTAACCCAAATGATATTTTAAAAAAAAAAAAAAAAAAATGTGTTAAAAAGAAATAATAATTGAATAGTACATTTTCTTGATAAAGATTTTAGTTATTGGATTCCTAGCTCCCAAGTAAAAAAGCAACAGTTGTAGTTGCTTGCATTTGGGTTTAAAAAGGTCAAATTCAGTTTGCAATTCCTTATTCCTGTTGGTCAAACACAGTAATAAAGTGACCTCATAACAAAATAATTCTAGTTATCCAAATGTAGCGCAATTATACTGTGTGCCTTATGTATTTTATTATGTATTGTGGGGAAATGGCATTCAATATTCCACATGTATTCCAGCTAATAAATAAATCATTGAGACAATGTTATTGAAGCATTGTGACCTTTTTTTTTTTTCATGCATTCACCTTCTTTTTCGTCTTTATTGATGGTCAGTTATGGAATGTCATTGAATGTTTGCCATGATAATTCCAGGCTTTGCTTTTAATTTGCCCGCCGTGCAGCCTACAACTTTCTCATCTGAGCCATCAGGTCCTCCAGGCTCTGCTCCGTCTCTTCTACCGTCTCCCCGTCACCCTTGTTCTGCTTCCGCCGAAAAAAGAAAATGAGAAACCGAAAACAAAACTCCATCCTTAATCGTCGGGTGTGAACTGACCGCCGCCGGGAGGGTGTACGCCACGGAGATGCCTTCAGGGAGGTCGGGAATTTGGGCCGCCGCGGCCTGCGTCTCCTCATTGGCCTCCTCTGACACCAACTCAATCCCCCATTCGTTGTCCTCGTGCACCACCTCCTCCTCTTCCTGAACCGCCTCCACCTTGGGCCGATCCGCTTCCCGTTTCTGGTCGGACACATTTGCAAGCGGGATGCGGTGTTAGCCCACTTGACACAATTCAGATTTTTTTTTTTCTCTCAAGTGGCACAATTGCTAAATGCGATATTTCTATGTAGACAAAAGGCCTATTTCTCTCAAATATTGTTCACAAATCTGTGTTAGTGAACACTTCTCCTTTGCTGAGATAATCCATCCACCTCACAGGCGTGGCATATCAAGTAGGACCCGATGATTTAAGGTTTAATTGAGTTATTTGGGCATCTGTGCATATGAGATGTTTCATGTGTGCCACTTGAAATAAAAAAAGAAATAAAAAATATTCATTTTGACCTTGTACACTTCCTGCTGTCTCCTGCAGTGGCGATCGTTGCACTGCGGGTTGGGCTTCATGGCCATGCTGGGAAAGAAGTCCTGCATGGCGTTGTAGCCCAGGTAATAACTGACTCGGCCGAATTTCAACAAATACCTGCAACGCCAACAAAGTCACATTTAGCCAACAAAACCTATTGCAAAATGTTTTTATTTTTATTAAAAAAAATAAAAATAAAAAAAAAAAAGTCTTCAATTTGAAAATAATAATTTAATCCGAAAAACAAAAAAAATCATTTTTTCTTAGTGTCTAATAGAAGTAAAAAATCTTGAAAATAAAACAAATGGTAAAATACTAAATATATATGAATAATTTGCATTACAAATAGAATAAAACAATTTAATTGACCAACTTTGTTACTGTGTAGCACAAGGGCTTGTATTAAAATTGTTAATTCTTAAAATAAAAAGCTGGCTTTCAATTAAAAAAAACAAAAGTATTGTCGATTTCAAATGAAAAGAACAAAAGTTTTTTGTTTGAAAAAACTATGACAATGATTATTACAAATATTTCCTCAAAAATACAACTAAATTCTTTTGGCATGACGTTTTTCCTCAGATTCTCATAAATGTGTTTTTCTGATGACTGTAAAGTGGCCATATGATTACACTACAGTGTGCAATAGTTTGTCTTCCTGTAGTGAGTGAAATCCACCACATCTTTTTGCTGAGTTTGTGTATGGCATTTACTTGAGGACATTTTGGACCAGGATGCCAGCGACGACGCCCATCGTCGTGGGCAAGCTGGCGGCGCACACGCCCTCCTTCTTGAGGGTTTTCTCGTCGATGTTGGCCGCCACCACCAGGGGAGGAGCACACTGCGGAAGAACAGATCAAATACTGGCTTAGTATAAACAATGCTCTGTTGAGTTTAAATTGTACTTCTTTCACAACAATATATAATTTATGACATGTAAGGCTCCTGGAAAAGGTGTGTTTGTGTGCGTGTTAATTACAGCGAAGCATGCGGTCTCTCCTGGGTTGATGAGCTGTATGTGTCCCGACACGGCATTCTCGCTGACTCCAGACTCCATCCAGGTCTGTCCCAGCTCATTACAAGCCTTCACGGAGGGGACCGTGCAACAATCACACACGTGAGCTCAAACAAAAAAAACATCTTGGTGCTGCTCGTCACTCTTACTCTATTGATGGCCATGCGGGCCTCAAAGTTGTCCACGCAGCTCAGGACCAAATCCACTGACTTGCCGTCCTCCAGGCCTCCAAGACTGAGAAGATGAGGAGAAGTGAGGAAGCTTCTACTGAGCGCAGAGGAGCGAAAGCGAGAGTCACCTGAGACGCTCCATGAAGTGGTTGAAGTTGTCCAGGGTGGTGATGTTGTAGTTGTGAGTCTCGAACGACACGTCCGGATTGATGTTTCTGGGCCAGGGTGCGTTCAAGAACAGGTCAGTAAGAACAAGCTATCGAATATTTTTACAATCGATTATTTTAATGATTATCTCATCGATTCATCGGATAAAAACTGATTTTTGCATTTTACTTATTCGATTGATCACTTCAGACCGAGAGCCGACCTACAATTGTTATTAATATGCCGCTAATAAGGGTCACCTGAGCGTGTGTTCCGCAGCCTCCACCTTGCTGAGGCCGGCCTGGTGAGGCTGGAAGAAGAGTCGGTTCATGTTGGCCAGCTCCACTTTGTCGTAGTCGAACAGCAGCAGCTGGGAAGACGTGGACACAACATTAGGTGCGCCTGCACCATCTTCTATCAAAAACAAATCTAGGTGGAGCAACTACAGGCTAAAATTGTGTGTAGAAACGCATTAGAAGACTATGTAATAAGCATGCAGTTTATTGAGAAAAAAATATCATTCCTGTCCAACGAAAAACATGTATCTCCAAAATTGTTGGTGTACCTAATATTCTGACCAACACATAATTGAAAAAGAGCTTGGTGTATTATTACCTTACCGATGCCACACCTCGTGAGCATTTCGGCTGTCACGCTGCCCACTCCCCCGACGCCCACCACGGCTACCGCGAACGTCCGGATGCTCTGTCACGCACATTGGACAACATTATTATTATAACAAAACATTAATGATTGCAGGAAATATGTACAAGGTTAAGACTACCTGCCTCATAATTATCCACGATGCCCATTCTCTTCAGAGCCATCAGACGACTGCAAAAAAAATAAAAAACCTTGAATGAGTCACCAATCTCCCAAAGGGCGCGGCACCCACATACAACGTTTAAATTATTGTAATAACAAAACATTACCTGTAAGGGTTGGAATCGACAACTTCGGCGCTCATCTTGTCAATTTTGGGTCGGTGCATCTGCTCGGCGGCGCACTGCTTCTGCTTGCACTTGATCAATTCGTTCTCCAACTCCCTCACGCGGAGTTTCAGTTCCTCCACCGTCGCCATGAGGGCTCGTACAAACAAACAATAAAATATATATATATATAATAATAATGATAAATAAGTGTAATAACGGAACGCTAACGTTGCGCCTAGACCGCAAAAAAGATCGACACGGAAATGGACACGTCTTCACAAGTCCAATCAGCTGTCATGATGTGTGTTACAGCATATAAAGTCCGTGCGAAAATGCGAAACGCTCGAAAATGTTTCGTGTAATTTGCCACATATAAAACGTATTTATATTTTGTTTGTGATAAAACTATATTAATCTTCAACCACTTGCGCAAGTATAAAAAATCAAATTTAAATTTTTATTTTTATTTTATTGTGTTTGAGTCGCGCGTGCGCCGCCGTAAATGATCCGACCACATGCCTATTAGCCAGCGAGCTAGCTGGGTAGCAACAGCTGGAAAATAATTAATCCACTTTCTTATCATTTTAAGACGACAACATGGACGAGTTGACGACTCCGGTGCGACCGCAGCATCAATTCGACGAGGATAGCCTTAAAAAGTATATGTCCGCCAAGTCGTTCGTGTCAAACGATGACAGGTTCGCTGTCAGCCAGTACAGGTGAGTTTATGTTTGGGTCACAAGTTGACAACTTTGTTGAGCTAATGTGCTAATCGTCTGTCCAGTGCTGGGCAGTCCAATCCCACTTTCCTGATCCAGACACCTTCCAAAAGTTATGTCCTGAGGAAGAAGCCACCTGGTGCGTTGCTAGCCGGTGCCCACAAGGTACAAATCATCAACAACAACAAAAAGCACTACACACTATACATGTAGTACATTATGTCGTAAATACTGTTCTTTGTAGTACTGATGTCTCTCCAGCAGGGGGAGTCATTTGTCATTAAATTAGTTTTTGCCAGTGTGGGCAGGTGCAAAGTGCTGCTGTGGTGGGGAGGGGGAAAAAAAATCAGCTTCTCCATAAAGCCTGTCAGCAGAAGGAAGAATGAAGTGTTCTAAAATTTCCTGGTATCCGTCGACACTAGCAGATGACACAGCAGCTCAAATCATCACTGACTGTGGAAGTGTCACACTGGACTTCAAGCAATGTGGATTCTCTGCCTCTCCGCTCTTCCTTCAAAGTATAGGACCTTAAATTTCCAAATGATGTAGCTCTGCTTCAGGAGTGGCGTTACACGAGGAATCTGATATTAGTAGCCCGTGTCAAGGATTTGTCTGTGCGTAATGGCCCTTGATGCATTGACTCCAACCCCAGTCCAACCCTTGTGAAGTTCCCCCAAATTATGAAATGGAGGCTTCGGTCATCCCTTCTGATGATGCACCTTTTCCTTCCACTCAACTTTCTACAAATATGCTTGGATACAGCACTCTGTGAGCAATCATCTTCTTTAATGATGACCTTTTGTGACTAATGCTCCTGGTGGAGGGTGTCAAAGACTGACTTCTGGAAATATGTCAAATTAGCTGTCAGAGAGATTTTATGAAGACAACCCGGAACTATTTGAAACTGCAAAAAAAAAAAAAAAAAAAAGCAAAATATGTCTCCTTTTTAAGTCAAAACAAATTGAATTAGATAATAGATAAATATACATAATTTATCCTGCAATGGGAAAGAAATGTTTTTGTTCCCAGGTGGATCGTGAATATCGAGTCCAGAAGGCCTTGTATTCCGCTGGATTCCCTGTGCCTCAGCCCCTCCTCCACTGCACCGACCTCAACGTCATCGGAACAGAGTTCTACCTGATGGAGCACGTTGTGGTGAGTTTACAAAGGTTTGCAAAATTTCAGAAATGTATGGTAATATATCAAGTAATGCCCATGATAACCGAGCAGGGCCGCATATTTCGGGACCTTCGTCTGCCTGGGGTGGTGCCGGCAGAGCGGGCGGCTCTGTATGTGGCAGCCGTGGAAGTTCTGGCCAAGCTGCATTCACTGGACCTGACATCACTGAGGCTGGACGGCTATGGGAAAGGAGCAGGCTACTGTAGGAGACAGGTGACCTCACATTCCCTCCAGTTATCTTTGAATTTACTTCATTTGAACATGTACATCTGTTGCACATGATTAAAATGTGTTTAAATTGACATAATTTACCCCTCTTCTCCTAAAAAAATAAACATGATTTTTTTTGTCAGTGTGCGTGTCCTCTCCTGTGTATTAAAATAAGAAATGGAGTAATCAAAAAGGAATCAAAAGTTTTTGATATCCTAGTGAGGAGAACCGGTTCAGAAAATGGATGGATGGATGTTAATTCATTTAAATATGATTTGCATATTAAAATGTGGGCGTGGACGGGGAGGAGTCGGCTACTCCAACATGTGCGCTCATTTCCACGTTGATTGGAATGTATGAAGGAAAGGTGCTTGGATTCATGAGTACGCAGAGTTTCATACATCTGAATATTTTTGTGCGTACGACGTTTTCTGGATTTGAGCGTATGCCATGTTTTAGGAAGAAAGTCTTTGTACATGAGGCCCCTGGCCTGGTGAGTGACGTGGGCGTCATCGAATGAAAGTGAAAGAAATTGGCTGTCATGAGCTCAAGCGACTGGCTGTTAACTTATATTTATTATATAAATGAACCCCACTGTAATATCACAGTGGTGGGGAAGTGCAGAATGGTTCACTCACAAACATGTTTTTCACTCCAAAGACCCAACTTTTTTGTATCTAAGCAATTAAGAAGCCAAATTAAAATAATATTTCCCCTTTAATGACATCAGTGGTATGTCGTTTCGTCAAGGTGTCCACGTGGACCAAGCAGTACACGGCATCATCTCACAGAGACATCCCTGCCATGAATGAGCTCTCCGCGTGGTTGATGGGCAATCTGCCCTCCGACGATCAGGAAGTGACGCTGGTCCACGGAGATTTCCGAGTGGACAACTTGGTATTCCATCCGACCGAGGTACTTCTTATCGCGACTGAAACATTCTCACACGTGACTGTTAAGGGTGACATGCATGTTGTGGACCCTCAGGCTCGTGTGCTGGCACTGTTGGACTGGGAGCTGTCTACCACTGGGCAGCCAATGGCAGACCTGGCCTACTTCCTCATACCTCACTATTGGCCCTTAGGCCTCAACGTACTGAGCTTTATGGACAGCTTGAGAGAAATAGAAGGTCTGCACAACTACAAAGCTCAATATAGAAATCAAATATTCATTTTATGTGCGTGTGTGCGTCTCACTGAGCAGGCATTCCCACGGTGGACGATCTGATCTCCGTTTACAGACAGTGCCGGGGGATCACGTCCGCTTTGCCGCCCTTAAATTTCTACTTGGCGCTCTCGTACTTCAAGATGGCGGGAATCGCTCAGGTATTGGTGGTTCTGGGTTCTATGGAAATATTATGGATGGGCATTATAATTGATAAGAATCCTATGGACAGCGTGGCATTCATCGTTCAATGTGAATTGTTGAAGTAAAATGACCGTACAAAGACATCTGTATAGGAAAACACTTTCCTATACATTTTCTGCTAACTAAAATGAATGTAAAAATTATTTTGTCACGTAAGAAGGCTTTTCCTTCATTTGTTTGGTAGTTGGCACTTTACAATGCGCATCTCCATCACTTGCAGGATTCAGGAATAATATTAATGACAGTCATTTTGTTTAGTTTTTCATTTACGACTGTTCAAATGTAATGTTTGGCTTAGTACAGCACTTATTTTTATTAACAGTAGAAGTTGCAAATGTACTCGGCGCTTGCGATCCCTTTTTCATGACAAATCCTCCAAATTATCATCAAACTTTGATGGCGTGTTAAGATACCGTAGGCAAAAAAACCAATCGCAATTTAGCGTCTCCTATATGTTTAGGACACCTGCTTCCGATCAGAGCTAATTTTAGCAAACTTTAGGGAGTTTGTCAAACTACGAGCTCTGGAATTTGCCCCGAATAGCGTTTTTTCAACCAAAGTGGCCAACTTCCTGTTCAATTTTAAGGATGGTTCCTTGAGACTTTTCGGGGCTTTCTGTTATAATTTAATCTAAACTCTTAAATCTGACCACTGTATGATGCCCCAGGTCAACTACTTAAATGTATTCTATCATAATATGAAGGGCATACAGTATCTCTCATTCACCTTGTTTTTGTCTCTCTGTCAAGGGGGTCTATGCGCGCCACCTACTGGGCAACTCCAGCGCTCCCAATGCCATTGAGTTTGGCCAGTACGTCGAGCCACTGGCTGTGCACGCCCTGGAGTTCGCACTGCACAGGTTTTTTTTTTTTTTTTGGTTTTCCTCAAGTTGACACCTCGCTTTTTCCCCCCATCAGGAAAAAAAAAAGGGTAGTAACTACATATCTCACTTCATGAACACTGTCATTCACACACGGACAACAAAGGGTTAACTTTTGAGCCCACCCCAACTCTTTTGCTATTCAAAACAGCAGCACCAGCTCTCAGATTCAAGCCTCATAGCATGCACGTTTATACTTTGCAAAAGCAGTGTTGAAAGCATTTGCCCCGAGGTATGTGCTTCCAAGATGCAAATATTTTGCCAAGGTCGGCTTGCCTCACCTGTACAACTCTACATGAGAAAAAACTGTGAGAGAGTTGGAGGGGCTGTAATTTTATATATATATATATATATATATATATATATATATATATATTCTTATTATTCTTACATATGGCCATCTGAGCCATGCCTTTTAACAGTTTGTTTTGTGATATTGATTTGTCAAACATCTAAAATGTTGATTTATTAAGTTTCTTGTGACTTTGACTGACGTTTTGACTAAAGGGGCATTTTTCCAAGTGCACTTATATTCTTAGTATCTGTGAAGGAAAAAAACAGTTTTCATTTTGCGGAAGTTGATGCAAATTAATGTTTGGCGTGGGAGATATAGTTTCAGAACTTGTTTAGTATCAGGAGAAGCAAATGTCATTTACGTTTTCCATACATGAAAGGGAAAAGTAAATTTAAAATCGGAGTTTAGTTTTAGTTGTTGATTTTAGTGTCTGGTCGTGCATTGAAGAGCTCAGATTTGTTCCACCTGCTGTTTGGAGCATTTGCTAATAAACATTGGAATCACATGTTTGGAATTCTGCATCCAGCTGCTTCCTCTTGTGGCAGGTGACTTTTCTCTCGCTCGTCTCCCCTCGCCACAGGCCTCTGGCGGCTCCGCGGGAAGCCGGGCTTTTTTTGCAGACGGCCAAGGGCCAGGCGGTGCTCCGGCAGGTGAAGGACTTCATGAGACTGCACGTGCTTCCCGCGCAGAAGGTCAGTGGCGAGACAAAGGGACTCTTTGTTGGCCTCCCTTTCCCCATTAAACCTTTTGGAGCAGGGCAAGTTGATTAACACAGATTCTCTGCATGAGAGAACAAGCCCTCTATTGATTTCACACATAATAAAACATGCCCAGTCATCACCTTTGGCCTGGCACCATCACTGTCTCTCTGCTGTGCTTGATGAAAAGAAAGTAGAAGACTTTTCCGGCATGCTTGTTTATGCAGGAAGTATCGGAATACTACATCAAACACGCTCAGTCCCCCCTGAGGTGGAACACTCCCCAAATCATAGAAGATCTGAAGGTAAGTTTCATCACGCTCCAAAGTAGGGGTTCTCAAACGTTTTACGTTTTGCAGAACGAACCTTCAAACCCCTACAATGAAAGCGAGTGAATGTGATTGGGTGGTCAGGTGAAAGCCAGGGAGGCGGGGCTATGGAACCTCTTCCTGCCGGCGGCCAGCGGCCTCACTCAGCTGGACTACGCCTACATCGCCGAGGAGACCGGACGCTGCCTCTTTGCTCCGGAAGTCTTTAACTGCCAGGCGCCGGGTAAACATCCCGCGCACCTCCACAACCCGTCGACACGACCGTGCATGAAGTTGACCAGGACTGAGCCATGTGTTTATTAATAGCACACGAGCATGCGATGCGGAGGGCCTTTTGAACCTAAAAGACAGGAAGTCTGTCATTTGAGGGTCATTTTGGCCATTTCTAGGGGTCCTTGAAAAGCAAACAAAACATCCATCTCTTTTCTATACCGCCTGCAGTCAGGGTGAGCTGCAGCCTATCCCGGGCCACCGATAGACAAACAACCATGCGACACTCCTATTCGCACCCATGGTCAATTTAAAGCAAGGGTCACCAACCTTTTCGAAAGTGAGAGCTACTTCTTGGCTCCTGCTTAATGCGAAGAAGCTAACGGTTTGATACACACTTTTAAAATCACACATTTTCTCAAATGACCCCAAATGATATGTTCTTATGAATAATTCATGAGGTTTATTTTTGTGAAGACACTGAATAGCGTTCAGGACTTCTCACAATGATTTAACAAGGTAGGAAATGGATGGATCTTAATATGCCACACTTTATTTCTATAAATCTGTGTTTTTAAGTGTTTACATTTTCAAATGATCACTTCCACAACATACCCATGGCCCAGAACAGGAATGCGTATTTTAAAAAAAACAAATAAATAAAATGGATGGATAGTTTCGTTCAGATCGTAATCATCAGCATTTTCTTCTCCTGTCCGCAGACACGGGGAACATGGAGGTGCTCCACATGTTTGGCAGTGAGGAACAAAAGCGGACGTGGCTGGAGCCTTTGCTAAGTGGAGAGATGCGTTCGTGTTTCTGCATGACAGGTGACGACGCCTCGCAGCCTCCTTCACGTGTTGGCACAGCGCCACGTTCATTCACAAGGCTTCATGTCGGGAACGCCTCAAAAAAATAAGCAAACACTCTTTCTCCAGGAGCATTTTGTTAAATATTTTTGGTTGTTGTCTGCCCAGCCTTCCTGCAAAATCAGTGAGTAATTTCTCCCACTTTTTCCGTCCATTTGTTTGCTATGCTGCATGGAAACAGCTGCAGACCAGAGGTAATCGCAGCGGGCGTGAACCTCCCTCAAGGCTTTTCCAAACACACATCATTACTGTGTATAGTTTTGCTTGATATTATTAGGATTTTCGAGAAGGAAGGAACATGATGTGTTCCTGACTTTGCCTTAATTGTCATTGACCTTGTACAATTATGAGTCTGGTTTGCTACAACACAATCAGACTGCACAATGGAGAGGAAAATATATATTTGGCATTTTTAAGGTACAGATATTATTAGAAAGGTGCAGTATGACGGCTATTTAATGACTTTACACTCAGGGTGTCTGTGCATCCTGAAAATGGATTTAAAGATTTTCATAAATGATGGCCTTAATTATCCTTGAAAATGACATAAATCAATTGTTTAAAGATGTTAAAAATGACACTCAAATGTTAAATCCCCATTCTCCCAAGCCCCTATCTCCAATTCCTAGTGGTCATATTTAGTGAAAGAGGTCTTGAATCTGACCAAAGTGGCTTTAAAAAGTATTCGTCTTAAACTTGCAGAAATTCTGATATTCTTGACTGCCGATGCCTGTCTATATACTGTATACACTTTTTACGGTTTTACTATGTCACAATGGCTGCTGCGAAGAATGATTAATGGCTGTTCAATAAAACAATAAAGTCAACTGTATTAATCAATTGGTCTGGTGAAATAGACAGCAACTCCTCACAGTTACAACACATTTATCCTAATTCATTCCCAACTAAATTTCACTGTGTGAGACTCAAACCGAGTTGTGTTTCCTCAGAGCCCGACGTGGCATCCAGCGATGCGACCAACATGGCCTGCAGTCTCCACCGAGAGGAAGACCAATTTGTCATCAAGGGAAAGAAGTGGTGGAGCAGTGGTGAGTCCACCCCTCTTTATATTGTTCCCGTGAGTCATTGAGCATGACGGCGCACATGATGTGAATCCTGGATGTGTTTACTTCCTGACTTGATGACACGCTCGCTCACTTGCCAGAGTGCTTTGCCTCGCCTTGGCCAAATAAACATACTGTACTTTGTTTATTAGAGTGGAAGTGGATTTAGCAGAGCGCTCTTTAAATATATAGATATTTATGGCTCCGACTGGGGCCCCTGCTGTGTGTCTGTGGAAGGCTGTTGGACCTAAGAGTGCTTTTTCTCTTTTTAGCAACTCTGAACAATTTTACATTTTGCGACAGCCACAGACCCGCTAAAAATCAACCCCATGAATTTTATTTTTTTTATTTGCCATTTCTGGGTACATCCGGGGGCTCTGATCTGCTGCCACCAGCCGAGCCTCTGACGTTAGATAGTTTGGAATTACACTAAACTTTCTGGGGGGAAATGTGCCTTCTAAGTTGCGCAAAAATTTGGAAAACTCATTTCAATTCAGTTTTTGGGCTTTTTTTTTTTTTGCCACTCGTTTTCTAAAGATGACTCAGTAATTATGCAATCACTCATTCTAAAAAAGTAAAATAAAATACTGTACTAATGAGCGACCTCTGTTTTTGATGCTTATTGTCAAATTGAAGTTGTAGCATTTTCTTTGACGTTTTGCAGTTGTTGACTTGTATTTTACACTTGTGACACACAGTTAAGGATGTTAAAATGTGAGGCAGTGTCACAATTCCTCATTTATCTTAAGACTGAGTGTTTTATTGTTTTAACGTATATTTACCGTTGTATATTACCGATACAGTTTAAGGATTTACCATTATGACAGACTGAATCAGGAACTGATCATTCCGGTTTCCATTTTTCCCCGATTGGGCCAAATGATCTCAAAATGCAGTGCAATTACATTGACCTCAGAGTTTCCACTGTATCTAACATCACGCCGGTTCTGGTCGGCTTCCAATCGACGAGGTCATTTTGGAGGCAACAAGAGCTAACACCCGAAAGTCATATTCGTGTTGGCGATCGTGGTTGCGCTTGTCCAAATTGCTGTCCGCTGACCCACGCCCCAGATGTGATCCAAGATTTCCCTCTTGTTTGATTGTTTGTCTTTACACATCCCCGCCTTGTTGCTGGGAATGACTTCCAGCCTTTGAACACGTTTGACTGAGAGGGGGAGAATCTTTCTTTGCTCCACTGTCCAACAAATGTCTCGCCTGGGAAGGAATGTGAAAATTCTAATATATTCTGTGCTCTGGTGCGTTCACTGAAGTAACGGGGGAACCTACGGCCTGTGAAGGCGTTTGATGTGTTGCTGCTCATCACGTATAATAATAACCATTTGTTCAATTGCTCCGTTATATTATATATGGCCTTAGAGGACTTCATAACAACTGTTAGGAAAAAGGTTCCCCGCCCCAAACAAAAGTAGATCTTGTTGACAATGACAGAGTGTCGTCTCAAGGGTGTTTCTCACAATGTGTCCTCTCTCGTGCTATGGATCGAGTTTCTGGAATGGCTTTCCTCATTATGACGCAGCAGCTTTCTTTCCAGTCTCCCTGTAAACAGCATGCAGGACACCATGATCCCTTCCAAATGGTTGCGGCGTACCCTTTTAGTTTCGCCAGTGCTGTGGAAAGACGATGACTAACAGGTACTGAGGATGGAAAGAATGATAAACAGTGGAATCCTATCATGCATGAGGCGACTCCAACTTGTTTTTTTATGTACTTTAAATAAATTGCCATTGGAAAAAAAAGAGGGAAAGACGAAGGCTTTTATAAAATACCCAAATTCTTGAACCCACACATGCTCATAATGTATCATAATAAGCAGTTGTTCAATAACCGAATGAAATCTTTCCATAAATTTAGCCTAAGCATTGACGCTCATTTGTCCCTAACGACCTTAAGTAAACCTCCATTTAAAAAAAACTAAAAATAATTAAAAAAAATTCACTTTAAACTACTGTGAAATAAACATATCAACTGCATTATTTTATTACTCTTAATTATTTAATTCATATGCACGAGTGGCCTACAGCCACACCATTATGCAAGCTCAATAGTGACACACACTTATCAGTTCAAAGCAAGACACACTTGCAGATAACATTAAAAGCTGTGAAAGTTTGCTGCATGCTTTGTATGAGGAAAAAATAGCTCCATCTGGTGGACAAAGATAAAACGTTGAAAATTGAAAGCCATTCGTGGAATCGTATCAAGGATTGCATTAGTGTCTAACAGTGTCTAAAATGTTATTTTCAATGAGACATATTCTGTCACTGGATACAAACGTTTTTGTTTGTTTTTAATAGAGTTATCGTTTCAGGCTAATTTAAAGAAGATGGAAAACAAGTCTTCATTTTTTATTTTTTTTTAAATAAAATGTATATTCTCTGGCAAATTTAAACTAAGTTCCTTCCACATAGCCAAAATTGCTGTAAGAGATAAAAAAAAAAAAAAAAAAAAAAAAAAAAATAGCAGCATTGTGGTACAAATCAGTGAAAATATTAGTCATTATAATTCAATCAACAAAAGACACAATTTAAACAAAATACAATGGTTAGCCTGACCCTACAAACACCTTATGTTCAAGAATCTTCATCTAAATTTTCAACATGAACCTCCATCAACCTTCACAAAAAAAAGAACCGACACGGGACTTATGTTACTACCTTGCTTCGACTCTTCTTCACTGAAAGTAAATTACGGTCCCACGATGATGGTCGCACTGAACCTTTTAACAATAAAAAGTGTGTTGCTAATAACAATATTACTAAAAGCAGTTAAATGTACCAGCACGTGGGACATGAAAAACGCAAGTTCCTCTAGTGGTCGTGATTTTGTAAGTTTGATTGTGCGGTTAAAGTCAGCAATGGTCTAATTGTCTGATTATACTGAGCGATTATCCTGAGGTGTGGGATATGTTTAGAGCAGACTAAACAGACTCCATGATTGTGACGTGACGTGAAACGGAACAGTAGCCAATTATGGAGCGACACAAAGCTCGCGCTATTATCGCTCCCAGAGGCACAACTCGTTGTGTCGAGTGTTTGTAAAATGTGTCTCCCATGTCATTCACCACGATTAAAAGATTTTGCAATCGCAATGTAGTTGCCAGATAATCTAACAGTTCGTCTAGCTTCTTCCATTTATTCTTCCGTCAGTCTGTATGCCTCCTTGGACCGTGCTGCCTCTCACAGGTCAGTCTTGGTACTACAACAAATAGTAACCCAAACACTGTAAAAGCCGTACGTGCACGTGGTTTTGGTTTTCTCTCTTGTGGTGTTGGGTCTCTCACATTTTCAAAATCTGTTGAAAAGTTAAAAAATCAATTTGTGTGTCCAGTGAACGGCCGCCTAGTCGTGGTTCGCTATTTGCACATTGTTGTGCATGTTCTCTCTCACCCTACAATTGGCGATTAAGCCCTGGCTAATAGGAAAGTAGTTTATTGGTGTCAAGGAAGTATTATTGAAGTGACACATCTCGACTGAGTGGGGAGGAGCGAAGTTTAGCCTGGGTTGTTAGTGGAAGTTGCATGTACATTTTTTTTTTTTTTTTTTTTTTTCCCCCTCCCTAAATCAAATCATCTGTAAGCTGTTTATTTTTAAGGGTAATGTAAGATTAGTCTGAAATGATATTCAAATGTTTTTTTTTTAAATTGCAGTTTGTGTATGGTATGGTTTTAATTTTTTATATAAGCAATTCTAAACCTTTTCAAGGGGGCGTCAATTTCTCACAGTTTTTCACTATTTACCAGAGGGCTCGGTCTCTATCCACCCGAATGGCAGGCGTGTACTGCAGAGAGTTTACCGCTTTAGCTATGACTACTTGGTCTTATACTGGAACAATCTCCTCCAGCTAGTTACGACCAAAATAGTATATATCCTACTTAAGGACTTGGAAAGCTAAACCTTTACAGATTCGCGACTAGCTGTAGTTGTGCCTTTACATGCTAAAGGTGCTGGTGTCCGGTTCCTCAGAGCCAGACTGCGATTGGTTTTGATTGCGCGTGTTGAGCGCGATCTCCACCGCCGGCTCGCCATCTTCTCGTCTGGGGTGGCCGCCGAGTTGCTGTCCAAGACGCTTGGCAGTTTTGAGGATGTGTCCCCTGAAGGAAGACCCGATAAAGGCGTAGAGGAGTGGGTTGATACAGGCGTGGGTCAGCGCCAGGCTCTCGGTCACCTGCATGGCACGGTCCAGACCTTTGCTCATCTCGCAGTCGGTCACGAGCATGTAAATGATGTCCAGCGCTCTGCACAGCTTCACCACGTTGTAGGGAAGCTGTGTTAGCAAGAAGACGGCCACCACCGCTAACAGAACGCGCAGGGCCCGACACTTTTTGTCTCTTCGCACCCCCGGCGCTTGGCCCAGGGCCCGGCCTACCCGGCAGTAGCACACGACCATCACCAGGAACGGTAGCACGAACCTGAGGGTCACCTCCAGAAGTTCCAGGGTCGCTTTGGCTGGGCGGCCCATGCTGGGCGGGTACATAGCGGTGCAGTACGTTCTGTAATGGGAATGCTTCACATTGGAGAAGACAAGTTCCGGGAGCCCCAGAAAGATAGCTACCGCCCACAACGCAAAGCACACCAGGATCCACTGCTTCCGCACCCGGGGGCCCCTGCCGGTCCTGCCCGCAGCGCTGTGAGCCACCGCCCGGTAGCGGTCCACGCTGATGCACGCCAGATGCAGCATGCCGCAGCTGAAGTTGGCGCTGTAGAGGAAGGAAGTGAGCTTGCAGGCGGCCGAGCCCAACCTCCAGCCGTGCGCTGCGTCCGCCGCCCAGAAGGGCAGAGTGACGAGCAGCAGCAGGTCCGACACGGCCAGGTTCAGGATGCACACGTCGGTCATGGTGCGCAGGCGCGAGCGGGACGCGTACACCGCCACCACCAGGGCGTTCCCCGCCAGGCCCACCACCAGAGCCAGCGAATAGATGATCGGGAGGAAGACTCCGGCGAAGGAGCGCACCTCCTGCTTGTCGCACACGGAGTGGTCGTAGCTGTAGTCGTAGCTGTCGTTATTGCTCAAGTCCTCGTCGTGGTAATAGTAATCTTCCATGTTTTTCTGCATGGGGGAAGAAGATGAAGAACTGAGTTCTGTGGAATCTCTCCTGCGTGGCTTCCCTAATGGTTTAATCCTCACACCCTGCATGGGCTTGAACGCCACAAGTGAACACATCACTGAGCATTTACTTGCTGCTTTTAAACTCCATTTCTAGTCTCGCCTCTTTACAAAGATGACCAGTATTACAGCCCTTAAGAGATTTGTCAGAACTCCGCTGTTCTAACGTGCCTAATCATAGGAAACAACCGCAAAACACGACGATCTGAAGACGACAACAGTGATTTAGGGCTTTAGAGTCCATGTTTGTTATGCAATGGATGAAACAGATGGAACATTCCAAAACATGTCAAGTAATTTCCCTGTTGCCGGCAGCATCATATTCGACGCCGGAATAAGTGACGCCGTTCATCATTTTTGTGACTGCTTGGAAACTGCTTGGAGAAGATGGTTTTGTTCAAGAAATGCACGACAAAATATTGAAATTGCCACAATCTGAGGTACAGCCACAGAATCGAACAGGATACAAGAGCCTAATATCAATAATAATGCTAAGTTTTGCTCAACACTGTCGCAAAGCACTAGTAGTCGTAGTAACTTTGTCCTTATTCATTAATGCGGTTGCAATTTCGAAACATTTTTCCTTTGCCCATATCGCTATCTGGACAAAATAATGGAAACGCCTCATACTAAGATGCACTGCAGTTTTCGATAGCCACAATAATTAACATCAATTAACATCTCCTTATTGTCTTATATACAATATATATATATATATTTTTTTTTTAAACTGTAACCCAATAAGGGACACAAGCAAATGTCATTGTCATAATCACCATCATCATTTGGTTATGACAACTGCTCAAGCGGGACTTTGACTTAAAGGGGGAAAAAAATAGAACAACAGAAATGTGTAGAATAAAATAAACAAGCAGCAAAATAAACTTTATACACCTCCCCTTGCATATGTCATTCATTCTAAATACGGGGGGTTGGGGGGGGGGGAAATCCCAAATCAAAGTTCTTACCTTCTCTTTTTTATTTGTCTGCTGCCCGGTAATCGAATGTCCAACGTTCACGCACACTCCGAACTTTGTTGTGAGTCTGTAGAGACAAGTTGTCGGAGGGAAAAAAAACCAAACGCACACTCCACCCCCTCCCACAAGCGGTGCACGCCCCGCCGTTCACTGCGAGTGTGTGCGTGTGTGTGTGCATGTGCGTCTCCAAGTGCGTGCCATACTGCTCGTGTATTAAACTCTCCTCCAGGCTTTTTGTTTACATCTGCAAGAAGCAGCCAAAGAACACACAAACTTACTAGGTTCTGATATGGAGAAATGCAGCACTTCTTTGTCTTATAAAGATAAGATTGTTACTGTTTTCTTGCAATAATACTGCTTCGTTGTTGTGAAAGTGTGACTTCTGAATGTCCCAATTTTTACTACATTCTTATACAAACTGTGACTTTATTCCTGTAATATTTTGCCTTGATTCGCATAAAAATGCAGTTGACTTTTTATTGAATCAATGAATCTTGCAAAGTTCCCACTTTCATCTAGTAATATTCAGGCTTTTTTTCGACTTGTATTACTACTTTCCTCGAAAAATGACGTACATTTCTTTGACTTTATTCTTGACTTTTTTTTCCTCAAGAATTGTATCTTTGTCTCATTATTTCGACTTCTCCTAAAATGCCTTTTCTTTTAATATTAGTAATATTGTGGATTTTTCTTGTAAAATTCCCAAGGGTTTTTTCCCCCCCTCTCTTTTTACAGCCTTATTCCTGTAAATGTACAATTTAGTTTTTTTTGTAAATTGCTCAATCTTTCTCACTACTCCAACTTAATTATTTTACAGAGACTTTTTTCTGTCAATGTTACTACTCTGTTCTTGTAAACGTATTACTTTTTTTCCTCATATTATTATGACTTGATTATTGTAAGACTTTTTTTTTTCTTCTCCTAAACATGGAACTTCGATGAAAGTATTGTTTTCATTTCTTGTATTAATGACTTTATGCTCGTGAAAATCCAACTTTTTCACGCAAATTGTGACCTTTTAATCCCATCAAAGTTTTTTACACTCATAGTTGTCGCAACTTTTTCATCGTATTTTGACTTCATTCTCATTCTAATACTTACTCGTACAAAAGGTCACCACTAAGTTGGTCAAGCCATGCAATGTTAACGCCTCAGTTTTACGACATCAACATGTCTGCAACAAAGTCTTATAAAAACAACCAAACGACTGGCAGCCCCCGGGGCCCAAAAGTTTGCAGAGTCCTCTACTTTTATGGTTTGTCTTCAACACACCAAGTATGGTTGTAATGCGTTAAAGAAGCCTTTAAATCATTGTTCCTCCAACATTTTGGATGGAGACATAGCAGCACCGTAGCCTGCTGGTCCATCGCCAGCCGGTTTACACAGTGCAACATTCCTGGCTGACGTTGGGGGGGGAAGAGGCTGAAAATAAAAAAATCCTAAATAAAATAAATGATTTTAGGAAGAAGTTAGAAACAGAAAATCAATAAAAAGGGAAAATGTCTAAGAGACAAGAGGAGGGGTGTAAATAAAAATAGAAGTAGGGAAGGTTGTCGTTACATTCCAGTGCCGACTGAACACGTTTGGAGCCGTCAGCTTCCATCCTTCCAGCGTTTGTAACTGGGGAACCCAGCATGCCTAAAGCACGACAGGCTGTCCTCAATGTTTCACTTGGATGTGGACACTTTATGCTAAATACAGATGCCAATTATATCTACTGCAAGTTCAAATCTCAGAAAATATCCGCTATTCCACTTTTGAGGAACTGCTTCAACGTCTTGGTCTGTTCTTTTGTCCGTATACAGTAGTGCAGGGATTCCCAAACTGTGGTGGGCAATATCAAATGTAACAGTAGTCTGCCCTAATAGTGACACATTCACATCTTAAATCTCATACAAGCGGAAATAGTTTTCGTAACCTTTAGACTACGCACTTGTGAAATTGTGACTTTTTCCCGTGTTATCGTGACTATCATGAATCAAAAAGTGATCTGTTCAAGGATTAGAAGAATTTGATTGTCATACAGCACACATTTGGACACGAGTCGGTCCCAAGAGACCTACAGTACGTGGAATGTAGAATAAAAATAGATCAAAATAAATCAAATATTAACTATAATTGTGATCGTGTGCAAATGTAGAAATCTAACTAAACTTAAGACTATGCCAAAATAGACAATATAACTAACAAACTAGTTAAAGTAGCCTACTAAATATATACTATGTATATGTAGTATTCTTATACTTTTTCAATAATGACATGACTTGATTGTCATATTATTGTGACTTCAATTTTGCAAAATTCTAAAATATTTAATTTGGCCTAACATGTTAGATAAAGGATTTATGATGCGAGAATGAAACAAAAACATATTTTTCTTGAACAACACCTATTACAGTAACAACTTCTTAGTGACGTTTTGTTTTTGGAACAGCCTCGCCGCAGTCCGGCGTCCCCAGCCGCCTGAGTGGAGTTCATCCATTTTTGCAGTCAACTGTCAAAGTTTGGTTTTCCGTCTTTTCCTCAAAGTAACACTGTTGTAGTATCGGAGCATTTTCAGATGTACATCGTCACCTGCGCATCACGAATTGGGCACGCAAGTCTGAGCATGTTGCGCTGTGCGGACAGATTGCAACCGGTGCGCACGTCTGGTGTTCACGTGGAAATCAAAACAGGAAAGCTTGCCGTGACTTGACCGATGACTTCGGCGGCCACGTGAGACCAATTAGCCGCAAGTCGACATAAAAGCCGATCTCCGACCGGGGGCGGGGGGGGGGAGAAAACAAATTCTGTAATCAAAATCTGCTTCAATCGCCCTTATGTCATGGTCTTGTTTTCCCGCCCTAGCGACTAAATGTGAACGTTTCAGGAACAATAAATCAGCATGCGGTCGGCCATCAATCCGTCACTGCCCGGCTGTACTTTTCCAGCTGGAGCGACGTTTCCCAGCACACTCACAAAATGGTCACACAGCAGTGAGGCAATGGTTCTTCTGCACGATGATGAAAAACAAAAAAAAACAAAAACAAAAGTGTTTGTGTGTGTTCCTCATAGGCGCAGGTCATCCTCGATGCAAAGTGGCCATCGTGATGTGTAGCAGCGCCCCCGAGGATGCCAGCAGCAGCAGGTCAGTAGAATTTGACCGTCATCACTAGTAGATCGCAATGCATGAGAAAATGGAGACGCTGCATACATTTATTTACATTTTTTTGGTTTGTTTTTATTCCTTTGTTTTCCTGTTCCACTTACTGTGAAATATGTCACTGAGAGTGTGGACTTTGGATTTCAATGACAAGTCATTATGGTGTTTATTTGGTGCTCAGAGGTGAGAGCCCATTACAGAGAAAAACCACACCCGAGATAAACAGGAATACAGCACCTCCTCGTTCAATTGAACAAAAACAAGCATGAATATTCAGTGTATTTCCCGTTGTTTAACGCTTGCAGGCATGCCAGACACAGTATGATCCTGGTGCCGTTGGACACGGCGGGCGTGAAGTTGGTCAGGCCTCTCACCGTGTTTGGACAAGACGGTATGAGTTCGACGCCCACTGCGAGCAAACCAACACACTTATGAATACACTGGATATATACCAAAAAAAACGTCTACACACCCCTGGTTAAATGCCAGGGTTTTTTTTGATGCAAAAAAAAAAAAGAAACCAAAAAAATGTCCCAACTTTTTCCACCATCGATGTGACCTATACCCTGTTTAAAAAAAAAAAAAAAAAAATCTTTTAAAGAGGGGAAGTGAAAATAAGGCAATTGAATAGGGGTGTGTAGACTTTTTTTTTTTAATTCTCTGTAAAATTGTTAAATTATATATTTTACTTTTAACATTAATATAAAAACTTATATGAATGGATCACAGATAAAAGGAAAATGTGATGTATAATAATATTTTCCTTTTCAAATGTTATTACTGGAATGAAACTAACAGTTGACAACACCTGTCGGGTTGCGCCATATGTAAAGTCAAACATCCCGGCGCCGTTGTGCTGTAAATCATCAATCGTGGAATGATTTAATGTCCAATGAAAATGCTTGGTGGGAATATTACCTGTTGGCCAAATGATAATAATGGACGCCCTCCATCTGCAGTGGAGTAAGTAAATCCCTTCGGGGCGACTATTTGCGAGTTATACACACACTCTTTGCCAATCATTGATAAACAGTTCTAAATCACAAGCAAGCTAACGAATGACCGAGTCATGAACCTGACGAGTCTATTACTGCTACTCGGAGGGACCTCTGAAAGAAAGAAAGAAAACCTCAGAATTTTGACTTGACTCCAATGTTTGAATTTTCATAAAAGTATTAAATGGATATCATTCAACAGGGTATCGATCATGTTTGATAGAAAACTTCAGTATTCAGAATACTTTAAAAGAAGCTTTATTTCCCAAAATATGCAAATCTTTAATCAGTAGGCTTACATTTCCAGTTTTCGTTTTCTTGGATTGGGCTATTCTCATTTTCTTTTCTTTTTTCCCCCCTGATGAAAATGAATACAAATCACGTTAGTTATGGTAATAACGAGATGAAATGAATTATAAAGGATGATTTTCATTGATTTCACAGGAAGTCAGAAAGAATTCTCGTTAAATCTATTCAAAAATCCAAATTTATCATAGATGTTCCATAGTTTGATAGTTCACATTTGTGCAAACTAAATCAAACAGGATATAGTTTTTAATACGACTGTAGTCATGGGCATGTTGAGAGTAGACCCCAAAATGGCGATTCATTTGTCGGAAGAATAATGGGGGGGGGGTTTGTTCCCCTCAGGCCTTTTGCAGTTCACACTTGTCCATATTGTTCTTCCTTTTTGGAAGCTGGATCTCATTCTGTGGCGCAGCGAGTGAAATGTCCATTGAGGGCTTTCTGTAAACGTGATTCCTCCACGTCTTTTCCCAGATGCCGTCCACGGTGGCCATTTTGAGGTGCACTTCGAAAACGTGCGCGTCCCCGCCGCCAACATAATTCTGGGTAAGTGAAAGCAATCATCGAAGACGGACGGGTGTGGGCACATAAAGTATGGCGGTGCTTTTAAATTCAGCTCCAAACATTTACATTATCCCTAGTCCTCTAATATTTGTTGCATTCATTTAGCTGTTTTTTTCCTAAAATTAGTTAAATTTCTATTCATTTTGATTTGTTTTTGCCGCCTTTTTAAATATTGTATTATTTATTGTAAATAATAAAATCAAATTAGTGAATTAAATGATTTTAGACATACAATTAGCACTTCTTTTTTGAAAATTATTCTTTTTATTTATTTCACGAAAGGTTTGAATTCTGCTTGAATGGGTTCTCCAGCCATCGATTTTCTGCATGCGGTCGTCTCGTTTGCAGGCGAGGGGCGAGGCTTCGAGATCGCTCAGGGTCGTCTGGGTCCGGGCCGGCTGCACCACTGCATGCGAGCCGTGGGCCTGGCCGAGCTGGCGCTGGAGCTGCTCTGCCGGCGTGCCGTCTCCAGACAAACCTTTGGCAAGAAGCTCTACCAACATGTAGGCAATGCTCACTTACAATCCGCCGACGACACCGAGTGAACGAGTGCCATGACGTGTGTGTGTGTGCGTGCGCGCGCGCGCATAGGAGGCGGTGGCTCACTGGATCGCAGAATGCCGACTCGTGATCGAGCAAACCCGCCTGCTCACACTTTGTGCCGCCCGCGCGCTCGACACTCTTGGCGGCCGAGCTGCTCGCAAACAGGTGACACTCACCGCCCCAATTGTGCTCTTTGTTTTTATTTTTTCAACGTATTTGACATGCTTGTGTGCATCGTCCGTGCAGATTGCGCTGATCAAGGTGGCAGCGGGCAGGATGGCGTGCAAAGTGGTGGACTGCGCCATCCAAGTGTACGGAGGTGCCGGCGTCTCTGGAGACTTTCCTCTGGCGCAGATGTGAGCGTCTACTTGCCAAAAGTCACGCACAGTAGTTAAAAGAAATCTTTTAGGTATTTCTTTCTTTTTAATTCCAGGTATTCCTACGCCAGAACGCTGCGTATCGCCGACGGACCAGATGAGGTGCACTTGTCCACCATCGCCCGTTTGGAACTGAGGGATCAACTCGCCAAACTGTGATGTCGTCATCACGTGACTTCCCGACAAGGTCCGCCGTGTGCGTTTGGTCTCCTGTTGTCGCATTTGGATGCCGCAAGAGTGCCGCGATGACCGTAAAAAACAGGAAATGGAACTTACGGTGCATTATTTAAATACCCTACGGCTTTCTTCATTCCAGTGATACCGAAAGGCCATCTGCAAATAACTTCAGTGTTTTCCTGGCGAACTTCTATTAATCCAAGTATGACAGTTAAAAGGTACTTGAATGGGAACTTGTCATGACAGTATTGTCAACTACAAAGCAGTGCATCCGCCGTGGTTTTCCTCTTCCTTTTCATATCCGTCGTCCGTCATTCCTTTCTTCGGTTTACTGCAAATAAAAAAGAAAGAAAGAAAACAATGTAATCATCCATCATTGGGTTGTTTTCAGAAGGGCTCACTGTTGCCGGGCGTGGTCCTGAAGTTCGGTGTTGAGGGTCTCTGGCAGCAGCAGAGAAAGGCCCGCCGCCGTACACCAGCATGGGGAGGCTGAGGTGGTAGACGCTCAGGAGTTTTATCAGGCCGCTCTGCCTAGCGACACACAGACAGCAAGCATTCCATACTGTGGATGGACGGACGGAAAGCCAGTCAGAGGCGGTTTATGTCAGTTGGTCACTAGAGCTGATTGATACTGTATACTCCCGTGATAGTATAACAAATAATAGCAAGCTTTCGTGTCATCTTTTATAGCCTACAAGACTGACAAAATAACAAATATTAAAGTGAGTAAAATACTATATCAAATCTGTTTTGTCAAGTGTTTACATGATTCATCAAACATAATATCGTATTATGGTGTGATAAGGTTTACAATCAGAATGGTTGAGAAATGTGAAAAACGTAAAACTGCGTTTGTGGTCATATAAATGTATATCTGCGGTGTGCTTTATCATTTGGAGTTTCCGTGCATTCGCAGGCTCCCCTGTCACCTTACCTTAGCGCGGTGGGGTACAGCTCAGCTGTATAAACAAACAGGATGGAGGAACACACGCTGGATGCAAATGTTCCAGATACAGCCGTAACAACAGGAAGCTCTGAAACGGATGATAAATGAAAAAAAAGTATTATAGTACAAAGACAAAAAATATTACCTGTATCAGAAGGAAAAAAGTAACATTTTAAAAAATTCACAAATATTATCATATATACTGTAAACATTGTGTTGACCGAAATTATTCATACCCCTGGCAAATTTTGACTTAGTTAATGTCATTCAACCAAGTTTGTTTTGTGTGTGTTTTGGAAAACCAACAGGCATCTCCAAGACGATAATATGATGATGAACAAGAGGCATCATTTCGGGAAAAAAATATTTCACAGCTTATATTTACGTTTGAACAAAAAGTGGCATGTCCAAAATTATTTATACACTTAGCAAACTGTCTAAATCAATGGGAAAAGTTGCAACTAAAAGGACAAAGCAGCTCGACGAGGACCTGCAGCTGCGCACAAGTCAGGAAAGGGTGATAAGGCCGTAGCTAAATATTTTCAAGTGCCAGTGGTCGGGGTTGGTGTAAAAAAAAAAAAAAAAAAAAAAAAAAGGCGACGCCTTCAACCCTAAGAACGCCAATCCCCATTGTCACACGTGGTGGTGGGAACCTTATGCTTTGGGGGTGTTTTTCAGCCAATGGACCAGGGAACCTTATCACAGAAAATGGCGCCATGAAAAAAGAGCAATACATGAAGATTCTCAACAACAGCATCGGGTAGTCTTGCAGAGAAACTTGGCCTTGCGCACCCGGCGGACATTTCAGCTCAACAACAACCCAAAACTCAATGCAAAAGTGGTGAAGAAATGGTTAGCGGACAAAAAACAACGTTTTACAGTGGCCCAGCACGAGTAACTGACTTGAATCCAATTGAGAATCTGTGGAGGGAGCGAAAGATTAGTGTTGATGGCTGGGAGTCCTTCCGACCTGAAAGTGTTGGAGCTAATCGGGAAAGATGAATGGGCAAAAAGATCAATGGTGAGGTGTTCCGGGCACGTCCCACCGGGAGGAGACCCCGGGGACGACCCAGGACACGCTGGAGAGACTACATCCTTCGGCTGGCCCGGGAACGCCTCGGGATCCCCCCGGAAGAGCTGGATGAAGTGGCTGGGGAGAGGGAAGTCTGGGCGTCCCTGCTGAAGCTACTGCCCCCGCGACCCGACCTCGGATAAGCGGTAGAAAATGGATGGACGTGCAAAAAGCTGGTCAGCAATTATTGGACTCTTTGACTGGAAATATATGCCCCTATCCTTCAAAAACAAATTACTCCTCTGTTTAATGACTCACCATAAAACACAACTGTAAAAACTCTACTCCACATGGTCAGAGTCCATTTGACATGGCACCATGGAAGTTGACAAAAAAAACAAAAAAAAAAAGTCTCAAGAAAGCAAGCCTGAAACAACACCTGCCGTCATAAAGCAGCCACTTCAGGCTCATTTTGTCCATTTCCAGAGTTCCTCCATAGACCAACTAGTCCTGCAGATTGCTACCAAATTAGACTGGGGTATGAATGCATGTGGTTGCTGGATGCGTTAAATCCTCACATGATAAGAACTCGTTTTCTCAGATAGAAATCCAGCATGTTCCCTCTTTTGGGTATCACCTCCAACTCCATCTACACGGATTACATGTTTTGTTTTGTTTTTTATTAAAGAAGACATAATATGCATTTTTTTTTTTCACCCAGCTGTCTTGATATTGTCTGTGAAAGTCTTTAATTTATTGATTTTTGAAGAATGGATGCGGGTTGCGATTTGTGTTATAGCTGACCTTGTCCAGCAGAGCTTGAGACACTTCCGTCCCGTTGACTTTTGCCGCTCTGCGGATCTCTTTCGTGGCCTCTTCCTTCCTTCCTCGAGTGCTGAGCCAGCGAGCAGATTCTGGCAGAATCCTGGTGGCTTTAAATGTGTAGTAAAAATAATTGAATACTAATTTTCTCACTCAGATGTTGTAAATGAGTGTCTAAGTGTCATGTGATGGTACTGACCGGAATGATATGGTCAGGACATGAAGAAAAGGGGTGCGGAAGGTAGTCGGAGCATCCGCCAATCCGTGACCAAATAGGCGAGAACGGCATGAGGCCGATGGGATAAAAACTGGGAGTGACGATAGTGCAGACGGCAAACTTGCACCACTCGCCACCTTCATTTATGCCAATAAAGCCGTCTCTGAAGGACAGCCTGAGAAGGAAACTCATTTCAGCCGCTCGTATCAGTGATCCACAGAATCGTAAAAGATTGATTTTGTTATTTAGCCATGTTCATTTACATTGGGTGCAGGTCTACTTTGTTGTATTGCGTTTGCCGTGACGGTCCACTCACCAATCACAAATCCATTGGTAATGAGTCCACACATGAACTTGAGAGCGATCTAAACGTGGCTGTTGGGAGAGAATGCGGCGCTGATGCCAGACAAGGGAAGAAGAAGATGCCCGGGCAAGAACACGAAGCGCCGGCCAAACCTACAAAAAACAATATATATATTTTTTAAATGTGTTAGTAATTCCAAGCGCATTCTGGCTTTAGTGTAATTATATCAAGAAAGAAAGGACCTGTCAGCCATGGCGCCCAACACAAGAGCGCCAACCAGAAGTCCGACCATGTGGACACACTGGGACATGGAAAAGCGGTACTAAAATAGATTAATATATTAAAATATAGCATATACAAAATGAAGAAAAGCTGTAATAAGAAAATAGAAATATACCAACTAGAGAACCTGAATAAATGCTGTGCTAGCAGAAATTTTAAATAACTATGGAAAAACCAAACTGGAAATAGATCATTTTAAATGCAATATCAAAAATATATAAAACTAGCATATTAATAAAAGCTGGCGGGTCTGTTCGGAAAAACGATATGCCCTATTTTAGTAGGACTTGGAGCATTTTTAAAAAGCTCTAAAAAATGTGATTAAACCTCATTATTAGATTTCCTTATAAAATATACTTGTGAAAAATCTAAATACATAGTTGTATCAAAAATATTTTAAACGGTTAAACACTAAATGGTATGTTTCTTTTGTTAAAAAATAAATAAGTGCATGTCATCCTAACTGTACACGTGCGCGCGCGCACACACTTTGTCACACTCATCTTGTCCACCAAATACATTGTAACAATAGATTTAAATGTGTCCACTATAATTGAATGGTATTTATTTTGAGCAAAAAAACTCATACACAGCTGCCAATAAAGATTGTGTAAAATTAATGATACGTAATAAACACAATTAGTGTTCATTTGCTTAATAATGACTGCAAGGAAAATACAGTAAAACAACTTTAATACTTACTGTAAAACAGTTCTCAGAAATAATTAACAGTTGGTGTGATTTTCTACTAAATGCCCAAAAGCCATTTCCTGCCACCAGCAGGCAACACAAGCTCAGACTGCTAATGCTCATTCTTTATTGATGAAAGAGACATGCTTGGAACTCCCTAAGCAGAGCAAACGAAAGCATGGATAGTGATTAGTCTTAGGCTACTACAGTCCAGACCCAAAAGAGTTTCTTGCCCGAACAATAGGAGTTTTAGGAGCATTCACTCGCTCACACTCCCGCAACTCGGACGCTGGCACGAGGAGAAAAGTGATGACGATTGTTCATTTTCAAAATGTAAGGCGAGCGTAAAGAGCTGATTGACTCACTGCTACACCCACTGCACATTCACCATCAAAATACTTGGTAAACACACATGAGCGGGGGGCTGTACGGTGGTACAAATGCACGCTTTACAAAGATACTTGTCCATTGTGTTTTCTTTGTATACAAAAGGCAGAAAACTTTTCAATCGGCGAAGGATGAGAAGCCGCAGTATTGTCTTCCTTCAACGCTCCCCAGAATGTGTCGGGACAGAAAAAAAAAACAACATTTAAATGATGCTAGCATTTCTCGTATGTCTACGTCTGATTTTCATGCAACTTTTATCTCAGATGAACAGTATCAATAAGGCCACAATTATTATGGTATACATTGACATTTCCGAAAATGTTAGCATCGCGCCAATCCTATGTTGACGTCAAGTTCAGTTTTTTGTTTTTTTTTGTACACATCTGCAAGGCTATTATTGCAAGACCAGAAATATTAAGGCAATCATTAATGTTTACGCCGATGCTCAGAATTTTCGGTGCCATGCAGCAAAAAGTCTGACACAGCTTGGGTTTGATTTTGGGATGCTAGCTCAAGGACACACATTAACATACCACGTCATCAACGCAAATGTAAATAAATAGGTCACAAAAAGAGTTCCGAACAATTGACTTGTCTTCCGTGTAATCGTGACTGACGTATGAAGTTTTTAAATACAGTTTTGATTTCTGTGTGTGTGCGCGCGCGTGATTCTCCACGGTATAACAGATTGGTGATGACTGAAACCGAACATTGTACATTATAGCGAGGAAAAAAAAAAAAAAGCGCATTCAGTAGTTCTGCTGAACATAAGGCATTGATAAGTTGAGATTGTGCGAATGCATCCAAATTCAGAGGAAAGCAAAAGAAGAATCCAAACGCTGGTTGTACATCCTCGCAGCCATCGAACAAATACACTGTAAACGTTTTTTTCGAGTGATTCTCATACTGTACGACGTCATACTTCAGCCCGCCGCCTCATTCAACAAGGCGGCCGTTGAATGGTGCTGTTTTCTTTGGCAGTAGTGGTTTTCTTTACAGCCATAGAAAAAAATGCAATAATCTCTATATATTTATCTACTTTTTTTTTTTTTTTTTTCAAATTTTCACATCTTTTAGGCAAGTCACGGTCCCCAGGTAGTAAACACCAGTTTAGCTAATAATGGTGAGCTGAGCAAAGCCTATCAATTTGACGTCATCTGGTATTTCCGATCCCTCGATTCCGGAAGCCTGCAACGAGGAATAAATACAGAACATTACAAACACTGATACTTTAGAAACATAAAAAAAACATTTATCAATGTGAAAATTTACAAAGAACAATTCTTAAAGATTGAATGCAAATCGATTTTACTAAAAGGTTAAATATAACTGAACTGTACTTAGGCAGTGATTGTTTTGTGTACCACTAGAGGGAGCCATCATCCCACACTTTAAGAATCACCGTTTTAGAATACCAAGGACCACCTGGGTCTCAACTGGGCAAATCCTGAAGTAGGAATTCCTTGGAGAATTTGTTTCAATTTCAAGGTGCAAACTGGTGTCGGGGGCCAACTTTCGAACTTGCCAGGTGGAGGGCAAGTTTTGGGCATTACTAGTCAGTTTTTGGGGGGTTCTGTTCAAGACCCCATAAATAAAAAAAAAAAACATTTTAACCAGGATACTCCAAGCCAATTTGTTAATTATAAAACAATAAAACACCAGAGGAACTTTTATAAATAGCCCCAAAACGGTGTACAGTATGTTGCAATGGCGACCATGTTAAGAAAATTAGAGACGGTTCAAAAAAATATAAAACAATTTCAATGAATAACTGCGATGGGCGAGTCATCAACTTAATTCGTTAAATAAATGTTCGCGGACTTTTATTGCCTCAGCGAGCAAAGTTACACAAAGCATCGGCGTGCAATGAAAAGCATGAACCTCCACATCTTGTGAAAGGTTTTTTTTCTGCCAGAAAATCGAATTCATTGTTTTTGTAGTTTTTATGATAAAAATATGACATCTAAATGTAAAAAAAACAGAAGATGTCACTCATGTTTACTCAATGTGAAACTCACCAGTTTAAAAACGACATTTTTATTGGTTTGAGGCTCGTCAACTATTTTCTGCAAATTTGCAGCAACTGCAAAAAAAAAAAAAATAAATAAAAAAAAGGGGGGGGGGGGGTCAATGTTTTTGGTTTTTAATCTTGAAGAAAGCAATACATCGAGGACCACTGACTGACCTATTACTAAATCCCTCCCATCCACCAGGCCCGCTGAGACCAGCTCCTGAGAGACTCCGTCTGCTGTGTCTGAACAAACAATCACATTGGGAATCAACTACGAAGTGCTCGACTTATTGACACAATCATAACTGTATTGTACTACAAAGTTAACAACAACAGAATTGTACTGAGACTGTGATTCTTTGGCGTACCACTAGAGGGTACTAGTGCCACACCGAGAATCACTTCTGTAGCATAAACAATGATGTAATGATTCAATGTTTCTATTAATTCTACTGATGAAGTTAAACTAGACCAAATGATTATTCTAGGTACTGTGTTCTCCAAATGAATCACATTTTTCACTTCATTGATCAATTAGGCTTACCCCTGCCTGGCATGAACTCAAAGCGGATATCATTTAGCTCCCTCTTTGTATTTCTGCACAGAGTACGAAATGTGGGGGGGCAGATTCAATGATCAGATAATAAACAGCATAAATCAGAGCAGATGGAACGCACCTTAACCGTAATACCAAATTAATGGGAGACGTCTCGTCGCTTGAGGGTGGAGGAACCTACGGAAAACAGTTGAAAAACAACACTTGATGAAAATTCTACCACGGGTGTGCTAGGTTTCTAAAACAAGGATAAAAGTTAGCAACACAAATTGTTCTGATTGCTCTAAAGCGTGAAATACAATCGGACTGTATTTAGGTGGTAATTCTTGTTTTTTTTTTTTTTTGGAAAGAGGCAACTTTTTGAAGTCCTTTGGCATTTAGATGTACGCACGGTAGTTCTGTTTAATTAGTGTTAGGATTACAAGGGGGTCCTTGGAAAAACTTCTGGACCAAAGAAGTTTGAGGGGCCCCTGCTATATGCAACGTCTCGTATATTATTGTTGTAACTATTTGAAGACCGCATCATGACATTGTGCAGCCGGCGTACGTTACCGGTGTCGGCGCAGTAGCGGCCGTTCCTCCGCCTGTTGCTTGCGACGCAGGGTGAGGGGCGGCGGGCGCGGGCTGCGCGGGCGGCGGAAGCGCGCCGGCAGCCTGAGGTAGCGCTGCTTCGTCGGCAGCAGCGGGAGGCGGTACGCGCGAAGGCTCCGGCGTCCGGAACATCTGAAGGACAAACCGCCGTCCGAGCGGTGATTTGGAAGCCAATCCGTGTGCAACGGAACGGCGCGTAGAAAACCCTCACCTCTGAGTTCTGCGACGCCTCCTTCACTCTCGGCGACTGGAGGAAAAAGACAAATACAGAATATTAGAATGTGCTGACATTATTACAGAACAGGGATAGCACGCAGGAAGTCAAGGGCACACAGGAACTTCAGGTACGTCTCAAAAATTTTGGAAATCGCGGAAAACTTATTTCAGTAGTACAATTCAAAAAGGGAAACGCAGCTTACATACAGTGGATTTACTATACATTGAAATTATTATTAGAACAACTACTTACAACGAATGAAAACATGAACTTGGCCACCTCACAAAATTTGAATATTATGTAAGCAACAATCAACAATTTGATGATTTGCAAATTAGGTAGGAATTGGTCTGTGTTTAATAACTCGATATCATGGACAAGTTTCATAATTTTGCTGGTCATAGATTAAACCCCAAATTCATCATCTCAAGAAATCAAAATTATTTTTAATAAAGAACTCATAGGTAGGAAAAATTTGATGTCAATGTTTAATGACTGAATTTTACTTTTTGAACGGAACTACTGAAATAAGGTAAGTGTTCTACGATATTCTCATTCTTGAGATGCACCTGTAAAAGGGCACACAGGAAGTAAATGGCAAACAGGAAGTAAATGGCACACAGGGAGTACTGTAAATGGCACACAGGAAGTAAATAGCAAACGGCTCCCACATTTAGTGTCACATAGGTTCCATTAATGCAGCGCCGATATTCCAAAAATATGATGTATCGCTTGAATTATGACATTATGAGTATGTGTGGGTTAAATGTTTACTGTGCCTCTGATGTTTTTGTTACAGACTAATTTAGTTTCCACATCCCAGTTTTTCTTTTTTTTTTAAGTATCAGAGCAGTTCCATTATTCATATACAGCTCTTATTAACTATTTGATCTTAGGGGAAAAAAACTGCCAGTTACACTTTTGCCCCTTTTAGATGTGGAAAGGTTCAATAGACAATTACAGTATTCACATTAAATAAAAAAGTGTTTGGCTGTGAGGGGAAAGAAAAACAACCGGGCTTTCGGGGCGAAACACAAACAGGAAGCGCACGTGTACTGGCGCCTATGACATTTGACAAAAGACGTCCAATTGTCTGACATGTGGCCGTTAACAAAGCAGCGGGAGCGCAACTGAAATTTCAACAATTTTTAAGTGAAGGTGCAACTGATTGGATGTGATTTGGTCAGTAAATAAATGTCAAAAAAAAAAAAAAAAGATATTGGAGAGAGGAGTAAAAAATTAAATACAGATGGCTTCCAGGAAAGGGAACTCTCAGTGAAGCTGCTGAATCTTTTTTGGGGACTATTTTGTACTTTTCAATCATTTGTTTTTATTGGTTTCTATGCCGGTCTACCAAAATGTGTCTTCACGCGAAACCGGTTCCTGGCGCAAAAAAGGTTGGTGACCGCTGCACTGTGCTAAAAAAACAGATAAATGTTGTCGCCGATGAATTGGCTTTGACTCGACCGCAAAACATCTTTAGTCTTGCCATCTTGCCTTTTTCCTCAGTACTGACACTCAATTTTGGAGGTCATCAGCGTTTCCGATGAGCATCTTTTAATCGTTGCTTCTCAGCCGTTATCACAGTCGCGACTCACTTTAACAGACATTCAGAACAATCGCAAAAATGTATTGTTCAACAATTGTCTTTAAAAACATTTACATCATATATATTAACGACAAATGATTACATGTTCGAAGTGCCTTGGCACTGATTAATTAGGAAATGAAGCAACCGTGGCACTTTAACAGTCTAGGTTATTATGCTATAAAAAAAATTTTTTTATGTGAGAGGTCGTTTAAATGCCGCACGTCCAAAATGTGCAATAGCGTCAAAATAATGTAATTTTTCCCATAAATATTTCACTGCTCCAACGGGGGTGACGTAACCTGCCTTTGTACGCAGGTTGAAATTATCACTGACCAACACTAAATCAGGATGAAAGGGGAATTTAAACCCTGGAATTTTCTTTCCATTATTCTATGTGCCCCCACTAGCCTAAACATGGTATTCTGATTACTATTGTGTTTGTGAAATAACAATTATTCACATTTTTCATCCAGCTCAGTGGGCGGCCATCTTGGGGTTTATATTGGCTTCTGCTGTCCACTGAAAATGAGGTCAATGGTGCCCACGTGCCCACGCCATCGCCTAACGAGGCACCATCAACAACAATCATTTTGATTGGCTGCCCACTGAGATGGTTGAAAATTGCAAAAAATTATTATTCTACAAACTCACTAATAATCAGAATACAATGTTTAAAATGTGCTCGTGGGGGCACACGGAATGGATTAATGAAAAGAAAATTCTCGGGTTTAATTCCCCTTTAAAGTCAAAATTGCAGTAGGAAAACAAGTATATGCCGTAAAAAAATAAAAACCAATTCAATGAAAAAGACAGCAAGCGCGCTAACGCAGCGTCCCTTTTCTTACTGCGTGAAAACATGTTCTTACACCGTCCGTAACCTCCATATCTTGCGGCTGTAATTTTTTTGGGACGACCAATCGTGACCTGCCAAAAACTACTAACCCTAATCCTAATCCTAACCCACCAATTGAGAATCCCTGATCAACGCTAAGCGAGTGCGCCCTGCCTAGCGAACGAGAGTCCTTCCTTGTTAGGGGAACGCCATCTGTATCGCGGTGGCAAGTGAACAACCCTGGACGCAGGCAGCTCGAGTGGGTAGGAGAAGCGCACTTGTCGCCTCAGGGCGCCAGCAGGCTTCACCTGCTGCTCCTTCGCCATCAGAACACGAACACACACACGAACACACGAACACACACACACACACACACACACACACCCACACGTGAGATACAGATGGACATACAACGTGGACGCCGCGCAGACACGACGAGCGCTGAAGACAAACGAGGCGAGAGAGGACGCGGACGGCACGGGCGCCGCTCACCCTCAAGGCGGCCACGGCGGCTTTGCCTTCTTCGCTCTCTTCGTCCAGCTCGTCGTCGCTCCACTCCCACTCGCCGTCCTCAGTCTTGTGCAGACGCCCGCTGGAACCCGGAACGCGACGTACCTGCGGGAGAAAAATGAGCGGGACTGAAAGCGGCAGCAGACTCGAAACCGAGCACGTCCAAACTTTTGCCACGGAGGTTTCTTCAGGTGAAATTTCAGAATGAACCTGAAATGCACTCAAACCTTTCCAGGTCAACTTGCCAGCACAGTAAACTTTCTCTAAACTTTTTGCAGAACTTGTTGTGTAACAAGGAATGGCCAAATTCACAACATGCATTCAAGCCAGGAAAATAAAAACTTAAGAGTGATCTATTGTTCAATATTTCACTCAATGTGACCACAATGAGGCAAACGGTTAAGAAAACGAATGGGAAGCGTGATGCAACAGTTGTTTCCATTACCCTTTTGGACCGCTCTGATATTGTGGGAGCCCTCTGAAGAAGTTTATCAAGGAGGTAGTCGTGCGTCTGTCAAAAAGCAGAAAGAAATATTCCAAACTTTATGAAGAGACATATTTCCTTCGCGACAGATGATCCGCTTTTTTTCGGTGACTTGGAGCTTGGAAGGGACTTAAAAGTGTTCCAGGGGAATGACATAAACCAAACCAAATGGCCGATGATGATGCTTAACAACACTAGTTGTTGCTGCTGCACCTACGTTTCGGACTTCGCACATTGCTCGAATGAGAAATGACTAAAATCCCCAAGTTTGCCAACTCACGCCACAAGCGTAACTAAGGACAAAAGCCCGCCCTCTGCTGTACACATTCGGGAACAATAAAGCCGGTTGTCCCGGTGCGACCGCTTCTCCGCACCTTAACTTTGAAACGTATCAGCGCCGCCAAGACGGGTTTGCAAGGCGCGGACCGTGACTCATCAGCTCAGCTAAGCAGCGCTGATCGGCGACTCATTTCGCACCACCGCTGACAGTCCGAGGCGCCGGCCTACCTTAGCTTTCTGGAAGAATTTATTCTTCAGCAACTCCAAGGATGTTGGCCTGAGAAACAGAAAGGCGGATCATTAGCGCTGAACAGCCTTAACGAGCACAGTCGTAAAACTGTCAAACGCCGTCTGACTGCTGCGGCAATAAAAACAAGCTCATGTCCCACGGGGTGATACAAGCACATAACGCAGATTTTGTATTATTTGGATAACTATTCTTTAGGAGATAAACGTGGCAAAAATCTTAATGTTTCAAGTCAGGATTGCAAGAAAGTCTTCAACTCAACCAGCGTATTGTGTCAAATTAGGGTTTCAAATCTAGGATAGGATCTGAAATTAGGGTTTCAAGAAAGGGCTAGGTTTTCAAATTAGGCTTTAAAGCCTGGGTTAGGGTTTCAAGTTAGGATTTCAGGCAGGGCTAACGTTGGAAATAAAGGTTTCAAGACAGGTTTAGGTTTCAGAATAGTGTTTCAAGTCAGTGTTCCAGGCCCGGGTTAGAGTTTTGAACTTAGGGTCAGGTTATCAAATTAGAGTTTCAAATTCAAAAGTCAGGGTGGGGTTTTAAACATCAGGCTTGCATGTCAGGATTAGGTTTCAAATTAGGGTGAACTAACCTGCCACAAACTGGGTTAGGGTTCATGTTTAAAATGAGTGTTTTAAGACAGTTGGAAGTTCCAAATGAATCTTGCAAACCTGGGTTAGGGTCTCAGATTACGGGTAGGTTTTCAAATTAGCATTTTCACTGGACGCATCAATCGGAATAAGCTACACGCTAACAATTGTCTGTAATGAAGAAGAAAAATGGTGTCTGCCTCAACACCTTTTTTCTGGATCCTTCTGTAGACACATGGAGATCATCTTCCTGAAGGACTTGCCGTACTTCTTCACCATCTCCTTGTCGGTGACGCCGGTCTCCAGACCCGGCGGGTCGTTCTGCAGCGTTAGCATCAGCACCTGAACATACCACAGACGTTGGTCCGCCGGTCGACAGCGAGCGAACCGTCCCAGGAAGCGCTGACCTTCATCGGGGGATATTTGTGGTACGGCGCCGCCCCGGTGGCCAACTCGATGGCCGTGATCCCGAAACTCCAGATGTCCGCTTTGAAATCGTAGCCCTTGACCTGCAGGAGCAGTTCGTCAACGGCAAAAATCCAAATCGCTCGTTGCCGCGGTTACTGAAGAGGGCCCACTGACCTGCTCCATGACTTCGGGCGCCATCCAGCACGGCGTTCCCACAAACGTCTTGCGCACTTTATTTCGGGTCATGTCGCCGCCTGTGGCTAGGAAGGCGCTCACGCCAAAGTCTGATGGGACACACACACAAATTAGGGTTAGGTGTCAAATTAGGGTTCACAGTCTTTTCAAAATACAAAACAAGAGTTATGAAAGAAATCCAAATACCTGCGATTTGCACAGAACCGTCTTCTCCCAGAAGAATGTTTCCAGCTTTGAGATCTCTGCAGAAGTCGATAGATTTAAACATCAGCACAGCCTCGGCATGGTGCAAAGTGGCAAATGTGCGAGAATCCATGTTGTGATTGAGGAAGATTGGAGAACTCGACTTCTGACTTTTTTGTTTTTTTTTGCCACAGAAACTTGAAGATTGAGACTTGAGACTTGTGTGACTTACTCTGGTAATCTCATACGAGTTTCCGTTTTTTGGTTTTTGTATTAGACATTCGGGACCTTTCGCAGTTAATTTGTTCATCCTGCTGATAAGAGGATGCAGCCGTCTGCATGTGTACCTCCGCCTCTTACTGAACCGACGGTCGTCATGGCAACCGAACCGTCTCCCCCAAGTTTGAGTGGATGGGGAAAGCACAAAAGGAAACATGGGTGGAAGGAGGAGGAGAGTGGATGCACATGGTGCCGTTCTCCCTGCGAGCAGATGGGGGCAGTGGCGTAGAATGGTTGGACTGACATTGCCAATGACCGTCGGGTGGCAAAGGTACTTCAATAGAAGTACAGATACTCGTGTTAAAAAAAGGAAGAAATACAAATATACCTGGTTAAAGAAGTACTGGCGACTCTGAAATGCCTTTAAGGACATGATTAGTGCCAATCAGGTACAACAAGCACACATCAGCATGTGATCAGGCCCCTTCATGAAAAAAACTAATTCAGGGCGTTCCTTGGTTACCGAGGTTCCCCAAATTTGACTGAAATTTCGAGGTTATGAGCGATGCGCAAGGAACTCGAAGAAGCCTTCTTCTTCTAACTTCTCTCAGTTACTTGATTGCTTTATATTTATTTTTCATACAACTTTTTTTTTTTTAACTCTTGACTACCTCAACAGGTCAGGCCCCGCCTTTTAAAGCCACGCAGATTCAAAGTCACAGATACTACAGTGTAGAACATGATGATGATGATGATCCCAAGTGGACAAAATAATACCTGCACCACACATGCATATTTTCTATTGGCATTATGCATAAAGCTTTCAAATATATATAAATAGTCAAATACATTTATTTTCGTCCATTGTGGGAGTTGTGGAACATAAGCCCCATGATTAAACGAGGGACATGGGTACAGTACCGACATAACAACGATCACATCTCAATTTACTCCCAAATGTATTTTTGCAGTCCCAAAAAAAGTTTACAGTATTGTGATATTTATTGGCACTGTTGGGGTTGGAGGAATGCAGTATTCTGAATTTCCCCAACACTTCTGGGAGTCTCACGCTTGTTTTTGGACAGCAGGATCTCGACGCTTGTGCCGTGCAGCTTCCGGAAGATTCCTCCGGGGCAATCCAAACTAGGAGTTCGTAATTTGAGATGAAGCAGGAGGCGAGCGGACCACCTGAGGCTTACAGGCAAATCGGGGAATATCCAAAAATACTTTTCCTTGTTTACATAATAATGACGACTATTCCTGCTTGAGTTGAGTGGACTGTTCAACTTGGGGCCACATGTTGGTGATGTTATTGCCCACTTGTTGCATTTATTCCCCGTCACAATTGCTGAATTTATCTCTGCGTTTCAACTCAGGCTTCAAGCATTAAGAGCTCTGTTCCTGAGCCAGAATTCGATTCGTTGAACTCAATCACGGCATTAACGTCAGACCAAATGAAGTTATACAGGCCGTTTTTTGTCCAGGTTCCGTTTGGGGCTCATCTGGGCAATGTCCCTAGTCGGAGTTGGTCAAAACACGAGACCTGGAATTCACCTAAAATGGCTGCTTCAAACCAAAATGATAAGACTTCCTGCTCAGTTTTTACTTTTTAGTTTTAGTCCTCAAGACTTTTTCGTGCATCCTGTTTTGTGTAGACACGTCAACTGAGTTTCACGCTGACAAGTGAAATTGGTGTTCGGAGGAATTTTATTTTAACTTTCTTTTTTTTTTTTTTTTTTTTAAACACAAAGTCAGCTTGACCTCGAGCCTAAGTGGGATGGAAAGTGGACGGACGGATGGGTTTCGTGTTTTAAGTTGTATTTCACTCAGTGATTCTTTTGCGCACCACGCAAGGGAGCCCACGTACCACAATTGGCCCACAAACTGCACTTTGAGAATGCCAAGGTTATCTGATGGCAACTGTTTGACCCAGAAAACTACTTTGAATGAAAACCTTTTTGGGCCATCCAAAAGCTTTTTGAGGACGAATGGTCATGCTCACAAAGCAGACTTGATCTTGATTGCCAAATAAGACATGAGAGGGCACGCATTATGCCACTGATGCGCTGATGAATGGTGACATTGTGGCTTCACTAGCGTTGTTTTGTGCGCGTGTTCAAAGGCTACGACCCAGAATAGCGCGTGATCTCATATTTAAAACCTACAAAAGTCTCCGTGTGACATCATCACGACGGCCACGGTTGCTTTAACGACATGAATACGCTGGTGTAAGGCGACCCGGGCCAGCCTGAAGCGCTTACACTGGATCCCACTGGGACGCTTCGCTCCATTGATGGTTCCCGACAGCAAACCGCAACGCTCATTATCATTCACGGGAGCGGAAGAAGAGGGAGGGGGTGACAAAGCACTGAAATTCAGTGGATGCTATCTTGCGGTCTCGCTACATCACAGATTTTTCTGTTAAACGTACATTTTGTGGGGTAGAAATACATTGAAAAACGTATAACAGTATAAAACAAGTGTTTTAATCTTTTATTCTATTATAACGTATTTTCTTGTTTGCAATCCCCCCCCCCCCCCAAAAATTAAACATAAAACATGGAAAACTACACGTTGTGCGCTTAAAACAACCACATAATTTTGCCTTATACAAACATGTGGTAGCTAAATGCTAACACGTAACGCAAAACGCCATAAACGGGCTACCGAAACTAGCAACGCATCGATGTAAGCCACGGCTATTTGAACACAAACGGTGTAGCAACACAAGCAGATTTTTCAGACTTTACTCTTGTCAAATGACGACAGCTTAATGAGCAGTTGTCAGCGTCTTCTTTGTGTATAGCCATCTCCGTATTAGACTGCCCCGTGGTGGCCAAGCCGTGCGCACCAGTTGGACCCGCACAACGAATTAATCACGATGCACAAACTGTTTTTCTTTACTTTCTTCTTAATTATGCTATTACTGTATATTGTTTTTCCTGTTTGCGTTCTACTTTTATTATACGTTTCCCATGATGTGATTTTATGACAATTCGCTGGTTTGGACCAGCGAGCAGCAACCATAAAACGGCGCGGGCGAAATATTAGTCAGGCAGTTGTCGGGTGGGAGCAGGCGCAGCACGAAACAGTCATGGAGATTTACGGCGCTCATTTAGCCAGAAGTGCACCTCGGAACGACGGCGAGTCACCTCCTGTGACATCACTTCCCGGTGCCAAACTCGCATTGTCGGAGGTATGCACGAGACGTACCCGCCACCATGTGTCTTTTTCCTCATCGTTGAATTTTCCAACAAGAATGTAGACCACCAAACATTTTGCCAGTACGATGTACTGTAGTTTTACACCAGCCAATTAAAATGTATGTTTGGAAAGGCGAAACTAGACATTGCCATCTCGTGGCTCTTCTTTTAAATGCAATGTTCACTCTTCACAACATTTTTCCCCTTGCTGTTTGCAAAATGTTCTCATTTAATATTTTGGTAACAGTACGTCAAAGGACGACTATGTTTTTCTCCTGAGATTCCGACTTTTTTCCCTCATATTAACATATTCTGTATATACGCCGAGGTGGAGCAGTTCACCGGCACGTGGCAAATATCTGCGGTCGAGTCGACAGCCCGGGCCGCGAGACTCTAATTGCCTGAGGGCAAGATGGGACCTTCTGAATACATCTCGCCCCCTGGACCCATCCCCTCCCACCCTGGCGGCCACCCTTGCCCCGAGGCCGCCGCTCATGTGATCCAGCTTAAACGGGTTGGGAATGCGCTGCACCGTGGCTCACTCATCAGAAATGTCCTTATCCTTCAAAAAAGATCAAGAAACGCCTCCATTTTGCAAAAAAAGCACATTTTTTTGTTTGTTTTGGAAATCAAATGGCAATATTACAAAAAAAAAAAAGCCTGATTGTTGGTTGACTTTTGCTCATAATCCAATTTTATCTGGTAAAATTAAATTTTCTCATAACATTACGACTTTATTATCGTCAATTTACAACTTCCTTAACTTTTTTAACATAAGACTCAAGATTTCAACTTGATTCTCACAAATTCGGAATTTTTCTCATAATATTGTGACTTTATTCTCGGAAATGTACAACGTTTTCTTCCCAATATTCAAAATTTAGCCTTGGTAAGATTCTGACTTTATTCCCATAAATTTACAACTTTTTTTGTCGTAATATTATGACCGTATGCTCGTAAGTTTACGACTTCTTGTAAAATTCCGTCTTTCGGGAACGCTGCTTTCAGCTACCCACATGAGCCGCCGAGTAAGCTGTGCATTATTTACACGTCCAGCCTGTCGCCGAGGACCGCGCGCTGGCGGGCGGTGAAAAGGAAGCGACAAGGAGAGGAGGAAGCTCGAGTTCAGAAGAGGCAGCGTTGAAGGCCGGCCGGTCGGTCTGCGACAGCTTGGGACTTAGCCCGGTCTTGAACTGGCTTACAGGAGAGCTTTCGGGATCACATTTCCTGTGGCACGCAAATCCGCCATTGACACATTCCCCTAATGCATATTTCATACAGTAAAGATCTTACCAAGTTCCCTTTAACACACGGGGATAATTTGTATAGCAAATGAGACACACATTTTTTTTCTTCTTTATCCCCATGACCTTAAAAAGTGACTCCACCCCCCCAATTCATCACAATTCCATAGATTTAAGCTATAAAGTGCTCAGTCAGACCCATTTATAGCGTCATCTCCATGACATCGCTGACCTTTCAGGGGGAAAAGTGGCGCTGAATAAATGCCACGTCCTTGATATGGTCACGAGTCGGAGCCGAGCGGGAATATGAAAGAATCACTTTCGCACGCTGGATACGTTCGCATTTTCACCTCCTTGACGAATGGAACTGAACATCATCTCACAGTCACAAGCTTGCTTGTTTTATTTCATTCTTGCTATGGAGGACTTCGTTATTAGCCAATGTTTTGACACACATTTGAAGAGTTCTGCACTTTTTTCTTAGTACCACTCCATCATTTGGACTTTAACAGGCATATTAGTTTTGTCAATTGTTACTATCTGATGCAAAAGGTCCTTGAGATCATTACGTTTTTATTCTAACCCTACGACTTCATTCTCATAAGAATTCGACTTTTTTTTGGTCAGCTAAACTTAGTAAATAAACTATATCTTTATTCTCACGTGTACAAACTTTTCTTATAACGTTATTGATTGATTAACATGATTGTATTGTAGTATAATTATTATTATTTTCTCATAATAGTACAACTTTATTCTCCTAAAATGACAACTTTAAATTTTACGGCACGACCACTTTGCTGTATAAAAGCCCAACTTTATTCTCATAAAATTATGATTATTGCGCCTAAAACTGCGACTTTTTCTCATATCGACTTAGTCTTGTAAATTACAACTTTAATCTCCTAAGAGTATAAACCTTTCTTCCACCGTTAGTACTTATTTGGTTCTGTACGTATATAGTTCATATGGAGTCTTTAGTCTTGTACAATTATCACTTTTCTTAAAATACTACAAATTGTCACAACATTACGGCTTTTTGCTCATCATAATATTACAAGTTTATTTTGTAGCCTGCTGACACAGCATCTTTACTCTGGTAAATATATTACTTTTTTACTCATAAAATTCTGACTTCTCTCTTGTAAAATGATACGTTTCCTTCTAATATTTCTACTTAACACTCAATATTTGGAGATGTTTTCCTCGTGAAATTTTTCCTTGTAATATTGTCTTTTTTCTCTCATTATTATTATTATTATTATAAAGATTTTCCATGTGGCCATAATCCATGATTTGGCATTAAATAGCAATTACCTGTGTATCTGTCCATTCTTGTGCAGGTACTCGAGGCCTTCGAGCACATCTTTTAGGACGGTGGCTATACTGGCCTGGTCCAGGACGCCCGTTTTGTGCTCGCCTCGTGAGATGATGTGCTTGATCACATCCAGCACTGAGCCTGACAAACAAAGAGAAGAAGACCATCATGAATCGTTTGTTTGCCTGCCACAAGATTCCACTCGTCGATTCCTCTTACGTTGCGTATGAGTGATGAAATCACACACAAGAAGTGTCGTATTTTGGTTCTGAACTTTTTCAACATGGCATCCAGGCAGAAGCAATTTTTTCACGCAAAAAGATGATACCACGGCTTCTTGCAAAGTTTTAATTTTGTCAAAGGGGGGAATACTTCCAATATGCAGAAATAGAGCTCTACAATATAACGATATATTGTATATTTGTAGTGTGGTATAAACATGTCTACCATATGATTCCGTATATGTTGATATAATTAATTTGATTAGCTCCATTGCTCAACTAATGTAGCTTCCGAGACGGTAACACAACGACAGTCGTTTGCCGCAACTTGTCCAATTTTGGCCGAGCAGACCGGGAGGCTTGTTATATCTTAAGTTGATCATAAAAGATTGTATTGTGGGCTACGCATTCCTGTCTGTTGAATCCTTTTTACACGATAGAACAGAAAGTTATGTGTGCCAGCCATTTGATGAGGTGAGAAATGCAAGAAATAACTCTGAAAATGGCTCCCTTTGCTCCCCTCCACACTGTATTCGCTGTCAAGAGTAAATATTCACACTATTTGTGTATGTAAAATGTATTTTGTGTTCATATTTTTGGGTGTCTGGAACAGCTTAATTGGATTTACATTATTTCCTATGGCAAATATTTCTTTGATGCGGTTTGATTCGATCGTCGTCAGACTTCCTGGAACAGATAAAGTCAAAATATTAAGAGGGACAAAAAGTTGTAACTTTGCAAGAATAAAGTCATAGAGTAAAACAATTGTCAATATCAAGGCAATAAAGTTGTTGCATCACAGAAAAAAAAAGTCCTAATTTTATCAAGCCCCTATTGCATCAAATAATTCTGCAAACTCTACGGGTGTCATTTATTAGACTGCAGTCTCTCGCTGTGCAAAATGTTTGGATTGCTAAACTGACAGGTATGGTCAGGCTGATAAAACATGCTAATGAGACCTGACATGTTCAGTCAGTTGAATCTGAAAGCAGCTGACAAGGTTGCACTTAAGCGAGCCCATCCAAAAATGAATCATGCTTCTAGATCTTCAAAACACAAACGAACACTTTGCGACATTATTAGTTTACCAGGAGTTTTCTTCCTTGGACTTTTCTCCTCACAACTCTTCCAATGTCATTATTATGACGTTTTTTTTTTTTTTTTTTTTTTTCATAACATCAAAACTTTATCCCCATATTTCAGTGTCAGAGCATCTAAAAACTTTCAAATCTACACTTCTGGCTAAGGGGTACAACAGAAGAAGCAGAGAGCAGGCCGGTGGAAGGCATGGTTGGCAAACACAGGTGTCAACTGTGCGAAAGCCCGACGACAAACGGTAAGTTGTCATGCGGGAGGCGGAGCGGGTGGCCGCAGTGCGGGCAAGGTGGTGTAAGAGCAGAAGACTGCTGGCTCAGACTGAAGAAAAAAAGGTTATAGATTACTCTGTTCAAGGGATTGAATAAGATGGGAGTTCAGCGAGGAGTCATCATCAAAGCTCTCCCGGTCAGCAGTTACGGGGATAACTGAGGGGCGGCTTTCCGATGCGGCAAATCCACTGACTTGTGCTAAAATCCCAAAGAAAGGCGATGACAATCTTCCTCCTGTGTGATCCCGCGCGATCTGGCACCCGGTGTGAGCTCAGCGAAGGCTTCCTGTTCATTTTGTGGGAAGACATTCCTCTGCTTGCTGTGATTCATATTCTGTTCCGGTGGCTTTGTAACTGGATGTCTCTCTGATGGGAATTCAATCATATGTCACCTTCCCAACAAGAATTTACGGAAAAGCCCTAGAGCACAGGTGTCAAACTGGTGGCCCGTGGGCCAGATCCGGCCCCCCACATCATTTTATGTGGCCCGCGAAGCCAAATCAAAATTGTTAGTTTTGTTCTAGTATAATACCATTGAGATATTTGCAAGCATTTTTCGTTACTAATTCCACTTTGAAAAGAAATGCAATAGTTGAAAAACATGTTTTTATAGGCTTCTGATTTTTCAACTGGTTATTCATCAATGTGTTGTGTATACTGTATGTAATTACAGTATATGAGGTAATCTTTCATTTATATGGGTTCACAGTCAAAGAGGCCCTCATCACTACGATGTGGCCCGTGACAAAAATGAGTTTGACACCCCAGCCCTAGAGCGTACCTTTCGGCAGGCCTACAATCGGAATGTTGCCACTGGATGGATTTTCCAGAGACGGTGCTAAACAATACAGTTTCTTGACACGGTGAAAAAAAGAAAAAAAAACGGGGGGGGGGGGGTGGTATACAAAGGGAGAAAGAGATGAAGAAGCACAAATCAAGTACATTGAACCTACTCCCACGTGATAGGGCCCAGCTAATCAAACGGTTTGTTCAGAGCAGAACTGCGAGTGGGCTCACAAGGCAGGCAAGCGGTGAGTAGAGGAATCAAGGAGGCAACAGTTCACACTGCCAATACAACATATGACACACCGTGTAGAAATGCCGTAAGCCCGTGACAAAGCAAGAGTCAACAGTGACACGCCACTAACAGTTGCCACTGTGTCAGCTTGTTATCCAGCTTTGAAGAGCACTATTTTTTTTTTATGGTGCATCCATTCAGGAGCTGGCATTGAGTGTGGTAAAGCAATGCCCCCCCTGCAGTGGAATTCTATAAAACCCGACATCCACCCCAGGCCGTCTCCATGGCAGACTTGGCCAAGGCCATCATTTCATTACCACGCACAAAAAAAGTCAACATCAAGAGTGAAACCAGACCGAGAAACCCGCTGAGAGGCGAGCCGGCTGCCGGCTGCCGGCTGTCGGCTGCCGGCTGGCTGGTGGCTGGCGTACTCAAGGGGCAGACACGGCATCTGGACGCGACCGGTTACACGGAGTGCAATGAGAGCGTCAAAACGGCAGTAATTTCATTTCATTCAAAAGTCAACACACGTCTTCGGGAAAATAGGCCTCTTCAATGGCACAAAAATTGTCAGACATAATGTGAAGCTATACTTCAACATACCACCAATTAACGCTTCACATTTAACTTTTTCTTTGGCTTTTTGGTGAATTTTATTTATTTATTTATTTTAAACGTTACAGCCAGCAGTAATCATTACTTGTCTCAAAGAGACGCTACAATAGAATAAATATTATACTTTGTGATGTTGGTTTGTGTTATGATATGAATCAGGTTCTTGTTATCACACAGTCGTTGCCCGTGCATTATTGGACATAACATTTTGGTAACGAAGATGTAGCCTTTACTTTTTTCCACCCCGCTGTTATGAATATGAATATTTTAAGACTAGTGGTGAAGCTATCGACTTCAAGCTTTAAAGGTATGTTAAGTCTAATCATCGACTAAGTATTAGTCTTACACTTGAGTATAACTAGACAGTATTTATTAAAGAATGTTTTTAGTTTTTTGTTTTTTTTGCCACGTTGAAGAAAATTGCAAATAGACACCTTTTTCCACCCAAAAAAATAAATAAATAATAAAAAAAAAAAATTTAAATCCAGGAATAGATGGGGGTCCAACCCATAAAAAAAAATGATTATGATACAGTGACCCACATTGTACAATTGTATGACAGTTAAGACTTTTTTTTTTAAATTGCCTGTACAGAATATAAAGTTTGTATGATGTAAGCAGTTAGTTCTATTCACATTATTTGTTATGGGAAAAATTGTTTGCAGCATCCCGAAACAGATCGTGTTTAACATGAGAGGTGACACTGACATTAGACGGATCCACAACGCCATGACCGTTGCTTTCATCATGTCTATTCCCCCGTGATTAGGAAGCGGCCACATATTTCCTGCTAGTCAACTGACTTTCTACATTCCTGGGGCTGAGGAACAAAAGTAATCAGATACAGCTGCACTCCTTCCTCGGCGGTGGCCTCGTGCACGCGGCTAATTGCAGCTCTGCCACACGGACGCCTCGACGCCAGCCTGTTATTACCCGGCCCTGTCATTAGCTCGTGCGCTGTTCGCAAGTTAAAGTACCTCGCGCGGGTGCACAATGAGGATCAGCGCTGTCACATTCCCCGCAATCACGGCCGACATGCACGGGAACGAATCCCGCGCGTCCTACTGCCAGACCGACACGGCTTTCATCGCAAGAGGCCCTGCCCGATATTATAATCGCTCTTAATATGAAGACGAAGCGGCTTCTCCAAACGTTCCCGCTGGGGTGATGAACGTAACATTCACTTACCGCCACTTAGTAGCTTCATGACCAGCCACAGCTCATCCTTCACCACGAATGAGGTGTAGTAAGACACGATGTTTGGGTGGTGGCACTGGCTCATGGCCTGGATCTCTTTCTAAAACACAGGAAAGCGACAGAAACGCAGGGAATGAATGCAAATGTTTAAATTACCCCCCAAAGAAAAAGCTCCACAATCGGATAATTACATACTCATACCGATGTTTACATCCAACAACAAAGACAAATAGAGTGGTAGCCTACTTTTAAATTGTGTATTTAAAACAACCACACAACTTCGCCTTAGGAAAGGCCGCTAGCTTAATGCTAACTTCTGCGGATACAAACATTTCCAAGGCTGTGTCATGTTTTTTTTTTTTTTTTTTTTTTTAAATCTACATATTTTAAATGAATTTAAATCATGTTTTTTTTTTCAAATTTTCCATAACTGCATTGAGTTTTGTGGGGTTGTGTCTGGGACCCCTAACGTCCATACATTTTCAACTGGATAATTTGTGCATTCCTTACATGCATGTAAGGTGATTTATTTGTCGGAAGAAGAATATTACTGCCTGGTGCTCGGGCCCCAAACGAACACACTTGTACAGGAATGTCCACATATTTTAGGATGAGGCAATAAAGGAAATTAAGTGCAATACTTGGTATGGGAATGACATCAGAGGCCAGTCACTATAACATTTAATATGTGCAGGAGTGAATAAAAAAATGCTTTTATGTGGCTGTAAAGAAGTGTGTATGTACAGTATGTCCTTGTAAAGCAAGTGAGGTAATGCTGGCACAGGAATCCAAATGACTCCCCCATCAATTTTAAGACATTTTTATTAAACTATTCAAAAATGGATTGTTAGTTACACCAGGGTCTTTTAGAAGGCGGCTTCTCAAAATTTTTGGGTCGAGGGGCCCCTTACAGAGGCGAAATTAATCATCCCAAATGTATTCAAAAGTAAAACATTTGTATTTAAAAAAAAAAAAAAAATGTTGGAATTTTATGATTTTTTTTCCTCCCAAGAAAATTTGTCAATCTTTATATAAAAAAATCCCTTCAGGATATTTTATTGTTTTTTAGCTGAAAGCCATCAAAGCTCGCTTGTGGGGTTTTTCCTCGAAGAAGGGGGGGTGCAGGGTTGCAGGACCACGGTCAGAGCTGATTTGCCAAAAGTGCAGCGATCACTTCCGGGGTCGAGTCGTTGGCAACAAATGCTTAGCTCACACCATTGTATGCCGAGTCAGGCTGAGCAGGAGATATGATGGTGACGTTGCAGACGTTTTTCATTAACCCGGACACATACGCATCGAGTCTGCGACGCTGTTGTTTGCAGACTCCCTGTGTACGTTGCGTTTGCAGACATGATCTTTTGAACAACATTTTAGCAAGTGCGGGTTCAAACGATCATTTTAGCAATCTGCAGCATACACAAAGCGTCTGCGAACCGGTTTTCCAGGTTATGCAACCATCGCCGCGGTAGTTGTGATGTTAATTTCGGTCACCAGCAGAGGGTGATATTATATTGCCCAAAATGGCGGCACCCTGAGTTGGCTGTAGATTGATGATCTATTCTGTTTAATTCTTATTCCACAAACGCATTATTAACCAGACTACCGTGTTTTGATTAGTGGTGGCGCATACAAACTATTCTTGCAACAAAACATAAAAAATGTGGGGTTTCCTCCCCCTTTAAGAACAGTAACAAAGCACAGGATTTGTTTTTACTTTCCACCACCGCCAAGTTCTCAACAAGAAACAAGAGAAAAGAGTCAATGACTGAGAAAAAAAAAAATGTAAAAAAGTTTGGAATTACCAGTATCCCAACACTGCAAGTAATTGACAAGCGTGAAATGACAGAAGAATTTCTACGTCAAAGAAGTCCCCCCAAAAACTATTTACCCCTCTGCAGCTGCGACTTTTGAGCAATGCTGGACCAAGTGTCCCACAGATTCATCAAAGCAGAGTGACTGTCCAATGTTAGGTCGATTTTAATGCGAACATTTAGGCACACTTGATCGATTTCACCACTCGTTTCTGTCTAAATCGAACATCACAATACAGTAAACGAGCCTACTTTTATAGGATGGAAACTTTTAATGGGAATAAGTGGGCTTGTAGATACATTTATGGAAAGTAAACCGGAAACCTTGATCAGAATCCAGAAAGGAAGGTATTGTCGAAATGAATTTGGTAATTTCTTTGATTTCAATAATTTAATCAAATTACATGGATAAAATAATTTAAGTTTATTAAAGTTTTAGTCCATGGAAAATTTCATTCTCTTGAACTCCCACAATTCCCCCGGCTAATATTTCTTGAATAAGGATTTTTTTTCTTCTTCTTCTTCTTCTTTCAGTTAGCGAAATGATGAAGCTGTGACATAATTGTGTTATTACAGGCATAATGACATGACAATATCGTACATTCCTAGTAGGAGATGGGCATAATATTCGATCAGTTCATCACTAGGAATTGTGTGGAATTGATTGTGGATTAATTGTGTCTCTAGTTTGCTGTCTAAAGAAGGACATTTACAGAAACTATGGGAAGTTTATGCTATGTTCAAACTATGGCAGTTGGGAAACATTGATCTCGATATGACAACACGAGTTGTTAATTTTTCGCCATAGTCGAGCACGGAAATGTAATCAAATACCCATCCTTCATTTTGTCAGGGTCTAGCAGGGGTACAGATTTTTAGCCAAAAATGTCATGATCCATTGACTGACCAATCAGGTTCTTTCCACAACAGGTGAGTCCACATTTCACCTGCGTTTGACCCCAAACTGTTGCTCATTTGCCCAAATATCTTCCAGTCTGGCGGGCCAGACAAACAGCTCGGTGGGTCGTCTTGCCCATCTTTCCATCTCTGGACGCTCCGTGCCCAGACAGAACAATGATGATGCAGGCTTGGCTTGAGCCTCGCCCCCTTCTGTCCTCTGCCCGGTGGAACAGGCGGGTCAGCGCGGCTCGGCGGGCCAGAAGACAAACAATGGCCTCACAGGGAGGATATCGTGCTCCGGCAGTTGGCAGGTTTGCCCATCTTTTTCCAGCAGACAATGTTAGAACAGGGGAGGGTCTTTGTTGCGGGGATTAGGTCCCTGTGAACCTATGCCACGGGGGGGAACTTCCCGACATGTTCTCATGGCAGAAACCTCTAACACCGACATATCTGTGTCAAGCAAACGCGTGCCCTTTGGATACAACATGATGTATAACAACAATCAGACTCCATTAATGAGGACGGAATGGAACTGTTCGACTGTCTTTTGAACGACAGTGAATATATAAGGGCAAGGAAATCATCATAACTTCACAATGTACAACTTTTGCCCCACGTTGGTATTTAAAGTACTGTTACAAACACACAATTCTAACATGATCTGGACAAAACTGCTACTGCTTTGTGCGCACAAAAATACATCCGACAAATGACTAAGACTCAGGACTTTGCTGCAATAAAATCTTTAACTGTACAAGTTACTATTCTTTCAGCAAGAAATGATGATTTGGTTGGTTATTTAGACTGCAAAAACTCAAAATCTTACTAAGAAAATGTGTCTTATTTCTAGTCGAAACTATTCTGATTAACCTTAAAATAAGACTCATCACCTAAAAAGTAACTTGTTTTGAGACAATTTTTACTTCACTTTGAAGATAATTTTTACTTGAAGTACAAAAAATTAATCAGTGGAGTTGGCTTTTTTTCTTATCATAGTGACAAATTTATCTTCTTATTTCAAGTGAAATTTAGCTTTGAAACAAGTAAAAATTACTTCTTAAGTGATGAGTCTTTAAGTGAAATTGGATTAATTTTGACTAGAAATATTTTATTTATTTTCGGTAAGATTTTGGGTTTATGCAGTGTAATCAGTTATTTGGCTCTGCCAACACAAATAGCTCCGTAAACAGCGGCATTAGCTGCGGACTTAACGCAACTGCGCAACATGCTAACTAACATCGTGTAACATTGACCGAAAATAAAAAATGCAGTAAAAAAAGCTTGTTTTACAGTTTCACTGTTATGGAGAAAGTTGGAAGAAGTCCACTTCACGCAGTGTCACACTGTTCTTGTTTTACGACATGCATCTAGGTTTCCCTTGCCCGGACGCGTGTCACCGGGGCCTGCACCCATGGGGCCCGGCCGGGCACAGCCCGAAAGGGTAGCAGGGTCTTCGAGGGTGCATGGGAGTTCGCCCAACCAGTCTACATGTGTTTTGTGGACTTGGAGAAGGCGTTCGACCGTGTCCCTCGGGGGATCCTGTGGGGGGTGCTTCGGGAGTATGGCGTACCGAACCCCCTGATACGGGCTGTTCGGTCCCTGTACGACCGGAGTCAGAGTTTGGTCCGCATACCCGGCAGTAAGTCGGACTCGTTTCCGGTGAGGGTTGGACTCCGCCAAGGCTGCCCTTTGTCACCGATTCTGTCCATAACTTTTATGGACAGAATTTCAAGGCGCAGCCGAGGCGTAGAGGGGGTCCGGTTTGGTGACCTCAGTCTTTCATCTCTGCTTTTTGCAGATGATGTGGTTCTGTTGGCTTCAAAGTCACACTGGAGCGGTTCGCAGCAGAGTGTGAAGCGGCTGGGATGAGAATCAGCACCTCCAAATCTGAGATCGTGGTCCTCGGTTGGAAAAGGGTGGCGTGCCCTCTCCAGGTCGGGGATGAGATCCTGCCCCAAGTGGAGGAGTTCAAGTATCTTGGGGTCTTGTTCATGAGTGAGGGAAGAATGGAACGGGAGATCGACAGGTGGATCGGTGCAGCGTCTGAAATGATGCAGACTTTGTATCGGTCTGTTGTGGTAAAGGAGCAGCTTAGCCGAAAGACGAAGCTCTCAATTTACCGGGCGATCTATGTTACTACCCTCACCTATGGTCACGAGCTGTGGGTGGTGACCGAAAGAACAAGAACAAGCGGCCGAAATGAGTCTCCAACGCAGGGTGTCCGGGCTCTCCCTTAGAGATAGGGTGAGAAGCTCGGTCATCCGGGAGGATCTCGGAGTAGAGCCGCCGCCGCTCCTCCACATCGAGAGGAGCCAGATGAGGTGGCTGGGGCATCTGATTCGGACGCCTCCCGTACACCTCCGTGGTGAGGTGTTCCGGGCACGTCCCACTGGGAGGAGACCCCGGGGATGACCCAGGACACGCTGGAGAGACTACATCTTTCGGCTGGCCTGGGAACGCCTCGGGATCCCCCCGGAAGAGCTGGATGAAGTGGCTGGGGAGAGGGAAATCTGGGCGTCCCTGCTAAAGCTACTGCCCCCGCGATCCGACCTGGGATAAGCGGTAGAAAATGGATGGATGGTTTTACGACATACTGTATACCGTAATCGTGAAGGGATTCAATTCATACCATTGATATGAATTTAGTGCTTTGATTCAAGAAGAAGTGAGACAGATGGAAGTAATGTGACCTTTATCAACAAAGAAAGACCATCCAACCAGGTGGCAGAATAAATACCACCTCTCGTGAGGGTTTCCCAATCACTTGCATGTTCACAGGACATCCGAGTCGAGGGACTAAATGACCGATTGTCACGATCCGAGCCCGGGGCTGCGTCGCAAACTGGTGCCACAGTCACACAGCGAAGCCACAATGGGAGCAATGTGGCGTCACGGCTGACAAACATCAACATATTGTTCAACTCGGAAGGCACTCGGCCGAGCGCAGACGTCCGCCGAGGTGGAACGATTGTATCAGCAAAAGGGGGTTCCTTGCAAAGAACAAGTATCAATCTTTTTCCTTCACGCATAGAAAAGTGAAAGTGGAGTAATTCAGAAAAATTATATGAAAGAACTCTCAAGGAGGGTTAATGAAATAAGCACACACAAGTCACGCCAAAAACAGTAATTCTGCCATTGGTGTGCCTTCACGCAGCTGTTTCGGCTTTGCGGATTCAGATAATTCCATTTTTAATTCCAATTCCACTTCAGTGCGACTGCCTCCACTGCTTTCAACAGAAAAGGCCGTAGGCAGTGAAACTCTGGTGTTAAACTTCACACTGCACTTACACACTGTTGGCATCCAGCCGCTGAATTACTACGCCGGAAACCGGAACATTTGCTGGCTGCCTTCAACCCTCCCATCGAGCATCGGTGCCTCTGTGAAAGTGGTTTTCGTCGCCATCACATGGCAGTGGCAGGAATACAATGAGCGCAGTCGGTGCAGCTTTAGCACTTTTCTGCCATTCAAGACTTTCACAGACTTCTTTCAAAACATACATTTTTTCTCCCAAAATAAAAGGAAATCTGGGCTCCATTTTGAGCTTCCGCGCTGTTTGGGTACCCGGCAACCTGCGGGATTGCGGGAGACCCACAGAAAAGAAACCCAACTGTACTCCATGTCATCCAACAGCAAAATCGGCTTAATTTCTCCACAGGATCGGGCAGTTTAATGTAGACAGGAACCTGCCATAAATTTTCTTCCATCCATCCATTTTCTGAGCCGCTTATCCTCACAAGGGTCGCGGGAGTGCTGGAGCCTACCCCAGCTATCATCGGGCAGGAGGCGGGGCACACCCTGAAATGGTTGCCAGCCAGTCGCAGGGCACATGTAAACAAACAACCATTTGCACTCACATTCACACCTACGGGCAATTTAGAGTCTTCAATCAACCTACCACGCATGTTTTTTGGGATCTGGGAGGAAACCGGAGTGCCCGGAGAAAACCCACGCAGGCACGGGGGGAACATGCAAATGCCACACAGGCGGGGCAGGGGATTGAACCCCGGTCCTCAGAACTGTGAGGCAGACGCACTAACCAGTCGTACACCGTGCCGCCATAAATTTTCTTTCAACACAAAATTTGCATTTAAGAAGCTGATCTCAGGCTCCAAAGAGAGACCAGTGAGTCATAAATGAACACTTAACGGGATCCTTGGCACCTCTGTTGTTAAAAGATGTCACGGGCTAAATGATGAGCTCAGCGGCTAGACGAGATTGCATCAAGGGTATAAAGACTCGTTGGTTGAATAAGAAGCCCTGAAACCGATTCACTGGGGCCCAGCCCAAAATGCCAGCGGAGGGTGACTCGAGTCAGACTTAAATCGTCGTGGGATTTGCTTGGGTGAAACTCGACATGACTGTGACTCACGCAATGATGCTATTAGGCTAACGATGCCGCTAGCTGGGACTGACTCCCACCTCTACCAAAATGCCAACATGCGCGTCACGATTCTCGAGCTTACCAAGAGTTCGTCCATGCTGGTCTGGCACTTCTCCAGGTTGATGCGTTTGATGGCCACCTTCTCCTTGCGCGGTGTGCAGTAGGCGGCTTGAACCACAGCTGTGGCCCCGCTCCCTGGAAGAGAATGAAAGAACGCCATTCCGATTATGGATCAAGTTAACGACAGCCATCCCCCGGTCGGATTAGTGCGCCCCGCGGTACATAACAGGCCACGGTTACATGAGCCAGTTATTTTTACAGCTTACAACTGTGTACACTGTGCAGCAATGGAATGTCTCTCTACCAATGAATGATCAGGATTAAGAATCTCAGAGGACAAAACGCAACGATTGCTCCGTAGCATTACCCGCGTCATGGAATTTCACTTTGGTATGTACAGTAAACCTGCTGCGAAAAGAGAGAAAAGATGAGCCGTAAAAATAAAATGGCTTCGAGGTGATTTGAGTTAAGAGGAAATGCACCAAAAAGTCTGCATGTATGTTGCCGTTGCAAAGATCTTACAAGGTTGGAGATGCATCACTTCACCATACTTTCTTGACAACAATGACTACTTTCCTATTAGCCAGGGTTTTGCTGCCATCTTGCGACATGTTAGAAAGTTACAGAAAGAGCACAAACACTGGGTTTTCGGGTTAGGATAGGATCCACAGAAAAATAGATAAAGAGGTGAATTTGTGAATAGCGGGGGTTCGCGTTACACGGTTTTCTTTCGATGAGGATTCATTAGCAAACTGAACAACTTTGACCTCAATCATCAACACCCATGTTTTTACAAATGTCTTTTCTACTACAATGACTAACATGCCTGGGTTTAAATCCTAAATAAAATGTGTTTAATAATCTGCAAATGCCTCCTAAAGAGACCCGCTAGTTGTTTGCGGTCCGTGCGAGGTCATTCCACTGCCCCCTCGATACGGTATTTTACTTCGACGGGCACACGCGGCACTTCGCACACAATCCGCGGCTTATGCGCGCAACGCTGAGAGCACTTTTTCCTCTGGCAAGAATCTCGGAGTGGCAGAAGAATGAGCAGCGAGCCCGTCCACCCTCCAGTAAGCTTTTCCTAACCCCCTTTGCCCTCGTCTTGGCTATGCCCAAATATTAACAAAGTGCCCATTGTTTGAACTTCTCACTGAGCCACGATTTGGAAATAGGGGGGGAGGCGTGTTGAAGACCAAAACTGTTCTCAGAGTTTAATTAAAATACAGCTGACCTTGTGTATTTAACCATTTACATTTAGAACATGGCTTAAAGCCATGTGAAACAAATACAGTACAGTACAATGCAACATGACGCAAGAGCGACTCTCTGTGATAATCCAATAAAATTGCAATTTCCTTTGTCATTTCCTGGATGCGACAGGCCAATAAAGGGTCACTTTTTTGATGCTTGCAAATATCGTGGAACCTCTAAAGCTCCCGAAGCCATACATTTTGGGACTCGTAAAATACGTATACAGAACTTTCCGGCGTTTGTGCATGATGTCAGCGTACCTCAAAGAACCACGTTTTGCACTTATTGCATTTATTTTTCTGACGACATTTTACTTTTATTCCCTACATTTGAAAACAGATACCTGTACTTTGTACTCCTTCCAACATAAAAAGGACATAAAGAGAGGTAAAGTCAGCCACGGTTGAATTCTTAATTGACTGAGATGTTGGCGTCTTGTTATTACATTAAAAAAAAAAAAAAAAAAAAAAAACAAGGACAGCAGCGACAAGGATTGATTGATGACCAAGCCGAGCCCCAAAAATGTTCGGCTTTCTAGTAATTGCTGCTCAAACTACAAGCCAGCGCTCGCTCCCAAATCTCTGGAGGTGGGCCAGTGTTTGGGCTTGGGGGTTTGGTCCTGGCTCAAGCAAAACTTACACACACAGTGATCCACTTGTCAAGACCACATTGGGGTGTAAATTCCTCCACACAAACAAACAGCTAGTCGCCTGGGATAAAGTGTGCGTGCTTCTCTGGATGGCAATATTGGGGGGGGGGGGGGGGGGGAGGAACATTGTTGGCTTTGCGGCAGGGACGCTCGGGGGTCACATTTCAACACGGAGCAGCCAGCAGAGCCTGGAGTTAATACCAGATGAGGACAGGATGCGCCAACTGCTGCTTTTTATTGGCCTTTAAAGTCAAATCAAATCATCACTCAGCTTTTGATCTTTAAAGTTTGGAGTTTGATATTAAACTGTTTTGCGATCACAGTTTGCAGTTTAAACTAATATTCAGGGGGCGTCACTAACTTGTGGTTTGTCATTATTCACATCAGGGCTTGGTCCATATTACTGTAATATGAAATGGTGGGACGTAATTGACAGAAGATATTTTTTAGTAGTGACTAACGTGTGATTCCTGGCACTTCATTAAAAATTATCGGGGGGGGGGGGGATAATGAAAAGGCAAGCAACCTGATGCGCTGCCAGCAGCCATAAATCATTGTTCAGAGGCTTTTGTTCATAAAATGATCGTCGAGGAAAGATGCGGAAAGACCGGCTGAGCAAGTCTGAGATGGATCTTTCTTTAAAATCCATCAAACTGACATGGTCCTCCTCCTCTTCCAATAGTATCCGTTTACAACGACATTTTTGTAGATATCTGAGGAGCGTTCCTCAACTTCTCCCGCTCTGGACGGCAGGCAAAGCTGCAGTATTGACCAACTGTCAGATGACATCAATTGATTTCGACGTGGTTGGCGTTGGGACAGCAGGGAGCAGGCACGGCTCCAGACATCACGCCCGCTACTGAAGACTTAATGATCGTAAAAATGATAAGCACGAAGAATTTGGGCTTAAAACACCAAATTCTGTTCAGAAAACTCCATGTATGCTAGCTGGAGATAAGTGGTGCCTTGAGATACGCGTTTAATCCAATTGAAATGAATGTAAATGCCATTAATACATTCCAGCCAGCCTGCCCCAATAACGCAACAAACATTTTGGTAGTTTTTTTAAGAAGGAAAACAGTCCTCTATTGTACTTCATAAAAACACTTTGTAATTGCATAATTAAATAGAATGTAAAGAATTCAACCGTTTGTGCCTCATGATTCATTCATTGTGGCACCTTCTGGTGTGTGCATATTGTCCACCAGGGGGTAGTAAAATACAGTCATGCAGACACAAATAGACAGGAGTTTCACAACTACTGTAAGTGAATCAATACACTGCAGTACTATTAGTCGCTTTTAGCAGAGGATGAAGAATATATGCCTGTGAGTATTGTTAGATTTTCTGTCGTGTTGGTGCACCGTTTGTGTTCAAATATGCGTTCCTTAAAATGTTTTATTTAACACAGTAAACTGCAACTGGGAGTGGCATTAACAGCGTGAAGCCTCTTTTTTAAAGCATTGTTCATTATCTGCCAACCTGCTGCTTATTGTGAGGTGAGTTAAGTTCGAGGTCACCATACAGCACACCCATCTCGAATTTTTAGTCGTAAATCGAAGCACGAAATTGGGCGAACCATGGCTCGTATCTTGAAAAACGTGTAAGTTGGGTCATTCGTATCTCAAGGCACCACTGTACACCTAACTTAAGTGGGAATTTTGGACTAGCGGTGGGAATCGCACGGAAGTCACGATACTATATTATTGTGGTATCACGACGTAACGTAATATTACGGAAAGGCGATTATGAGATAATTGGCAAGAACACAACACAGAATATATATATTTTTTAGTGTGCTGTGACTGTGTCAGTATTGCAGTTTGATGTACCAACACAGTATCCATATGGCATCTTAGCATAGTTTTTTTTTCCCCTTCCAGGCTCCATTTGTTTCCATCACAAACCAATACAATATGTATACAATATACTGTTGGACGAACTTTGACAAAACATCTCAAGTCAAGCGTCCCCCGGGAGACGCCGTCCAACGTGGCGGATGACGTGAAAACGAAAACCCCGAAACATTGACAAAACAAGCATGCTCTTTGCAAGACTTTGCCATGTGTTTTCTGTAAGCATATATCTCGACGAGCCATAGTACGGCTGTTGCCATAACGCTTCCGATGTGTGAAAGTGAAAGTGTGAGGAGAAGCGCTTACATTGCGACATAAACACTTTCAGCTTCCCCACGCGCTAATTTTGTGGACCCCCCGCGCTGCTGAAACCCAGTTTGAGAATCACGATTCTAAGGCATGCCGTCTTCTTCTTCTTTGGATAATGGTGCAGAAGAAGCAATAAAACTTAGCGAAATTGATTGGGGTGTTTTGAAAACACAAGGAGGTGATTCCTATGGCTAATGAGAAGTCGCACTCGGGTCAACTGGAGTTCGTTAAGTGCAAACGGCACATTATCAGATTAGCATGGCCTCGAATTAGCTTCTTAATGGAGCAGGTATGTGACGGCCGTGTCAATGTCTCACTTCGCCAGCAATCTGACTTTAGTCTTACAGAATGTAACTGGTTAAAATGTTACTTGACGGGAAAAAAAAAAAGCATACTGATGGCAAAATGTACTTTTAACTAACTACTAGTCAAAATTTTAAAATGAGACCCGTGAGGAGCATCTGTGATGTGTGTAAAGGGTGTTTTATCATTTTCATATATTCATATTACCATTAAAAATGTTTTTTTTTTTTTTTACACTTGCTTGACAGTAAAGAATGTTGAAATGTTACTTGAAACATTGCCCGTACAGTTCATAAAGTGCTGATGTTGGCAAAAGTTTCTCAGTGGAACAGACGATTTGCTATTGGAAAACTTTTCCCAAATCTGAATATATATTTTTTAGTGTGCTGTGACTGAATATGTCAGAGGATTTTTTTTTTTTTTTTTTTTTTTTTGAAACAGCGACAGAACACGCAGTTTTACTTCGACTTCTTCCGCAGCTCATTTAGGCAGCAAACTCAGCTTGATTTGCAGTACATGCGCACTCTGCTGAAATCTATTATGCATCAAGACACAGGAGCATTGATTAAACTCCACATTAAGCACAAAATCATGAATGATTGAACTCTACAAATCGGTTTATGTCTGTTCTAGGGCTGGGCTATGAATTGATTTTAATCAATTAATTTGAGTTTATTGCTCAGGACGATTTTGTTGTTGTTGTTGCAGCTCTTGAAGCACAGAGAGGAGCTCATTTAGAAAAGTTGAGTTAGTGCTGCTAATTTAGCAACGTTTCTCACCTCTTTAGCGCCTTTCTTTCTTCTAAAAGGATACTAGCAACTTGAATTTCCGCTAAGAAACACACATACTGATCAGAATCACTTTCACATAGTTTGGATGCCAAAAAAGGAGCCGGGTGGAAGGCAATCAGAGTCAATCGCACTGATGTAGAGCCCGTTTATACGTGGCAAAAGTAGTGATTTATTCACATTTGAAACATTTGACCCAAGCTAGGTGCTTCCAAGCCTAACATTTCCAGCCGAGGGGGTGCGGCTTTCCCATTCAAAAACGGACATACGGACCAGCCGAACCATGCAGTTTGATGTGAATTTAGGAAGGATCGTGTTTACATAAATGTTTAGAGCAATTGTTTTCAAATTGTATGTAAAGAAAAAAACATTTAAGTAAACCCTTGCATATTCACAAATAAACGTATTCTAAGAATGGGCATGACCGGTTTCCCTGGGGAGAAGAAACCAAAAACAAAGATGCGCTGGGCACACGTGAAAAAAAATATCAATGACTTCATCGATTAATCGACGTCGTCGACTAGCGTTAATTTAGCGTCGACTATAAAAAGAAATCTGAAGTCGTTCAAGCGATCGAGATGAACCTCAGATTTCCACGCTGATACACCGCGTCTTCGGTAATTATCAGTGCAATTGATACTGTGACTGACTGTCACCGACCTCCTTTCTTGACATACGGAAAACAAACAATGTTCACGTTGTTCGTCGCTCAGCAGGAGTTAAATTCACTGGTCCCGTTTTTGAAAAATAGTCGCAAGAGGGGTCGTAAAGAGCAAACAAATTCCCAGGTTGGCGACACTGACCAGTTTTGTAAACTAGCGCGTGACGAGAAATTGTCCTGACGAATACATTTCAATTCATCGATGAACTTGAGCGAATGTCAGAAGTTGATTTTGGCATCGGAAGCGTGCGCAGAGGCGCTGACCAAGCGACGCTCCGCACACCTTCGTGTTCTCAGCAAAGTGGGGCAAAGCGAGGGGAGGGTCATATATCTGAAGGGCGGGACAAATGCGGACGTGGCAGAGCAAACAGAGGCCCGTAAGATCTCTTGATAAGGCCTGACAAGCAATTCAAAAAAATAAATGAAACCTCAGACGGACTGTTAAGAAAACATAAACCCCCCAAAAGCTAATAATAAACATTTAATTTGGGGTTTTTTTCTCCATGCATTTACTATTGCCCTCAGAGGATTTATAAATGTGAAATGAGAAGACTAGATGCTCACAACACTACAAAATAAGAAATACAAGCCTCCTGATACATTTATACATACAAATAGTTTACTGCCTATTATATAGAAGATTACTGGTAATGTTACCCAGCAAACAGTGAAATTATTTTAGTTTTCCTGAAGCCATTTTATATGGTTAATGCCCTCAAAATAGTTCTGCATGAACAGACTCATGACTCAATTGATGTATAAATATTTGGACAATTTTAGTGAAAGAAAAAAAGTAAAGAATAAAAAATAACGCAGACTGATTATCTTTTTCTTTCATCAAAATAAGACATTTGCAAATCAATAATCAATTTATGTTTGTGAATTTTCTGCACTGTCAATTTGAGGAAAAAAAAAAGTCCTGCTTTTGAATAAAGGGACGGACATTTTTTTAACTTCTCTTAAATACAATTCATCGATAAACTGAAAAAAAGCAATTGATGGATTAATCGTTAGTTGCAGCCAGAGTTAAATTTTAATAATTTACTGTATTTAAGAAGTTTGAATAATGTATTCCATTTCTTTTTTTATATATAAAATAAATATATTTCTGCCTAGCAGCAATTCACAGTTACATTCAACAAAGAGATTTTGTATATTCGAGAAATTATGTATGTATTGCAATACAGCAATTCAAACGATCATTAAATGAAAAGTATAGTAGGAAAATGTGCTGATTAAAAAAAGATTAACAATATTCGGACAGTTTTTTTTTTACATGAAAGATCTAATTTAGAGGAAATGCAGCAATTCAATCATCAAATTAAAATGATTAGCAGTCACGTTTTATTATTTTAAAGCCCCTAGGGGTTACACAACTCATAGGTAACACAGTTAGCCTAGTTGATACAATCAAGGTAATGTTGCCAAGAACATACGTAACTCTCGCTAAGGAGTCAAATTTGATTCAAGCCAAGATTGTTAATTGAATTAAGTGCTTTCTCGCAGCAAAATTGTCTTCAGCCATGCCAAACGCGGGTCAACCTCACACGCTCGTTTCTTTACACCGGCGTAGCCCCACTGGGCGGGGTTGTCTTTCTCAGTGGAAACATTCCACAGACTTGAAGTTCTAACACCGCCCGGCAAGGACTGCCCCGCGATTAAGTCACCCTCCGTTTAGCTCAGGGGGGGGGGAAAGGAAGATGCTTAGAAGATTTAAATTAAAAAATATATAAAATGAAACATCACGGCTGTATTCGCGTTAGCAACCGTGTAGTCACAGATTATCGGGTGGAAGGAAAGCTAGCAAGCAGTAATATCACATACCAATCACCTCTTGGAGCTCATAGTCATCTTTACGAATGGACCACGGTTGGGAACTCAGGTCCTCCGACATGGCTGAGGTATATGCAATTTGACACCGTCGAAGAAAAAGTCTCGGCTCCACAGGCTGGGCGTTTAAAAAAGAAAAAGAAATCCCAAGAAATCCAAGGAGCGGCAACAAGGGCGACACTTTCCCTTCTTTGCGAATCCTGCAGCACTCCTGGTGTCATTCCCAAAGTTTGACACAAGGCTCGCGGCCCCGCCTACTGCATTCCGCCTCGGCAAATGTGGACTCCCTCGGCGGCCATCTTGCTTGTGGTCACTGCACGGCTTCCTATTCCCGTCGGCTGTGAATGCCCAGCTACTGTACCCCAAATGGGAGAGGGGTGGGGTAAAAAACGAACCCCCAGTGGTGCCAGACCGTTAACAATTAAGACAGCAATACGTCAGTCTGTGTATTGAGTCACCTTCACGCAACACTACATTAAATGAGTGACAAGACGTGAGCCAGGAGTGGATTCCGCCACACTTTCAATGGCGGATATCGGGGCCCTGATATTTTATTTTATTATAAATTCATGGGAATTTCATCTCAAATATTTTTTTTAAAAATGCTTCTTTCGCCGCTTGACTTACGTCCCACTGAAAGTCTTTCCTTTATTATTACAATATTAAATAGAAGTAAATAAATGTCGGCGCAACCGGACAGTCCAAACGAAAGGCACAAGTGCTGCCAAATACGGGCGTTAATTACAGTTTTGATTGGACAATGCCACGCTACGTCGAGATGTGATTGGATATTGATTGGAATGTTTCGTGGTGCGTTCAGTGCCGACACCACTGGTAGTGGCTGAAACAACATGCGAGATTTACGCAATAACGACACATGGTGGACGGTTTATATCATCAGTCCTGTAAAATGCATTACCTTGAGGTGCCCCCCCCCCCTAAAATCGGTTAATTAAAATGTATGTTATTTAATGCATTTATCTCATTAAATATTTAGTTACTTGATCTAAATGAAAAATATTAGTATATTGAAGTTTTTTTTACATTAAACGTTTTTGCAATGCATTAAATAACTAGCAATTAAGTTACAATTTCATTATAAAAATTCATCCATCCATCTATTTTCTGAACCGCTTTATCCTCACAAGGCTGGCGGGCGTGCTGGAGCCTATCCCAGCTATCTTCGGGCGAGAGGTGGGGTACACCCTTAACTGGTCGCCAGCCAATCGCAGGGCACACAGTCACACCTAAAGGCAATCTCGAGTCTCCAATCAACCTCGCATGCATGCTTTTGGGCTGTGGGAGGAAACCGGAGTGCCCAGAGAAAACCCACGCAGGCACAGGGAGAACATGCAAATTCCACACAGGCAGGGACGGGATTGAACCCCGGTCCTCAGAACTGTGCTAACCAGTCGTTCACCGTGCCGCTATCATAAAAAATTATTTTTCTTAAAATAATCTATTTTACATGGTTTAGCACAGCATAGTGGACAAGTGCTTGGCACATCCCCTCAAAGTTTACAGGCTTGGGGTTTGAAGCTTGGCCTTCCCGTGTGGAGTTTGCACATTCCCGCTTGTACTTGTATTTCTACATGTTAATATTTATATATATATATATATATATATATATCAGGGGCTATCAAGAGTTCTGTAATATTTGTTGCATTAATTTAGATATTTTTTTAGAAAGGATTTATTTCACTCCTAAAATAAGTGGTTGATTGACTTATTGTAAATGAAAATTAAAAGGTAAAATATATGTTTGTTTTCTTTTTTATTCAAATTGCTGTAAAAAAAAGACCATCATGTACCAATAGAACATGAAATGTAAAGGCACTGGGCAGGAAGTGAGAAAAGCAGGCAGTCAAATGTGGACGTGTGGCACATATACATTTACACTTCCCCTTCAGCTGTAATCCCATGCTGACATTCGAGGAGGAAGGGTAGAATTACCTCCAAATATTTGCGCTCTTCAATCTTTACAATGAAAACGACAGCAGCACTTAGCAAAAATATCCGTGCAATTTGTCTCTCGTAAGATTCTAAATGACATAAAAACACATTTTAAAAAAATAAAGTGTTCCATTTTAGAATGACAATTTCTTCACAATTGACCTAACAGTTTGAAATTTGGTCCCAATATTGTCTTTATCATTGATGGAATTATCAAAAAGCATTTTTATAAAAAAATGAATAACAGTCACATTTATGGCAAAGAAAGAGCTCTGGCCAGCCGTTCCCAAAACCAGGTCTGTGTGTACGGATTTGTGTAGTCGCACACGGTCAGGAAGCTTAGGATCCTCGGGAACTGTTTTGTCATCGACTTGTAAACAACGGGGATCAGTCGTTTATTCCGAGCTCCTGTCATGGTAGAAAGACGCAAAGAGTTTAGTTGTCACATATTAAGTCAAATGCAGTGGTACCTTGACTTACGACTTTCATTTGTTCTGTGATGAAGCTTAAATATGACAATATTGGCCTATAAAGCTGACTGTAACAGCGAAGTGCAGGTCAGTCATTGCACTACATTGATGTTTAAAAAAAATAAAATAATAAAAAATACATAAACAGCGATGCACTCAATCTGGAATAAACGAACCTCGATATAGCAAGGAATTATTGCACATAGCTCTTTTATAACTCCAATTTTAGCTCGCAACAAAAAATAATCAATGTGTAACTCTGAAAACTTGTACCCGTAAATTGAGACACTTGTAAGTCAAGGTACCACTGCACTTAGTCAAACATGAAGCAAAAAATTAGCTGTTCACCAGGAGAAAGGCTGAGAGCAAACTTAGTCTGGAAGTCACAGGCGTCACTTTCAATGTATTCATCTGAGATCACAACCACCATCCTCTTACACCTGCACATATAAGCACCACGGTGAAAACCAGGGAAAGTCTTAAAAAATAAAAATGAAAATAAAAAGTTCTGATGATGCGCTTTGATCTCACCTCCTCTCAATGAGCTCGCTGGTAATCGTCCACACGCATGAGCCGGGCAAGACGTTCCGGTCGAACACGCACAGCTTCAGTCTGTAGTCCGTCTGCTCCAGCTCCCGGATCATCTCGTGAACGAACGAGATGTCGCTCTTGCAGTAGCAAATGAAGGCGTCGAACAGCTCGGGAGAACCTGGAGACAATATAGAACAGAGGTGCACAAACCTTTTAGGTTCCCGTATTATAAAAAAAAAGATATTAAATTGTGAAATGCGTGAGATGAATTGCTGATGCTTTCAAAAACGTTGTAGACGTGTGATTTATTTATTTTTTAAATTAAAACAAATATGTATAGATAAGTGTTGAAAAGCATTCGTTCAACTGACCTTCAGGATCATCCTCCAGGGTGAGCCCGGACATCTCGGGGGTGCGAGGGACGCAGCTGTCCACCTCGGGGACCTGCAGAGGGCGGACGGCCTTTTTCTTCAAACTTTTGTGAAACTTCCTCACATCCTCCTCTGACGGAAAAACAAACAAAAAACAGTTAGTCAGTGGTAGGAAGTAACAAAGTGGAAGTACTTTTTTTCAAGAATCTGTACTTGAGTTTTTTTCTTCTCACTATGAAAGTCAATAAAAGAGGAAAACAAATATGTGCAGATTTATTATTATTTTTTTTTATTCAGACGAAACGCAGTTCACACTTTTAACCTAAGTATTTGACAGGTATTCTGGCTGTCGAACTCCCAAACACAGGCCACAGCCAAAACAAAAATTCTAATATTTTGTAATTGATAGCCCACGCTTTGGCATTGACCATAAAAGCAAACTTCATGAAAATCAGTTGAGAAATGAGCAAGTTACGACTTTTAATTTCAATATTCGTGCAATCATTGCCTTTGATGGAAACGTCGCCCCTGCCAACATGGCTGCCATGTAGGCACGACAATTAGCCACGCGTTGTACGCATGCGCAGTATTAATACGGAGTTTCAATATGAAACAGGAAGCGCTTCCTAAAGTAGACAGACAGGTCGATAGATAGAAAGATAATTAAATGTCACCAAGTGTACCCATGAGAGGACGAAGATCCTCCACGACGTCGTTCCTCTCCACTTCCTCCAAGATGGACAACAGCTTGCCCACGGTTGCCTCCGTCGAGCCCGCTTGCCAGTCATCCAACACCCGCAAAATGGGGTTCGGGGCCGCCTGGTAGTTGAGGATTTCCAGGTAAGAGAAGCCCATGGCCTCGGCCACATTCGTCCAGTCGGCGGCCACCACAGTCCTGGGGTTCAAGTGAAGGCCCAGCTTCTTCCTGACGGTCATGTTGAGGGCGACCAGAGGGACGGTGGACAGGTCCTCCAGCACCGCCGTACAGACGCCTGCCATGTTGTTTCTAGACTGTTTTCTTTTTTTCCGCCCTCATCAGCAGTAAAAGTTACCTGACAGGAAGTGCGTCACGCGTGGGGCGGAACCACAGTGCCGCAATCACTGCTGTAATCACGCTACAACTGGAAGTACACTTATACGATCCAGTACAAAACTCTGTCCCCGACAAAGACTACAATGACAACAATCCTCACTTTGGACGGAATTAATGGAACAATATGCTTATTGATGCGGTTCGCAGTGGCGTACAATTGCACAGAGATGTTTTGAATATTATTATAACCCCTTTCATGTAGATTAGGGCAGGTGTGGATTTTTCATAAATATGAAGAATATAGCACATTTTTAATTTATCCATGTTTGTGTGTAAAAATAGAAAAGTACATTCTTAAAAAATAAGAATGGCCAAATCCAAAAATATTGCATTTTTAATTCGTGGAAATAAATGACTAAAAATAGCATTTTAAAAACATGTGAACATAAAATAACTAAATTAAAAATAATAATTTATCAAAGTTTGCATTATAAATAACTTTGTTTCTAATATTTTGATATTGACATCTTATGGGTTTGGCCATTTCAATTTTTGGGGGGATGATATATTTTAGTTTAAAATGTAATTTTTTCCTCTTTTTTTATCTTTAAATGACAACACAGTACACAGAAAACATTTAGAAAAATAATGATGCAATGGATGATAACAAAAAAATTAAATGTACTTGTATGTTTAACATTTTATTAAATTATTCATAATTTAATTAGTTGTAATTACATTAAAAACGAATTATTGGTTAATATTTAGAATAAACAATTAAACACATTTTACATATGCATTTTAACTCATTTTCTTTTAAATATCAACAATGAATGGTTTGCCCATTTTAAAAGTCAAATGTGACAAAGTTTTCCCACGTTACTGTGTGGCTTTGCTGGCTGTAGTTTTGTTTTCTTCTCTCTGCAGCACTTCCTCAAATCTTCTCACGTGAACGTATTTCCTGTAACTGCTGGCCACACAGATGGGTTACACCAGAAAAAAAAATGCACCATTTAGTATGCAAGACAAATAGCAGTTACAGTAGGAGCATCATTTAAAAGAGTGTGTGTAACAAAAAACAGAGTTAGCATTGTGGTGGCTTGTATTGATCCAAGCTCAGGAAGTTTTTGCTTCTGGAGAAATAGAAATCAATGCCCCCTGTCGCCGTGCTGCTGGTGGTGCTATCAAGCAAGTTTTTGTGGACAAAGGACTTTAATTTGCATCTTCTGTAAGTGGTGTTTGGACATTTGAGCCGATCTGATTGTGCTGTCAGGCAACAGAGGGAAGATGTCGACTGATACATTAGCTTGTCTAGGTGCCGTATTCTGTTACCTTGTGATAAAAAGGAGTGTTTTATGTCTATGTTATGCTTTTGCATTTTACATTAGCGGTATAAAGGTTTTAGGGTTAACTGTTTTTTCTTGTCATCCATTTGTGCTTTTTGACTACAAGGCGCACTGAGTGAAGATGTGGACTTGCTACATTCGCGCATCGGCGTTCGAATTTCCACAGTAACAATAATACTGTACAGTAAAGCCCCCGTTTATCGTGCGGGATACTTTCCAGGCCCAACTGATGAAAATCTGGGATATAGAGACCATATACAGTTTTTGTAGTATAGTTTTACACCTCCCACACACTTTAAACACATTTAAACTTATTAAAACACACTTTTTTAAAACAATCGCTATATACTATAGGGATACACTGATACCACTTTTTTTTGTTTTTGTTTAGATTGACACTTACTTTAGTACTGGCCCATACCAAATACAGATACTTGATAATGCCATTACATCTCGCAACTGTGGAAATGTTTTATTTTGATCAAATATTGTTGAAAAAAAACATACATTTTTGGAACATGGCATACGTTTCACTCAAATACAACACTTTTTAGAGTCTCATTAGACATTTTAACATTACAACTGCATGATTTTTTTAAGTCTTGCCACACATTTGAGTTCAACGTACCCTGTACTACAAGGCCTTTCAGTTCCGTGATGTCACAGTCGGAATACTTGGGGCACCATGTAAAAGGAGTACACAGATAAGGAACAAAAGAAGAAATAAGAGACGAAGAAGAATATAGATTCTGGTGGATACTGGTATACACATTGGATGTTCATGTTACCTCTGCGTGTTGACTAGAAAATAAAGTGATTAAAAAGAAATACCAGACTGCTTCTTGAGACTACCACAAGGTACAAAATGGAACTGTGACAGGACAACGGAAGTGATACTTTATAAGGCGATCGCTTAGTTCTCTTGACTCAATGTACCGTGCCCACCCGGCCCGTCCTCATCTGCTGGGGCTTTGCGACGAGAGTGCAGCCGGACTACCCGCTGCCGCAACTCATGGGACGGACGCCCTGATTTCCGTGATACGCAAGTAGACGACTTTCACAACAAACTCCGCAATATAGCAGCATGGCGTTGGGTGAACCCAAACTACGATATGGCGGGGAACGTTACGTACGTTACGGTCGTAGTCAAAGCCTTGCTTGACCATGTTGAACTTCCTGTTCTCTCGGGGTTCATTTCCAATGCCCGCGCTGTACAGCCAGGTGCCATTGTTACTGCAGACATCATGGTCAACCTGTGGGAAGTCATTTACATGTCTTTTAAGTGAAATTACAGAAGTGCAATTGACGCAAAGGAGAAGGTAGGGCTGAAGCAGAAAATTGTAAAAATAAATAAATAGAATGAGGAGAACAATAAAGTTGTATTTATGAGAAAACTTGTAAAATAATTATAGATGAAATGAACATGTTTATTAATATAGAAAAAAAATATTACTTCATTATTTAAAAAAAAAAAAAAACATTCAATATGCATTAAAGTATTAGAAAAAGGTACTCAAAGCACTGGGCTCCCATCCTCCAGTCGAGGCCCAAGTCCTTGGTGAGAAAGCTGGCCACGTTTTGGCACCCTCTGTTGGACATGAAGCCCGTCATGGCCAATTCCCACATGCTGGCATCCACGAAGGGGGCACCTGTACGTCCCTCTGTACACACAAAACAAATAAATATTGTATATAAATATTTATACATGTCATCACAGTCAAGCACCACACGTGCCATAGTTCTGTCTTGGAGCTGTGCAAACCTTTCCCTGCGTTGAAAAGCGTCATGTCTGTCTTCCAGGGAATAGTTTTGTCCTGAACTCCTGGAGAGAAAAAAAAAAAAGAAAAAATACAGTGAGACACGATAACGGTCATACAATTTGGATTCCAAACAAAAAAGTACTGAGGAAAAAATATGCCTCAAAAGTTTGTATTATGTAAAAACATATTCGAGGTCCACAATTTACCTTTTCACAGAACCTACCGTTTGTAGAACATTTATGGTTTCAAAAAGAAATAATGAAAAAGGCAATTCTGAACTTTTTTGGGGGGGGAGGGCTCAGTCCATATCGTCTTGTAATCTCCCACTATTTACTGCGGATAGGGACTATGTCAAAGCAAAAAGTGAAAAAATATAATTGACACAACCCAAAACAAGTTTTTGGAACACGTTGCAGGCACCGAATTCAAAATGAGAGAATATTTTGTTCATCAGTTTGAACAAAATATCTTTGCAGTGTATTGAATTGAATAAAGGTTGAAAAGGATTTGCAAATCATTGTATTGTTTTATTTACGTTTTACACAACGTCCCACCTTCATTAGAATCGGGGTTTGTTGGAGGACCTGCCTAATGTATAAAGTGGCTTGAGCTAACTTCTGCTGTGAATTGTCACCATATAAATAAAAGTGACCTGACTTGACCCTCTCTCAAAAGTGGGATTTTGTGCCGTTTTTGTCTGTTCAGAAATCCAACATTTTGGGTATGGAAGGTTTTAGGGCCAACTGGATTTTGCCCTTGAACGATAAAGATGTTAATAAATTACTCCAGTTTGGACTCTAACAAAAAAATAATAGTTATCTTGGTTGGTGGCTGTGAGCGGTTCTAACTTTTTCCCAGTACTGAAACAGCTGATTTTCTTGATAAAAACGTCAGTTTAATCATTAACCTTGGGGTTGAAAAGGTTTTACATTGCATGTTGTTCTGCAGTCCAGCGAGCGCTTCACCATGAGCACCTTCGCGCACATCCTCAAGGAGATCGGCGAGTTTGGGTTGTTCCAAAAGCGCTTGGTGGCGGCCTTGTGCGTCCCCAGCGTCTTCATCGGCTTCGACATCATCGGTCAGGTCTTCGCGGGCGTTGACTTCCCAAACTACTGCAACACTGACTGGATCCTGGAGCGAGTGGACGCCAACCTGACCAGGGAGAGGCAAAAGCGGCTCACCATCCCCGTGAGCCCGGATGGAAGCTTCCAGAGCTGCCTCATGTACACGGCAGTCGACTCCGACCTGGAGACCATCGAGCTGTACGGCCTGAACGCGACCACGGGCTGCCTCAATGGATCCGAGTTTGAGGTGCCAACTGGGGCATCCAGCATTGTGACAGAGGTGAGAGGGGGAGGGCTGCCATGGCAACTGAACTGCACTGTTCATCAGCAAATTGATTATTCTGGTCTTTGTTTCTCCATCAGTTTAATCTGGTGTGTGACAGGAACACGTTGATTGAGGCGTCTCAGTCTATTTACATGGCTGGACTTCTGATTGGCGCCTTCGTGTCGGGCTCAATGGCTGACAGGTACAATAAAGCTCTATTCTATATCGTGGTACACCAACCGCTGCCCTGCCATATCAGATTGAGGATGCAACATATACAAATGAGACCAAGATAAATCCTTTCAAAACCTTTTCCACCATTAATGTCACCTTCAACCTATACAATTCTCTTTTCGAGAAGAGAAGTAAAAGAGCTCGCAGAAGCCTGAAGGTTGAAAAGTGTCTTCTACTTGGAACTGTTCATAATTCGCTCCACCTCGTCTAAGGCCCCAGGTCCAGCTGAAGCAAAATAAAAACAAGACTGCCCATCACCAAAAGAACGCCATACCTACAGCGAAGCATGATGGTGGCAGTATCATGCTTTGGGGCTGTTTTTGTTCAGCTGGAACAGTTCCAAATAGCGGTCAGTGTTAGCACAAAACCTTCAGTCTTCTGCTCGAAAAAAAAAAAAAAAAAAGTCAGTAAAAGCGTGTCATACATATTTGGAGTTAAGCAGCGGCACTTTAAACGGTGGCATGTGTGTGCTGACTTCCATTTAACATAAGTTTGAAAGTGATTGGTTAATTCCCAACACAGCCACATCCCAGTGATTTGCAACAACATTATTTCCGTTATTTCCACCTCTGCCCTCTTTTTTTAAATCAGTTGTCGTACAGGACATAGGCCACATTATTGGCGGAAAATCTTTCGAAATGAGTTATCTTGGATTTTTTTGTTTGGCGTTAAGCTGCACTTTCACCTGACATAAAATGTACTATAGAAGTAAATGGTAATGTGGAAATACTGTATATTAATATTGTAAACGAGAAATATACAGTATGTTGCAAATTCTACTTTTCTAGTTGTGTTTTTGTCAGGTTTGGTCGCCGCTTAGTGGTCTTGCTCGCCCATCTTCTTCTTCTCTTGTTTGGCGTCAGTGCTGCCTTCTCGCCCAACGTCTACGTTTACATTGCTCTCAAGTTTATGTGTGGCGTGTCCGCGGCGGGAATCCTCGCCAACGCATTCGTCATAGGTGAGTGGCGTGTGGTCAGAACACTGCTATCGGGTTTTGCCCTTGATCATAAATTGGACTCAGAAACAAATAATGGCACTGAAATGGATTCCATTCAAAGGTGTAAATTAGCATGAATCATTATGATTATATAGAGGGTGCCTTTACAAAAATTGCAAAGCCTGTGCTGCCAAATGTTGATGGCCTCACATTTGTCCGAATGATACTCGAAACGAAATCGAAAAAAAGTTTTGGGCATTTCTTTTCAATGCCAAAACTTAATTGCAGAGTTGTTTTTGATGAAGTCTTTTGTTCCTCTGAAGGTGGCGAGTGGTGCGAGTCGTCCAAGTTTGCCTTCTGCACCATCGTCAGTCACAGTTTTTATGCCATCGGTCTCATGCTGTTGTCCGGTCTCGGCTATTTGATCCGCGACTGGAGGATCCTCCAACTGGTCCTCTACAGCCCTCTTCTTCTTGTCCTGCCCGTACTTTACTGGTCAGTTTACCATCACATGACACTTGGGCATTTTATTACATCTGAGTGAGATATAGCTACATAGCTAAGGTAGATGCCGTTCATTTGATCCCGCCAGGATTCTCCCAGAATCAGCTCGCTGGCTCATTACTCAGGGCAGGAAGGAGGAGGCCGTGAAGGAGGTGCGCAAAGCGGCAAAAGTCAACGGGAGGGAAGTGTCGCAAGATCTGCTGGACAAGGTTAACTGTAGCACAAATTTCAACTTTTATCCATACGTCAAATTCATAGAAACCAAATGCACATTTGGATACACTAGGCATGGGCAAATTGGGTTTACAGATGGAAATATTTTGATTGCTTGTATACAAATACTGTAGATTGGTCTCTGGAGTGCCTGCCTGGCCACCCATCAAGTGTAAAATTAGACAGCCGAATAAATCTTTTGTGAGATGACTATTTCTGAAAATGTCTGTGCGTTGGACTTTCTGAATTGAATATTTTATTTGACTATTTCTTATACAGTGGCACCTTGAGATACGCGTTTCATTTGTTCCGTGACAACGCTAGATGGCAAGCTGTCACGCTCATACGTGCTACTCTGAAAGTGCCAAATCAATTATTTTCCAGGTTGAAACAAGACAGTAAGTAATGGTGTTGGTCAACCTATCCTCACGGTTTTTCTTGAAAAGTACGCCTTGAAAAGGAATTTTTCGTAATATCCAACATTTGTCCTCCTCCGTCACACATTGTGCACGTCCCAAGACTATTTAGTGCTGATCAACCAACAAGAGGACAGAAAAATGCCAACATCACTCCAAGCCTTCGCGAAGGCCAAGTGGTGAATCTGAAGTATGACGGGCTTAAAAAACTGCCATTGATAATAGTGTGCATGTGTCATGGTCAAGGCCCTGGGCAGACTAAAAAGACATAAAATCTGAAATCTGATTGGACCTAAAAAAATTTTTTTTAAAAGTCACTCAACATACGCATTACTGGAAGCTGGACAGCCAGGGGAATGGCTATAAATAAGGATAACAGACTGTTGAAAATCAATTAATATCATTTCATTTAAGTTGTAGTTCAGTGCTTCAGCCAGCATAGAAGACCTTGCAGGCCCTGACTGCTCACCACTGGATTTGCGCTCAAATGTTTTGAGTTATAAGCTCAGTCACGGAACAATTGAAACTTGTAGTCAACTTAATGCAGAATAATATCTTCATGATATGCGTGTGTCTAGATGGAGGTGGCTGTGACGCCCAATAGAGGGAGCACGTTGGACATCTTCCGGATATCATATCTGAGAAAACGAGCGCTCATCATGGGCTACGTCTGGTGAGGATTTATCACCTAAAAGAGCGCTGTGCTCAACATTAGAGATAATAAAGAAATCATGAGTATTCCTCGTGCACGACAGGTTTGGAGTCAGCTTCATGTACTACGGCCTGAGCCTGAACGTTGGCAACTTCGGACTGAACATCTACCTGACGCAGTTCATCTTCGGCCTGGCGGAGGTTCCCGCCCGTCTGGTTTCTTTGCCGCTCATCGGGCGCTTCGGGAGGCGACGGTGTGAGGCCATCTTGTTAATGGTCGGAGGGGCCGCTTGCCTCGCCGTCATCGCCGTGCCCGAGGGTAACAAGGCAACTTCTCTATCGAAAATGATCACATGCATGTAAAAAAAAAAAAAAATGAACTTTTTCCTTGAAAATATACATTTTTAATACAATTTTCTTGAGAATATCTCAAAATTAAAAAATATATGACTTTAATCCTAAAAATCTACAACTTTTTTCTCCTAATATTACTACCTCAATCTCTAAAATACTTTACGTGACTTTTCATCTCGAAAGTGTGACTTTATTCTTGTAATATTATGAGTTTAATCTGTCAAATAATACTTTTTGCCTTGAAAGTGAATGGGCCAGGGGGCCAGGAGATGAGGTGCAGTTGTCGATATGGATAAATTGTCAGGGAGTCTGAGAAGACGAGGAGCTTGCTGGAGATTTTGAGGAGGGCTGTGTCCGTGATGCTGATCGACAACTGCACCTTCAAGTAATCTAGACAGTAGGGGGAGATTGGAAATGGAAGACGGTCTTTAATGAGACTTGATGGGATAGGGTCCAGTCTGCAGGAGCGGTTCTTCATGTTCGACATGAGCTTGGAGAGGTCTGTGGAGGTAAAGGGCGAGAGGACGCTTAGGGGCTGGGAGACAGGGGGAGGTGGGTCAGGATGGAGGGGGGGGGCAGAGGAGCTGACAGAGGTGCTGATGTTGCTGAAGCTGGTATTGTTGTTGTTGTTTTGTTTTTTTGGGGGGGGTGGGATATGACTTTAATATAGAAAATGACTTTATTTAGAAAATACTGTATACTATTTAATTATCCAACCCTAGTGAGGATGAGCGGTACAGAAAATGGATGGATGGATGGATCAAACTTGAATCTCAAAAACAAGATATCTGACCTCGAAAATATCTGTATTTTTTTTGTAAAACTTGAATGAAATATACAACTTAAATCTCAAAAATTACTGAACTAGAAAATATGCAACTATATGCAAATCTACCTTTTTCTCTTCTTTTAACTTTCTTTTTTAAATATGATTTTTTTTGTGTGTGTGCATTCAATTATGGACTCTTTTTTTTTTTTGACATAGCTATGTTTCCCCCAACTTGCTCTTTCAGACCTTCCTGTCATTGCAACGGTCATAGCCATACTTGGGAAATTTGCATCCACTGCCTCCTTCACCATCCTGTATGTTTACACAGCAGAACTGTACCCCACCGCACTTAGGTAAGGTAAGTAACTGCCACGGTTTCATTCGGTTATGCCGTTGTACCCAAGTGGTTGCAGAAGTAAATAAGTCTATAGGCTTTGGCGTGTTGTTGGCTTTCTGTGTGTTGCTAGGCAGAGTGGCGTAGGTCTGAACTCCATGTGCGCTCGCGTGGGAGGCATCCTGTCTCCCCTGATAAGGCTCCTGGGGGTCTACCATGACGCCATCCCCATGCTGTTGTACGGGGCCGTACCTACTAGTGCGGCGGGCCTCTGTCTGCTGCTGCCAGAGACCCTCAACGCCGAACTTCAGGAACACGCCCGGCCAAGGTGAGTTGGCAAACGCCACAAAAACAACAGTGAGACTATTGATGGATTTCTTTTTTTTTAATATATACATTTCAATGTTTTGTTTTGTTTTTATTTAGGAGGATTGACAGTAGGTACGAAGAGGTTGAAGAAAAACGAGGCAAAAGCACAGCGTTATAGTTGATAAGAACGTTTATGGATGCTTGCTCTGTTGTCGTGGCAACATCAGCTCATAAATGCAGAGCGCCAGAGGATTTTGTCGACAGGTTTTGTTACTATTTGTAATTATTAAACATGTTTTTTTTTAATAATAGAAACATGATGTGGCCACAATGTACACTACGCCCAAAAAGTTAGGAATATTTGGCTCTCTGGTAAAACTTCAGCATGAACTCAACATGCACTATGACCTTTACAGGTGAAAACAGCAAGTTGTGCTCAAAGTAATGAATCATTGAACAGTTGAACTTTACAAAGTGTGGAGTAGATCAAATTAAGTTCAACTGTAAAGGTTCAAGTGCATTTTAGGTGCATCCTGAAATGTTTCAAGACAAAATAATAATTTGTGGGTTTAAGATCATACCCACTAAGCACTTGGACATCTGGTTAAGCATATAGAGGGCACCTTCGTTTTCCCTTAGCACTTCTTAAGAAGGTGCAGAAATATTAGCATTATTAAATTGTATGTTGTACATTATACCTACTTTGTGGCCACAAATTATTATTTTGTGTTTACTTTATATTGTTATTATGGCCACGTCATGTCTAGGGTTCCGTAAATACTATATATATATTTGTCAAATATATTTTCTCTGCACTCCTGTTTATATTGACCTTTTAATTGCTTGTATGCAAATATTATGGAACAGAAAAACACAGAACAAAGGACACTAAACATGAAAAGCTGTGTGAAGTAGGTGACTGTTGAGTTTTTGTTTGAAATTGTCTGGCGGTGGGGCGTGGCAGATCTCAGAGGGGAGGGCGTTCCAGAGGGTGGGTGGGGGCCGGCATGCTGAACGAAGCCTCTGGCCCCAAAAGTTCGCAGCCTGGTGTAGAGGATGGAGATGAGACCAGAGTTTGAAGACCTCAGATCCCGGGATTGGTTGTACGGGTGGAGGAGGTCTGACAAGGCAAGCGCATGGAGGGATTTGTAGGTGAGGAGCAGGATTTTGTATCTGATGTGGGACTTCACTGGGAACCAGTGGAGATGGATAAGCGTGGGAGTGACGTGCTGCCAGGGCTTCGTGTGGGTGAGGACCCTGGCTGCTGAGTTTTGGGAACACTGAAGCCCATGTGATGGTCTCTGATACGGAATCAGAGAGTGAAGGGCAGAGTCTGGAGATATTTTTAAGGTGGAAGAAGGCAGATTTGTTATGGATTTGATGTGGGAGTGAAAGGAGAGCGTGGACTATACTGTATGATGACACCCAGGTGTCGGTCTTCAGTGAGCACCTTCGCGCACATCCTCAAGGAGATCGGCGAGTTTGGGTTGTTCCAAAAGCGCTTGGTGGCGGCCTTGTGCGTCCCCAGCGTCTTCATCGCCTTCGACATCATCGGTCAGGTCTTCGCGGGCGTTGACTTCCCAAACTACTGCAACACTGACTGGATCCTGGAGCGAGTGGACGTCAACCTGACCATGGAGAGCTAAAAGCGGCTCACCATCCCCGTGAGCCCGGATGGAAGCTTCCAGAGCTGCCTCATGTACACGCCAGTCGACTCCGACCTGGAGACCATCGAGCTGTACGGCCTGAACGCGACCACGGGCTGCCTCAATGGATCCGAGTTTGAGGTGCCAACTGGGGCATCCAGCATTGTGACAGAGGTGAGAGGGGTGTGGTCACCATGGCAACTGTAAACTGCACTTATCCGTTGTGGTCATTTATGTTCATCAGAAAATTATTTATTTTTGCCCTTTTGTTTCTCCAACAGTTGAATCTGATGTGTGACGGAAGAAGGTTAATTGAGGCGTCTCAGTCTATTTACATGGCTGGACTTCTGATTGGAGTCTTCGTGTTGGGCTCAATGGCTGACAGGTACACTTGAGGGTGGGAACGTAGATCGACCGGTAAATCGAGAGCTTCGCCTTTCGGCTTAGCTCCTTCTTCACCACAACGGATCGATACAAAGTCCGCTGCACCGAGCCGCCTGTCGATCTCCCGTTCCATTCTTCCCTCACTCGTGAACAAGACCCCGAGATACTTGAACTCCTCCACTTGGGGCACGATCTCATCCCCGACCTGGAGAGGGCACGCCACCCTTTTCCGACTGAGGACCACGGTCTCAGATTTGGAGGTGCTGATTCTCATCCCAGCCGCTTCACACTCTGCTGCGAACTGCTCCAGTGAGAGTTGGAGGTCACGGCTTGATGAAGCCAACAGAACCACATCATCTGCAAAAAGCAGAGATGCAATACTGAGGCCACCAAACCGGACCCCCTCTACGCCTCGGCTGCGCCTTGAAATTCTGTCCATGAAAGTTATGAACAGAATCGGTGACAAAGGGCAGCCTTGGCGGAGTCCAATCCTCACCGGAAACAAGTCCGACTTACTGCCAGATATGCGGACCAAACTCTGACTCCGGTCGTACAGGGACCAGACAGCCCGTATCAGGGGGTTTGGTACCCCATACTCCCGAAGCACCCCCCACAGGACCACCCGAGATCAGAAGTGCTTGCAGAAATATATGGGTCATATTCATATAATTTGATTAATAATGGTAAAGACTCAAGTTGACCGAGGAGGATTGACCGACGATACGCAGAGGTTGGAGAAAAATGAGGCAAAAACGCAGCTACATAAATCCAAGTTATTGTTATTATTGTGGACGATTACAGGTGCACGCTCTGTTGTCTAATTTCTGGGTTTTACATCAGACACATGAACAACTTGGGCGCACCTTCGCTAGAACCTGCAATATGTGACTTTAATCTAAAAAAAAAAAAATGCTTTATCTAAAAATATATATATACTTTTTTCTCAAATACTTTTTTTTTAAATGGCGGAAATATATTACTTTTATCAAGAAATTATATTATTAGATTCTCGAAAATATGCCCTTATATAAAGAACAACTTTTTATCTTTAAAATACACAAATATGATTCTTCTTATTTCTCAAATACAGTATATGACTTAACTCTAAAAATATACATTTAAAAATCTTAAGACCTCGCATTTTTCTTTCAAAATGAACTGTGTTTTTTCTGCATGAATATACTGTTTTGTAATACCACTACATAAATCTGAAAAATACAACCTCTCATCTTGAAAATATACATATTACAACTTATTTTCCATCAATTGTTCTTCTTGAATCTAAAAGAAATATGACTTTTTACCTCAAAGTATACAATTTTATTCTTGTGTCTAAAATATATGACTTTTTATCTAAAAACTTTGTAATCTCAAAAATACCATTTGTATATTCTTTCCCCTGATGTCATGTCTTGGGTTTTGTACACTGTATATCAACAATTCTTTTTTTTATTTAGAAAATGTTTTACAATATCGATAAAAATATTGCTATAAATTGTGGGATCCAGGTGACTGTAATCCGCTAAGGTCGAATTGAGGCAACTGGACTCTTCTGGCTTGTTGAATTTTTTTTGTGAGTCGTGTGACCGCTGTGACAACTGCAGGCCACATTGTCATGGAGGAGAGGACATTTCACAGGCCACAATCGACCTCCCACCTCCCGGGACCCCCGAATACAGTAAAACTGCACATTGAGTGGCGTTTTATTGTGGACAGCCTAAAGCACATCTACATCAATTCTTGTGTTTATATATTTGTTCAGTGTAAATACATCAGGAGCTGACATTTTCATTGCTGAATTACTTGGGGTTTTTTTGTTTTGTTTTGTTTTTTATTATAACACACATTTATGAAACTGAGGCACTATATTGGTAAAACAGACTTAAATGCTAATCATTATTAATGATTAATGATTAGCCCCCCCCCCCCCCCCCCCCCCCCCACACACACACACACACTTTAAGCCCAGTTATTAACCAAGACTTTCTGCAATGCATTTGGAACATTTGAGCAGTAGATGGCAGCAAAATGTCAAGCTAGTCTATCAATGTGGCCCTTAAGGTGTATGCAAGGACCTCTGTACATTTAATAGACCACAATTGCAAAACCTGTTTATTTAGGTGGGGGGGGGGGGGTGTCCACATCATTTGTCACCAAGTCTATTTTGTGGAGAAAATTACACAATTCTCGTTTTCCTCCACTATCACGTAGGTTGAGATTGATTGGCCGAGGTGAAGACTGCCAGATGTACGAAGTGCAGTTTAAGATGGATTACATTTCACCCCCATTTTCCAAACGTGCGATCGTTTGTTATTGCTGCTGAGGATTCTTTTCAGCTGCTCTTCCGCAGCAAGAAGGATGACTCAGATTTCCACGGTGTACACTTGAACGCGAGTTAAAACGCGTCGTGGACTTACGGCTCGCCGGTGAAAAATGACCGACTGCGGCCATTCGTCTATGCCACGCTGCCGGATTCAGACTTGCCGCTGGCTGTTCATTTCCAATATGTACATCAAGACACTAAATGAAAGGGCAGTCTTTCCCAAACAGTTTCAGCCGCGCACCACTTTCAACACCCAAGAGCTGGCACAGCCCGTCCCCTGTACACACCCGGAAAAAAAACTAAATAAAAACAAATCTTTTAGGTACTTATTGAACAGCCTTTCTCTAACATCTCTAAGCTAAGAGCACACCTCCTTCAACATCGCAACATAAATGGCGCACCCACTTTCTCCCGCTCACACCTAAAGAAAGGCAAAACGAAAGCCACCTGGATACTTTTCGAGCACACTTTACCAAGCTTTTAAAGTCGCGCATCCTCTTCAACATTACCCCTCAAAAACCTTTGGATACTTTCACAACAACCCTTTCCAATTGTTTTAAGACACACACACCCGTCAACATCCTGACAGAGATGCCGCACACCCTCCCACTTGCACACACCCTTAAAAAAGCTCAATTGAAGCCCTTTGGATACTTTTTAGAGCAGACTTCTTCAAACGTCATAAGCCACGCACCCTCGTCAACATCCCGACAAAGAGTGTGCACCACCTCTTTTAGCTTGATAGATACAGTCGATCACTTTATCAATAACATTTTCCTTATACACAATCACAGTATCTTTTGTTTGTTTCCCATTAGTTCTTTATGTACTTCTCTTTAATTTGCTCCTCTCTCATACTTGTACATGTCATAATAACATGTACTTCTTATTTCTTCCTTACTAAGTGTATGAACTTTTAACATAGTGCCCGCTAGTGTTCAGTCACCACATAACTGAAATACCTTGTGTTACACGCTACATGTAAGCGAAATGCCGCTCGCCATCATTACTTTATAGTGTAGTGCGCAAAGGGAGACACTTGACGTCTACTCATTCATTTGAAATCAATGTGAGCGGCCGTCATCTTGAGGGAGGGAGGGGGTGAGCCTGTGTGTGTGTGTCTGCCACAACCATTCGCGACAGCCTCCAGCTGCGCATTCGCCTGTGCGCAACGGCACCGAGCGCACCGTGCAGCCGCCGCGCTACGGCCGCACACACACCGATGCAAGGGACGGACAACTTTGACCTGGCCACGGATGCTGCTGACCCTCCATGGGGTCACGTGATTTCTCCAGTGGGAAAGACTAAGACACTAAGAGGTAAGAATTCTTTTAAATGACAGGGGCTTCGATGATCTGAGTTGGAGAAGGGGTCTAATCATTTTGACTTGGAATGAAAATATTTTCAGGCAGGGTGATGGCGAAAAGCCTGATACGGTGCTGCCGTCTCAGGCTTTAATTGGATTTCACCCGTCGTTAATTAAGAATCCAGGGCAGAGATTTCATTCATTTGTGTGTGTGTGTGTGTGTGTTTAACATAGTCTTTATGCAAATTGATAGACAAATCTATATTGTGTGTAAATAGACGGACAGTTTTACATTGTGTTTATGCAAATTAATAGATACGACTACATTGTGTGTAAATGGACTGACAGGTGTGTTTATGTGTACTTGATAATACTGTACTTCAGGAAAGAAAAATGAGTATCATAAAATAGAATGTATAGAATTCAACAGTTTGTGCATCATGATTAATTCATTGTGGCTCCTTCTGGTGCGCAAAACTTGGCCACCGGGGAGGCGGGGTAGTACGATACAATCAAGTAGACAAATGAAGAAGAGTTTGACGACTGTAAGTGACTAAGTAAGCTGCAGTAATATTAGTCACTTTTCGTAGAGGATAAAGATTATATGACTATTGTACGTCTACCTGTGTTGCTGCTATGTTGAAATGTCCACTGCTTGAAGTGTTATAACACTGCAATAGAGATGCAATTCGGTAGCCTATCCGCGGCATTTTGTATGGTTTGTTTGCATTACGCTAAGGATTGTTTTGAATACACAATGTGTAATTGTCTTTGTTTTATGTTTAGTTTGACAGTATACATTAACTGGGAGTGGCAGTCAACAGCTTCAAGCTTTCTTTTCTCTCTTCAAAAAAACTCTCAAGTGGGGTCACTCGTATCTCAAAGAAGCACCGTAGATCATTACCTACATTAGGTTTTGTCACTGTCTGCGTGATTTAGCGTCATTTTCTGACAAACTCGCTGACAAAGTAACACCCACCCAACTACTTAAGACAAGATCGAGTGTGGGCTTACAGAAAGCCCGCCAAGTGCTGGTTGCCCCAGCCAAAGAGCGAGATGTCTGTTCAAGTCGTGAGCATCATCGCAATGCAGCCAGACGGCGGGAGGGTCTATTTGGTAATAAAGGTGAGGATGGATGGAGTGCAAACAGCAGCAGAGCCCAGAGCCACACACACATCAACGGCTCCCCCTTCCCTGGCTTGATGCCGGCCTCTCATTAAAAGTCACTAGTTGCTTTTTAAAACCTCTTCACAGGTGTTGTTATTGCTCGCCTACTTTTTTTTTGTTTTGTTTTTTTTGAATCTCTCGACACATCCATCTGTCCATCTCTTCTGCAGCTCAGTGGGAAGCTGGAGCTAATTCCATCTGATTTATGGCATCCTAAACCCAGAAAGGATCACGTGTCAGTCACATGGCTGGCACATACAGTATGTACTGTGTTGTCGAGAGACACGAGGGAAGATATATTTATGTGCGCGTGTATGACAGTCAATCTGTCAGCCAATCACGTTCTACTAGGCACAGTCTGCTACACCTCCCTATTTAAGGCCTTATTGATGATGCAATCAATGTCAGAGTGTTTGACTGTCATCCAAGCAAGACGCTACAACACGACCCAGTGAGAGTTACACCTTATCACGTTTGCCTGTTCATGTCCCTTTTGCTCGTTCTGCACTGTGGATTAAGACAACAATGAGATTTGAGCATTCCTGACCTGCTATCTATGGATTACGTAACATTGCGATCACTTTGGCCAACTTCCCGATCTTCAAAACCTGACCTTCTCAACAGTTTTTAAAATTATTTTCAACTGTTCTGGTGTTTCGGTGTGCTGCATTTGAGTCCTAATTCACACTCACCGTGTGTCAACGTGTGATGTGACAGAGGTAATTATTGATTCTTTTTGTGAATGGACAACCTAATGTGTGTGTGTGTGTGTGTATGGATGGACTCACATATCCTTGGTGTCGGGCTGAAACCTCCTATGTCCAGATTTGGTCAATTTCATATTTTTTTCACAAATCGATACTATTAGTCAATCCCCACCTGGGTATATAATTTTTAACAATTATTGAGTAATATATAAAGTGTCGAAACTTGACATGGAAAGGGTAAATTGTACTACGCTTTGAAGCAGTGTAATGGCGATGATGCTTCCCAAACTGGCGCTGAACCTCAGTCGGGGCCAGAAAAACATCTTGCCACGCAGCAATTTTGCAATGATGTTCCAATGTCAATGGTGCAAGCCAAGGCCAAGGGTATAATAAATAATCATCATAATAATAAGGGCATAATATCCTTACAAACACTGCAAAGCCTAGGCTGTGAAATGCTGATGGCGTCACGTGTGTCCGACTGATACCTGTAGGATAGTGACTTTTGGGAAACCATGTATAAAATATATGTATAATATAATGCATACATTCTATGCACGTATGCTCTTGCATGTTTACATGACGACACTGACAAACACAGTTGCCTGTACAGGCCTGACAAACGTGTCACCCCCCATGTCGGCGGGACATGACGATGCTTAGCGGAGCGGAGCGGCCGTGGTGGAACGTGTCGGACGAGCGCAACGGCAGCGGCGAGGCGTCGGGGCCGTACGACGGTGACGCCGAGCGCAACTACTACGCCGTGCTCTACTCCCTCCTCATCCTGGCCATCGTGTTCGGCAATGTGCTGGTGTGCCTGGCCGTGCTGAGGGAGCGCTCCCTGCAGACCACCACCAACTACCTGGTGGTCAGCCTGGCCGTGGCAGACCTGTTGGTGGCCTCGCTGGTCATGCCCTGGGCCGTCTACCTGGAGGTAAGACGTTATCGTCTTTTTGCCTGGATTGGATTAGATTTGATGAGTCATACCTGCAGCGTTGATACTTTGTCCGCAATGACTGACTCGCTCCCTTTCTTTGAATTTACGAACGACCGCCTTGCTTGAGCGACTCGGTTGAACATCTTTCAGGGTCGTCCTGCCAGACGCTCTGTTTCCCCAGTCGGAGCGGCCAGAGTGCGCTCCAGCAATTTACAGCTTCATATTTGTTTAATTTTATTTCGTTTGTTCACCCAATACTGGTGGAAGGTGGAACAACTTTTATCAAGCTCACGCAGCGCCGTCAAGCTGGCCTATCTGTTACATTCTTTTTATATAATAAGTTCAGCACCATTAACATTTCCCCAAACAAACAACATTTGCGATCGTATCGTTTTAATTTGTTAAGCCATAAAATAGAAGCGAGGTGCAAACAAAAAAGCAGTAGAAAATGTATATAGTCTAAAGTTTGAGTATTTCATTTTATGGATGATAGAGGCGGGAAGTGACTGTAACGACGAGGAATTGCAGCATAGATCTTGGCTGTCCAAATATAATATCCATAAGCGCACGAGAGAGTTTTAAATATGAGGAACTAATGACTTCACCTACTCCGCTAACGAGCTGAGTGACGCAGGCACAAATTGCTGTCCTCCATTGTGCTTTTCTTTTCTTTTCTTTTCTTTTTTTCCTGTCACTGGCATCCATTTGTCTGCTGATAGTCAACTCTACATGTTGGGACAAATGATTCACAACCATGCATAAACAACCACATCACCCACGGGTGCAACGTCGCTGCTATCATGTCAAAGCTAAGAGGTAAGCCGAGCTGCATTGAGTTTTATTGGATGGACAGATTAGCGTGAGCCTGACAGTGCTACCTTTTTTTTTTTTGTGCAAAATTCCTCCAATTTCTTTCATTAATTCTGAATTGTACGACTTCAGGGGAAACCTCCAATGTACCTTTGATCTGCGCTTTTGTCATTCATCAAGTGTTTTATTGTTTTTACATCTCTCTCTTTATCTTGGACATACTGTACAACTGTCTTTGCCTATAATTTTGCCTGTTTGCTACTGAACCAGTGACATTAGCATGATCACTATTACTTTACATTATATACTGTTTGATTGATTTGTCAATTTTTTTGTTACTGTTCTTGTTTTGCTGTTGTACTTATGTTGCTTTGTATTGTTTACTTGTTTTGTTTGTATTCTCTATGGTCCTGTTTATTTGTAACTATTCTGTACACTGGGTAAACCATAATTTTTTCAGGAAATAAAAAAAAAAAACCTGCATATTTTTTTTCGTTATTAAACAGAGCTTTAATTTGTTCTCAAGCTATTTTCAACACTTTAGATTGGTTAATAATTTAAGGAAATAAAAGACTAGTACCAATTTGTGGAAAAACAAATAAAATAGACCAAATTTGGACATATGAGGTTCCTACCCGACAAAAACCACGTAGCAACCTCCTCGAAAACGAGATAGCATTGTTAAAAATAAAGAATTTACATATATGACAATTAAAACAAATGAGAAACACGCATTTGAACCCAGATCATTTCAGTTTGTGCAAAAAGCTTCCATTGCAATAGCAGTTTCTGGCATGTGCAACGTGTGGCCGCACAGGGCGGCACGACGTGTCTGTAAAATACGAGAACCGAAGGAGTACACTGTGGTAGACTGTAGCGTTATTTATCGTGCCGCTCCCCGAACCATCACTGTTCTATTATAATGCATCCAGGAAGTCTTGAGTTTATATGAGGCGACAGACGGGAATCGATAAGATCCCCCTTTTCCCATTCGAGGTCTAAAATTCAGGTGGTTCTAAGTAAGTCGAATAAGCAGACGCCTGGCCACCTTTAAAGTTTGCACTGTGTCAGCAGAATGCTTCGGCCACCCCAGAGTGCAGATGACTGGGCGGCAGGCGCAAGAGAGCAAATAAACCGAACCACGCCAAAGGAAAGATGGCAGACTTTATGCAGGTGCTCTATTTTCTGCAGGAGTGCACTTCCTCATTTTGTAATCAAAAGAGAGGAATGATTCTTTAAGACGTCAACTCTTCACTCATTTGGAGGCAATTTAAAGGGCATGGCGAATGGGCCCTGCAAGAGATAATGTGCAGAACTGGATGAACCTGTGGATGGTCTGCTCCAACGCGTCCCTCGCCAGCCACTCGTCATCACGCGTCGGCGTGGACGGCGCAGCTGATCTACGACCGAGCGTTCACTTTGCACAAGTTGTTTGAAATGATCCGTCGTTTATGTCTTCGTCTCTCACTCCCCTCTCGAAACGTTGTTCTGTTCGACTCTGATTCTCAATAAATATCAATTATCATACTAAGAAACCACAGCGGCAGCTTAAAAACTCCACTGTGACACAGTAAAAGTCCTCCTGCCGCAAGCACGAAATGTCCACTTCTGATTTCTGTTTTTACCACTGACTATGTCCCAAAACGCCATTCACACCTGAAAAGAAATGTTTCCATTGATTTTCAATTGTCTTGATTAATTACTTGATTAATTGCTAAACCAAACACTTTCAAGAAAAATGTCATGTTATGATCATGCATGTTTTGGAATGTGGGAGGAAGCAAGAGTACCCGGAGAAGGGAGGGCACACAAACGCCACACAGGAGGGCAAGTGCTGAGATTTTGAACCCAGAACATATTAATATTAATTATTATTTATTAGAATTAGGAATGTCCCATTTAGGGCGAAAAAATGGAATCTGGAAATATTTTAGTTCTGATGCTGCCTCATCGTGTCATTTTATTCATCCCTAATCATCGGCGTCACATCGCGCAGGCACGAAACGTTCGAGCCCAGTGCTTCCCACCGGCTTCCCCTCCCTAATTGATGCCCCCGCCCCTCCCCCCTTGCGGCCCAACAATCGGCGCTCCCACTGAGTCATTTTGCACAGCGAGAGCTCGACATGAGGAAGGCGGTGCGTGCGTGTATGTGTGTGCGGGGCCATGGTTTTCCCACACTGTGCTCACAATGATCAATATTTGTATCCGTGTGTGTGTGTGTTGTGTGTGTTTATGAATGGATGGAAGGGTGGTGGTGGGTGGGTGGTTGATTCCAGCACAGAATGTATTGTATTAGGCCTGAGCGATTAATTGATTTGATCAATTAATTTGAATTTCTGTGATCTGTACTGCTTTCGCAAACGACAAGGCTACAAACAAAGCGGAGCTAGTTTACAAAAGATGTCAGTGTTGCCAACTCAGCCATTAAGTTGCTATATTTCGCAACTTTTCTAACCTCTAAAGCGACCATTTTTCAGAAAAGTAACGAGCGAGTTTAATTTCCGCTAAGAAACTGACAACATGAGCAAAATGATTTTCAAACTGTTTGCAGAAAGCAATCACAGGGTCAATGCCGCAAAAAAATGTAACTACATTTACAAGTTGCAAAAGCAGCGACTTATCCCCAGGTTGGAAACGTTTGCGTGCCATGCAGTTTGACCAGTCAATTTAGGTTATAAAAATTGTTGAACATTTTAAAATATTAATGTTGTTCAATGTTAAAAAATAGAACTCTACAATATTGTACTTTGTAAAAACATACAGTAATGACAATTACATAGAATGTAAAGAATTTAACAGTTTTTCCACATTATTTTTTTTTTGTGCTTCAATTCACTGGAAATTGTGCATATCCTTCTGTTGTGCATGCCTTGGCCATCTGGGAGCAGTATATTATAGACATACGCTCAAAACTCCTATTTAAGCCGCAGTAATATTCATTTTTCTTCAGAGAGGATAAAGAACATATGCCTGAGTATTGCTGTATTATCGGTCTACGTGCTGCTCCACCGATTTTGTTCAAATATCAATTGCTTAAAGGGTTATTACGCCGCAACACTGATGACATTCGTTAGTCTGTCTATGACGTTTCCCGTTGTGTGTTACCATTAAGGCAATTCTCTTTTGAAGAATTGTTCACTATCTGCCAAACTGCTGCTTGTTGTGACGTGAGTTGAGTTCATTGCCACCATGCAGCGCTCATAGCGCAAACCTTTGCTTGCAAGTCAAAGCAAAAAAAGTGAGCCAACGACGGCTCAGATCTTGAAAAACTTGTAAGTCAGGTCGCTCGTATTTCAAGGCATCATGATGCCTTGAAACGGAAAGATTCTATTTTAAGGCCATATCCGGCCTGAGAATATATACTGTTTGATAGGATACAACCTCAACAGCTCATGAAGGTCGTGTTTGTCACTTGTTGGTGGGGGAAAAATATGGTTGGACTGGCCCTTTAAGACACGACATTAAAGAGCAGTAGGTGACGGGCGAGAGTAGGGTGGTCATTACGGCGATAACATCAGGAGGCAAACACAAGCGGGGATTATGTTTGTGGGTGCGTTTTCCACCATGTCGCTTCTGTGTGCGCGCGTGTGTGTGCGTAGATGCATGTATGTGTGTGTGGGCACACCCATATACTATACTGTATATACTCCCGCTGGATCTAAGGAATCCATTAATAATAGCAGAGACAGTTATTCACCAAGCCTTATGTTGCCACGATTGTAAGCTTTCATGTCCTGAGCTTCATTGTTGCATGGCTCAAAATGCTAAATGCTAATTCACAAGATCCATTGGTGACAGCCTCACCAGTGGGTGACAACTGCAGTCACCAGGGTGTATCGTGGGGGTGGTGTCTCGAGGATTGCAATGATACGCTCTAATGTATTTTGATGATTTTATGGAAATGAAAACGTCAGCATTGTGAGAATGTTATGCAAATAACGTTGGATTTTTTAAAAGTTACGGGAATTTTTTTGAAATCATAATCTTTCAAAATGATTTTTTTTTTAAATGTATCCAAATAAAGATATACTGCGTTTTCAAGAAAAAAAATGGTAACGATAGAGCAATGAAGTATTTTTTCAAGAAAAAGTTGGACTTCAGAGAAAACAATCGTCAGATTATTTTTTTAAATAAATCATAATATTCTCAAACGTTATGCTGATAAAGTCAAATTTTTAAAATCACAATATTTTTAAAAAAATCATGTGATAAATTTTTCATAAAGAAGAAGGAGCAATGTTATGCAAATTAAGTCAGATTTTTTATAACTAAGCCATAACTAAGCCACATCATAGTTATGACTTCCCTCTGAGGGCTGCTACAACTGGGAACCCATATAAATGAAAGATTCCCTCATATCCTGTAATTACATACAGTACACACAATACATTGATGAATAGTCAGTTTTTAAATCAGATGCCTATAAAAACATGATTTTTCCACTATTACATTTATTTTCAAAGGGGGATTGGTAACAAAAAAAAAATGCTTGCAAATATCTCAACGGTATTACACCAGAACACAATGAGCAATTTTGATTTGCTTTCGCAGGCCACATAAAATGATGTGGCGGGCCGGATCTGGCCCCCGGGCCACCAGTTTGACACCTGTGCCTTAATCAGTCCTGTCATTTTGTCATGAACTATGCTCACTTTTAAGGTAATAAATAGCCTTGTTTATACATGTTATACTACGTAACATGTAAATAAGCACTAGCTCGGCGTGTTATGCGGACACGTGACCGTGACAAATGTGCAGCCTAATCTTTGACGTGTCCCACGCAGGTGGTCGGCGGTGCCTGGCTTTTCAGCCGCCTCTACTGTAACGTCTTTGTCACGCTGGATGTGATGATGTGCACCGCCAGCATTCTCAACCTGTGCGCCATCAGCATCGACAGGTGAGTGTGTGTCTGTGTGCGTGTGTGTGTGTGTGTGTGTGTGAGTGTGTGCCCTCCATTTGGTCCCACAGTGGAGCCCAAGTAATTAGTCCGATGAGGATAAATAATCATGGCAGTGAGCTGGCTCCAAACAACATAACATGGCGTCCATGTTGGCTCCGGGTCAGCCGTTAATTGCCGCCTCTTGCAGACAAACATTTCACAAGCTCATTACGCACACTTCCTGTCTATTACGCCCCTTTTAGTTACTAGATCAAAAAGTTTATTGATCAACGGGGCAAATTGTTTCTGAATAGTTTGCCACGCCACAGTCGGCCTTCGTATTTCTCACAGCGGTGTTTTCTTGTGGGTGAATTATTTTCGGGAATGTTCTAATACGGCGACTCTCTGAGAATCACTGTGCGCCCCCCAGAGGGCGTGGTACAAGCATCGCATTTACAGTGGACCCGCGCTGTTCACAGGAGATAGGGACTGGGCCCCGCGCAAATAGCGAAAATCCACAAATTATTGACACCTACTGTATTATAATTGCTTTAAAAATATATATATTATTGAATAACTGGGGATTACAGTGGACTGCTGTCTTTTAAAATTGACCCTTTTTTTCTTGTAAAATTACTACTTTTTTTGTCATGAAATAACTATTTTCCTGTACAATTACAACTTTTACTGGTAAAATAATGTTTTGTCACAAAAGAAATGATACGTTTTTTTGTCAAAAAAAGTTTTTTTTCCTAGTTTTTTCTCATTGTTATTTTTTCACTTGTAAAATGACGACTTTTTCTCATAAAATGACAACCTTTTTACATAAAATTATGACTTTCTTGGTAAAAAACTTTTCTTTTTTTTTCTCACCGCTTTTGAAACTCTCCTGAAACTGTGTGTCTCTGTGTGTGTGTGTGTGTGTGTGTGTGTGTGTGTGTGTGAGCGCGCACGCAGGTACACAGCAGTGGTGATGCCCGTGTTGTACAACACCACGCACCGCTCTCGCAAGAGAGTGTTCGTAATGATCGCCACCGTTTGGGTGCTGGCCTTTGCCGTGTCCTGCCCCTTGCTGTTCGGCTTCAACACCACAGGTCAGCTCCTCCTCCTCCACTACGACGACAACAACAACATGGCCACTGCATGGATATGATTTGTTATGGAATATTTGGAAAAAGGGTCATTCATAAACAGAGGTTCCGCTGTACATAAAAAACATGTAATTTTAATGAGTGAATGTAAAACTTCCCTCACGTGACTAAGAGCCGCTATGTCTTGTAAAATGACTTGCGGATAAAAACATTTTAAAAAATACACAATCACTCTTAGAATAGGATGACTATTTACTTAAAATCATTACCGTCTCTCCTAAATTATTATCTTTCTTTTTGCAGATGCACTCTCATTAAAAGTACAACTCCGTTTGCAATTTTGTAAAATTCTGACTTTCTTGTAGTTGGCAAATTTCTTGGAAAAACAAAACTACAACTTTTGTAATATTGACTTTTTCGTGTGAAAAGCATGATTTTCTCATAAAATTGCAACCTTTTTGGTTTGTTTTTGCAAATTCATTTTTGCAAATGTACAATAGTACAATTTGATTCTCGCAAAATTATAATTATTGTTACACAAATCTTGTGTTCTTGTAACATTTCCCTTTTCTTGTAAAATCATGACTTTCTTGTACAAGTCCAACTTTTTTTCTCATCATTTTTGCAAATGAATTAACGTAAAAGCACAACTCCTACTATTGTAATATTGCAACTTTTTCCCGTAAAATCACAACTTTCTCATCAAAGTCTAAGACTTTTCTTCTCATCATTTTTTCAAATCCATTCTAGTAAAAATACTTTTCTACTTTTCTATTGTATGTTAACATTCAATTTTTTGTATGTTAACATACAATTACATACAATTTTTGTAAAATTGTATGTTAATACAAATAGTCTTCTTAGTTGTACAGTGCCCTGAAAAAGTATTTGCCCCCTTCTCGAATTCTTATTTTTCTTTGCATAGTTCAAGGTCAAGATGAATGTTCAGGATCATCAAACAAATGTTAATATCAGACAAAGCCAACCTAAAACATAAAATGCAGTTTTATTAATTAAGGGGGGGGGGGGGGAATATTCAAAGCTTCAAATTCATTCAAATTGTAATTTATAATATTTTAACAAAAAAAATTTCATCTGAGGCAGAAAAAGTCGTAATACTGTTTAGAGAATTTCTTCTAAAGAAGTCATGTTAGGAGAATATTGCAAGAAAGACAAGCAATTTCGAGTGAATATGCAAATTCCCATACTAAAGTCAACGCAAAATACTGACACCAACAACCGCCACGTTTGTTTTTTTAGCAACATTTTGAAGACGTACTTGTAAAGGTGCAAAGTAACCACTGTATGAGCCTTTTTGGTGTTTGCACGTTCTACTGGATGGATGCTTTCAAGCGTTCAGCACATGCAAGCGTAGCAACGTCGGCCAGAGCTCACTTGAAGCGTGTCACCGGTTGTTACCGTTCGATGGCGTGCAAGACAGCTCAGATAATTGTCGTTTGGACCATCGTTGCCAGCATCATCATCATCATCATCATCATCATCCTCCTTGTGTGTGTGTTATTGATCCGCGGAGGAGGCAATCGTTTCCATTGATTTTGCCACATACACGGCACGTATTTAACAGGAGAGCTGACGAACGAGGTGGTGTGCGATCCGTACGCTTGCTAGTATGATGTCGAAGGTGGAATTTAAAATGGAGGCAATCGCACCTGCGGTAATAAGCTGTGAGCTGGATTTTACAGTTGAGTACGCGGCGTGAATACCAAGCGGGGCACCTTGCGGATGCCAAGCCTAATTGAGCGAGTCAGAACTAAAGTGGGCTAACTCAATTTTTGTCTTTTTTATTTTATTTATTTTTTTTTTAGTAAAGTGCGCAAGTACAAAACAGGGTATATTTTTGTAGACGTATACTGCTATTGGTCAAAATCAAGGTCATTGCGGTGTGGCAAAGTCCATGCGTCAACTAGTGCAACCCCATCTAGCTGGTGACAGCAAACTAAACTTAACTCACTTCACAACGAGCAGCAGTTTGGCAGTGAACAATTCTTTAGAAGGCTTCGAGCCGTTCATTTCCACTACCAGATGAAGTTAACTGTCAAACTGAACGTAAAACAAATTACACGTTGTGTATGCAAAACAAACCACACAACTTTGCCTTTGTAATTTCTGCTCGCTTAATGCTAACACACAAAGCAAAATGCCACAGACTGGCTAACGAATAGCATCAATAGTTAAAACCCTTCAACGAGAGATATTTGAACACAAACCGTGTAGTAAGAGATGTAGACAGACAATATAACAAATACCAGCATATATTCTATGCTTCAGCTTATTTGGTCAGTTGTGAAACTCTTTTTTCGTGTCGTCTTCGAGTCTTTGTGTCATGTCTTAGAATTGTACTTACTCATCCATCACAATATATTGATAGATTTGAGATGTTTGTACTCAACATTTAGTGGGAGCCATAAAACTTCAAATTGCTCTCCTGCAAAATGACGAAAATGGAATTAGCCCACTCAAGTTCTGATTGTCTCAATCGTGTGCATGATTTTGTTTTCTCCAGACAACCCCATGGTGTGCTCCATCTCCAACCCCGACTTTGTGGTGTACTCGTCGGTGGTGTCCTTCTACCTGCCCTTCATGGTCACACTGCTGGTCTACATCCGCATTTACGTCTTCCTGCGCATGAGAAGGAAGAGGATCACCTTCAGCCAGGCCAGCGGGAACGTGCAGCCCGGCTCCACACCGCCCTCTGCGGTCAGAGCTTTTTCTTTACATTTCCTTCCCTACTCCGGCTAAATGTCGCTCAACCTTTTTGAAGTCACGGCTGCGTTTAAGTCGTGACATTTTTATTTTTTTTGTGTGTAACCTCAAAGGTCAATTTTTCCCCTCGCACGGTGATTCTCAAAGTGTGGTACAGGATCCACTAGTGGTACACGGGTTCCCCCTAGTGGTATGTGAAAGACTAACTGCCTATGTATAATTCCGTCGTATTTAACTTGAAAGTTAAACCTAACAGCACATTTGCATTTAATCTTAAAATAAATGTTTGTTTGAAACATTTATTTAGATACATGTTTATCTAACTTTTATATACGGTACATTTCAATTGAATAATTATTGAAGTCATTTTCTTCCCCCTATATTTATGCGCAGTTCTAATGTTCAAACTGGGCGTCATTTTGTATTTGTATGTTAGACTGTTTGCCCTATTCAATAAACAGCTAAAAGTGCCTGTGGCTCTCCTTGCCCATTACAGTACTTTAACGGCTCAATTTTTATTTTACGCTTCACTCGACCGGCAGTGTATCTGAAGCTTGTTTTTAATTCAAATTTTGGAGGGAAAATAAATAAATAAATAAAAACCGACCAAGCGATAATGTAAGAGAAGAATTTGTATTAAGGTTGACATGGGGATGAAATTGTCATATTTGTGGTATTAAGCATTGTGCCGCATGCATTGCAATTGTATTATGCATCGAATTCCCCTTTAAATTGATGCCTTTCACATTCAGTACACACACAGACACACGTGCACAAGCACATACACACGCGCACACAGTTTGTGACCTTCGGTGACGCGAAACTAAATGTGTAATCACGCTGACGGCGACAAGCGATCCTGCAATACGCTATTATTCCCATGGGAAAGCAGTTATTTGGCCTCAGAGGGGGGGAAAAAAAAGTAATTTGGAGGAAATTGCATGGTTTAAAAGTAAAAAAAAAAAAATAAATAAACAAAAAAAAACATGGCAAGGTCAATAATGCTTAATGTTTAACACGGCTTAAATAGAACATCATTGTCTATTAGACTGAACGGTCCAGGTAAATGATCAATAAAGAGTCAAATTAGACAATATGTCCCAGTTACATCCGTAATTCTCGTGAAGGTTGTGATGCGTACTGGCTATTTTTAAAAAGCTTTTTTTTTCCCTCTAAGGGTATGTATGGTAGCGAATGTGTGTGGAATGTTAAAGTGGATACGTGGCTTAAAAGGTTTGGGAAAGATTGCTCTAAATTAGGACTGAAATGATTAATCGAATAACTCAAACAATTCAATTACAAAAAAATCTAAACAAAATCTCTGACTCAAAGCACAGGGACTAGAAGGTGCACCAAGTTTGGCGAGATGTTGAAAGGGGGGCGTGCTTTGGTAAAAACAGTTCTAAAAGTCATCCAAAAGGCTTTGTTTTGACAAGGGAGAGGGGGTGCGGCAAATCTGGGTAGGAATCATTTTGGGGTTGACTGTATCTCTTTCAATTGCGGTTCAGTGTACCTGAAAAGCATGGCTGCCAGATTAGCATCCTGATGATTTAATAATCCACTTCCCTCTCACATCCGACAGGAGACATGTCTTCAGGACGGCACGGCCAAGAGCAACCACGACCTGTCACCAATAAACATTAAAGTGGTGAGTACTAGTCAAGTGTCAAATGTTGTGAAAAGTACATTTAAACTTCAATTTTCTTTATATTAACATTTTGGGGGGGATACAATTGTGACAGTATTCATTTAAAATGAGGACTTTATGACTTTCGCATAATAGTCGGACTTCATTCCCATACTAGTACTTTGACATATTTTAATATAATGACTTATTTCTGGTAAAAAAAAATATTACTGTTCCTCATTATATAATTTTTTATCCCCGCAGTATTAAAATCTTATTTTCCTTTGTATCGCAACTTTTAGCTGATAAATTTTAGGTAAAGAATTCAGACTTAGTCACTGATGGTGTCGTGTTACACTCGCCTGACTTTGGTGCAGGCAGCGTGGGTTCAGTTCCCACTCAGTGACGGTGTGAATGTGAATGTGAGTGCGGATGGTTGTCCGTGTCTATATGTGCCCTGCGACTGACTGGCGACCAGTACAGGGTGTAGTCCGCCTTTCGCCCCAAGTCAGCTGGGATAGGCTCCAGCGTCCCGCGACCCTAACCAGGATAAGCGGTGTTGAAAATGGATGGATGGATGGATGGATGAATTCGGACTTTTCCTCAAAATATATTTTTATCTCGTAATATTACGGCTTTATTTCACAATATATATTCTATCTATAATATTAGCATGTTTTATTTCTGGGAAGAAAGATTACTTTATTCACTTAAAAATATTACTTTTTCCAGATAATTACTTACAGTATATATCTTTATTTTCTTTGACTTTTTTCCTGTAATTTTACTACTTTTAGTTCTTTACATTACAACTTATGAGGAGTTTTATTTTCTTAAAATTTAGATATTTACTTTTAATATAGCGACTTTTTATGGAGAAAGATTAGGACTTTTTTTCTTATAATAATACCACTTCATTTCACAAAATCTATCTTTTTTCTTTAAATTACGACGATTTGTTTTGGGTAAAAATATTTTTAAATGTGATATTTCTCTCATCATTGTACTTCTTTATTTTCTTTGGAATGCGTTTTTCCCTTTAATGTTACGAATAATACTAATATTTTTTTGCTTGTAATTTACGACTTGATATCATAATATTCTGTTTCTGGTAAAAATATGACTATTGGCTTAAAATGTGGACTTTCATAAAATTCTGACTTTTCCCCCTAATTTTCACTTTTGGCAGTAAGTCATGGTGAAGGTGAACTGCGGGTCATTACTGTGCGCACACATGACAAGAATCATCATGTTACAATTGTACCCTTAAGAAAACGAGATTGTTTAAAATTAGCATGCAACTTCTCCACGTTTACGATGTTGGTTTGATCCCGGCAGCAGTGCGCGGAGCCCTCGGGTCCGTCCAAGTCCGACCTGCTGTCGGGATGTCTGTGGCGCAAAAGGCCCAAAACGGGACCCGTGGAGAACTCGGCGCTGCCCCCGGTGGACTCGCAAAATTACTGTAGCATCACCCACGCCTCCTGCGGCCGCACCGAGCTGGACGCGGAGCAGGAGCGAGACGACGCGGCGCCGAGGGCGGCGGAGAGCGGGCGGCAGGTGGCGGTGGGCGTGAGCTGCGAGGTGAAGAACCTTTCCAACGGACGCACGCACGCCACGCTGCGGCCGCTGAACACCAACAATTCGAGATTCAGGAGCATGCACGCCCGCGAGAAGAAAGCCACCCAGATGCTGGCCATCGTGCTCGGTAAGGAGATGCCTCAAGGGCGCCTAACATATCGCTGCACCAACAATTTAGTAGGATATTGTGCAAAAAGTTACACACTATTAGTGTTATACGTTACCTCAGGTGTTTTTATATGATGACTATGTTAATGACAATAGAGATTAAAAAAAGGAATTAAAAACAATAAAAATATTTTTTATTTTTTTATATATATATATATATATATATATATATCCATCCATTTTCTGAGCCGCTTCTCCTCACTAGGGTCGCGGGCGTGTTGGAGCCTATCCCAGCTGTCATCGGGCAGGAGGCGGGGTACACCTTGAACTGGTTGCCAGCCAATCGCAGGGCACATACAAACAAACAACCATTCGAACTCACATTCACATTCACACCTAGGGGCAATTTAGAGTTGTCAATTAACCTACCATGCATGTTTTTGGGTTGTGGGAGGAAACCGGAGTGCCTGGAGAAAACCCACGCAGGCACGGGGAGAACATGCAAACTCCACACAGGCGGGGCGGGGGATTGAACCCCGCTCCTCAGAACTGTGATTTTGACATTAATGATGATGATATAATATCGCGGTCGTCAGGTCGAGTGACCTGATTTGAATTTTCAGAGCTCAGAGCCATTTTTTTGCTTTAAGGCCAAAAATTTGGGAAATGTTATCATGACTTAATTGTTGTAAAATTTTACTTTTTTGGGGGGCGGGGGGGGGGCTTTTCTTGTAACATGACTGTTATTTTCTTTGTAATTTGGATTTTTATCATAAAATGACTTCTTTATTTTCATATTATTACAACTATCCTTGCAAAATGAGGACTCCCTTTCCTTGTAATATTATGAAATACATTAATATTATTCACATTTTATCTTGGTAGAATTTTGCCTTTTTTCTCCTACTATAACTGTTTTAATAAAATTTACCGTGTTATATCTCATATTATCAATTTCCTCATATATTCTCAACGTCATTCTGAAAATAATAGCCTCTATTTTGACTTACAGCATGTGCTAAAAATATGTTAAATATTTCAATAATTTTAGAAATATGACGTGATTTTTCTCCATGTTGTTTACCTTTTCAGGGGTGTTCCTCATCTGCTGGCTGCCCTTCTTCGTCACGCACATTCTGAACACGCACTGCGGGACGTGTGCGGTCCCACCGGGCATCTACAGCGCCTTCACCTGGCTGGGCTACGTCAACAGCGCCCTCAACCCCGTCATATACACCACCTTCAACGTGGAGTTCCGCCGGGCCTTCATTAAGATTCTCAGCTGCTGAGAAAGAAATGGAAAAGAGAACTTTAAAAAAATAAGATAAAATTCATTTTTTCTTGCTCAACACGGACAAAAGTCGGATTGTTTTTGTACTTTTTCTTTCTGGAAGAGAGTTTTCGTGGACCCCTTTTTTTCCCTTTTTGCACTGTGTGGACTAACTCGTGTCATACACACACTCGCGTCCTACAGCGCATACAAACATGCCAAATAATTGGAATATAAAACTTGGAAGACAGTTTTTACGGCGTACCGTTTATTCCGTTTATTGGTCCCCGTGACATAGCCCCGCTAGCCATGCAGCCATCTGCAAAAATCAACTACAGAACAGTTTATATTGTGTGTTGTAAATAAAGACAGCCATCATTCCACACAGATGCTGTGATGTTATTCACACGCTAATAATGCTGTGGCAAGAACTAACGGGAGAAAAGGATGGAAAAAAATAAAACATTCCAAAATAAGTGGAAAAAAAAAATAGCATGGTGCAGACCACCACCAGGTTTGAACTGTCACATACTGTGGGTACGGAAAGTATTCAGACCCCCTTAAATTGTTCACTCTTTGATATATTGCAGCAATTTGCTAAAATCATTTAAGTTAATTTTTTTCCTCATTAATGTACACATCGCACCCCATATTGACAGAAGAAAACGAAATTGTTGAAATTTGTGCAGATTTATTTTGAGCCAATACAGTGATGAGTCTTTTTGGGAATGATGCGACAAGTTTTTCAGACCTGGATTTGGGGATCATCTGCCATTCCTCCTTGCAGATCCTCTCCAGTTCTCTTAGGTTGGATGGTGAACGTTGGTGGACAGTCATTTTCAAGTCTCTCCAGAGACGCTCAAGTGGGTTTAAGTCAGGGCTCTGGCTGGGCCATTCAAGAAAAGTCACGGAGATGTTCTGAAGCCACTCCTTCGTTATTTTAGCTGTGTGCTTAAGGTCATTGTCTTGTTGGAAAGTGAACCTTCGGCCCAGTCTGAGGTTCTGAACACTCTGGAGAAGGTTTTTATCCAGGATATCCCCGTACTTGGCCGGATTCATCTTTTCTTCGATTGCAACCGGTTGTCCTGTCCCTGCAGCTGAAAAACACTCCCACGGCATGATGCTGCCACCACCATGCTTCACTGTTGAGACTGTATTGGACAGGTGATGAGCAGTGCCTGCTTTTCTCCACACATGCCACTTAGAATTAAGACCAACAATTTCTATCTTGGTCTCATCAGACCAGAGAATCTTATTTCTCACCATCTTTGAGTCCTTCAGGCGTTTTTTTTTTAGCAAACTCCATGCAGGCTTTCATGTGACTTGCACTGAGGAGAGGCTTCCGTCGGGCCACTCTGCCATAAAGCCCCGACTGGTGGAGGGCTGCAGTGATGGTTGACTTTCTAGAACTTTCTTCCATCTCCCGACTGCATCTCTGGCGCTCAGCCACAGTGATCTTTGGGTTCTTCTTTACCTCTCTCACCAAGGCTCTTCTCCCCTGATTGCTCAGTTTGGCCGTACGGCCAGCTCTAGGATGTGTTCTGGTCGTCCCAAACGTCTTCCATTTCAGGATTATGGAGGCCACGCTGCTCTTAGGAAGCTTAAGTGCAGCAGAATTTTTTTGGTAACCTTGTAAGGTCTTATATAGCCAGATGTGTGGCTTTCCTAATCAAGTCCAATCAGTATAATCAAACACAGCTGGACTCCAATGAAGGTGTAGAACCATCTCAAGGATGATCAGAAGAAATGGACAGCACCCGATTTAAATATGAGTGTCACAGCAAAGGGTCTGAATACTTACGGCTGTGTGATATTTCAGGTTTTCTTTTTTAATAAATCTGCAAAGATTTCAACAATTCCGTTTTTTCCTGTCAATATGGAGTGCTGTGTGTAAATTAATGAGGAAAAAAATGAACTTAAATGATTTTCGCAAATGGCTGCAATATAACAAAGAGTGAAAGATTTAAGGGGGTCTGAATACTTTCCGTACCCACTGTAAGTGTGTAGTGTACTGACTAAAATGTGTTGAACTGTATTTGTTGGAATTGCTGTTGTGAAAACTAGTTAAAAGTTTGTTTGGTTCTTTGTGTGGATGGATACTGGGGTGTCCTGCGTTCCGAGGGGTCTGTGAACATTTCAGGGTTTTTTGTTTTTTTTCCTCTTTGCTCACAAATACACTAGTGAACAATAACAATCCCGGACGAGCCCCCACATGTAGCCCTCACTGGCAGTACTCACAAAACCGTTGAACCCTCAGTTTACTGGGGAAAAGAAACCCAAAACGATTGCCGTAGGAACGCGCCCTCAAAACGCTTCAGTAGGCACAGCGACTGGATCCCGTAGCGTCGAAGCGGCAGCCCAGTGGCGTTGAGCAGGCAGGACCCGTGGCGTTGAAAGAGTAAATCCGTTCGCGTTGAAAACAGTCAAAAATCCGTTCGCGTTGAAACAGTAAATCCGTTCGCGTCGAAAAACCAGGTGCAGACCCCCCCCAAAAAAACCCTCTTCTTCTCCCGCCGCATCTCCCGCTCTCACCTCCCCACGACCCACCTCCTTCCCCCAATCCCATTGGACGCACCACCCCTTCAATCAATCATTAAAAACAAAAAAACTCTGAAATGTTCACAGACCCCTCGAAACGCAGGACACCCCAGTATCCATCCACACAAAGAACCAAACTAACTTTTAACTAGTTTTCACAACAGCAATTCAAACAAATACAGTTCAACACATTTTAGTCAGTACACTACAAGTGTATAAAACTTTGTGCCTCACAGAGGATATAAGGTGAAAGGACTGTACCATTTTTGATTTGGGAGCAAGGGGGAAACAGTTCCATTATTACTCAAATGGAAAAAAGAGAAAATAAAATCATCCTCCCAAAAAGTCAGCGGTTTCTGTAGTTTTGTTGGTTTGTTAGCTAGCATGCTAACTTCCTGGTTCACAGCGGACCATACCATTTTGGATTCTGGGGCAGAGATGGATTCATTCCATTTTGACTCAAAAAGCAAAAAGAGAAAATATATTCCTTCCCAAAAAAAATCATAGTATTCTGTATTTTATTGGTATGTTAGCAAGCAGGCTAGTTCCTCATTCACAGAGGATACAAGGTTAACGGACCGTGCTATTTTGGATTCTGGAGCATGCAGGGAACGGTTGACTATTATGACTCAAATCACAAATTGTCCTCCCCAAAAATGATCAGATTCTGTAGTTTCATTAGTTTGTTAGCTAGCTTGTTATTTTCTGGTTCACAGATTACACAAGGTGTATGGAATGTAGCATTTTGGATTTTGGGGCAGGGGTGGAGCAGTTCTATTCGGACTCAAACAGCAAAAGGAGAAAATAAATTCATCCCAAAGCAAAATCATGGGGTTTTGTAAATGTATTAATTTGTTAGCTAACAGGCTACTTCCTGGTTCACAGATTACACAATGTGAATTTGGATTCTGGGGCGGGCAAAATGTGGAAAAAAGTGAAGCGCTGTGAATACTTTCCAGATCCACTGTATGGGTCCTGCCTTTGCATTTCTGCCCTTGGGGAGAGATAGGATATATTCTCAGTATAATTTTAAAATGTTTACTATTTCAAAAGCTCCCCAAAAACAAAAAATGTGTGACACCTTATGATACATGATTATTATTATTATTTTTGTATTTTTGCAAAGCGTGCTGAAGCGCCACAGTGTCTTCACCCAACACGTTCATTTCTGTTTCTCCACTTGAAAAGCGTGTGAAATTAATATTGAATAACTATGTGCATATTTAAGAGGGTGTAATCAGGGCATACAGTATAAACTCAGCGCCATAATGATGAGCACGGCCTTTATTCCTCAACCCGCTCTCCTTTAATTGAATTTGAATATGGATGACGCGTAGTGTGCACTGCAGCTGTGTTCATGCACCTCCACAGTAACTTTATTCATTCACAAGACCTTGTGCACTTGCATTATTACAGTTTTGTGGTTATGCAGAGTCATCAAACTTGGCAGAGCACCTGTGTCGCTTAAGACATGGCTTCTTTAGCATTTTTGTGGGTCTTCTTGATAGACATGTCTACCAAATGGCATGCTAGGGTTGGGTCGGTCGGTGTTTGGGGGGGTGTTACTCCCAAGCGATTTTTGGGGTTCACCCCAACCAAATTTAATGGACTTTCTGTGTCTTTCTACATGTGGATTCAAGAGACTTTTTTTGTGTGGCTCTGAAAGACATGCCGAACAAATGCCATGTTGCTAAGTGCTATTGGCGTCAAAAATTGCCTTTTCAAAACATTCCGGGAGGCACTACCAAGCCAATTTTTGAGTTCACCCAACCTCATGTGTCTTTCCGGATATGGTTTCCTGTGACTCTTTTGTGGGTCTACTCATGATAGACATGGCCACCGTATTTGAGTGTTGTTAAGTGATACTGGCTTTGACAACTGAATTTTTAAAACATTCCAGGAGGCACTACTATGGCAATTTTGGGGTTGACCCCAACCAAAAGTAATAGACTTCCTATGTCTGTATGGGTATGGGTTTTTGAGACTTTTGTTTTTTGTGGGTCTACTCATGATAGACACGCCCGCCAAGTTTCATGTGGATAAGTCAAACCGGCTTCGGGGGCTGAATTTTAAAAACATTCCGGCAGGACACTACTAACATAATTTTAATTGTAAATTTTAACCAGGATGAACACGCCTGCAAAATTTATGAATATGGATCCATTTGCCCTGAGACAGCAAAAAATAAATCAATTTCAATCTCAGAAGCCTCAAAACATTCAACCCATAAATGCTTATAATACATAATAATGAACATTTGTTCATATTAAGCCCTTAGGCCTGGAATCGCTCTCAAGTTGCACTTTTCATGTGCGCCATATAAAAATAGCTGTGAGGATCTCACACACACACACATGCACACACGCAAACAATTATAATGTTGCTGTTCACCTCTCAGCAAACGCCAGATTTACAGCGTTCACGGTGGTGCAGGGAGGGAGAAAGGTTAGAGAGTCATTTTAAAAAAAAATAAAAAATAAAAAATAAAAAAAAGTTTCTTCCTGTGGGAGTATGAATGCGCTCATCCAATTTCATGGCAATCTGCTTTGGACATCACAAAACCACAATGTGTGTGCGCGCACATGCATAGTTGACATTTGCTCACGCAGGTGCACCTTGGCTCTAATGGAAAGTTCGCGCACCTGGAATTTAAAAAAGTGTGACGCCGTGTGAAAAAGATGTCGGTGGACTGTAAGAGGCAAGTGAAATGAGGTGTGTTTATAAGAGCCGACAAGCTAGGCAACCTCAAGTCCCGTTTGATGGCTGTCACGCTGCAGTACATCACAGTCGATTCTGAGACATTCCGCAATCACGTTGTCGGGGCAAAATAAGGGTGAGGGCATGAATACCACTCTGGAAGCTGTTAGCACTTGAATTCAGCATGCTATTGAACAAAAAGAACATTGTTATAAGTAATCCTAACAACAACAAAACTATTCTCCCAATAATTTTGTCGGATTTTGCATAAAACAAATACACTCTAATTTTAAAAAGAAATAAAATAAATAAATACAATATATTTTTTTTAAAACAAATACGTAAAATTAAACAAAACAAATGTAACACAAACATATTTGTTTTAAAAAGTTTTGTTTGTTTGTTTTAATTATTCACAATGTTGTCACAAGCTTACCTTTAGATTATTTTGTGCAAAAAAAAAAAAAAATTCTCACAAATAGTAACAATAGATTTTGGAGGGTACATTTAGTATAAAAAATCATTTTTAAAAAAACATTTGGAAAAAATACAACATTGCACTTTTTGCGAAAATCTACAATTAGTAATTAAAAATAAAAGTAGATTTTTTTTCAAAACAAAAAAAAACAGCAACAATACTAACAAAACATTTATTTGCCTAAATTAATAAAATCTAGCTACATTTTAAAATGTAGTGAATCTGAATTTACAAAATTTGTTGTAACAACAGCTTCTGCGGAATGTGCTCAGTCACGAATTTAGTAGAATATCAAACAAAAAATCTGTACTTGGAGAAAACTGAAGGAGGAGGGGTGTCCATCGAAACATTTTGCTGAAAACAAACGTTTGCACACAATGTAGTGAAAAGGTTTCCTACTAAAATGATGGTGAGAAACTGTTGCAAGTATAGCATAAAAACTAAAAATAGCCCGCCTGTGGCAACACAATTGTTAAACACTCATCTTGATGTTGTTCTGCAGACAGAATGTAAAATGGCTTTCAAGTTAAATCAATAAAATCCTGCGTGTGTGTGTGTCCTAGGGTTCCCCCGGTGACAAGTTAACACCATTAGAATGTAATTAATGCGCAATTTGCCCCCAGGGTGACTTAAAACCCGTTAAAGGTGTCAGGCACTTACAGGGGATTTAAGTCTACGTGTAGTTGTTCACGCAGCACATTCAACACCCACACACACACACACACACACACACACACACACACGCTGTCCCAATAATTAGATACACTCCTGAACCCATGCACTGTGTTCCATCACCTGACATTTTGGATTTGCAAGGTTGTTTCTCAAAAGAATTTTGTATGATTTTGCAAAAAACCTATAGTTCTATAAAACTGTGAAAAAATGGTTAAAAAAATACTTTTTCACAGTTCAATTTAGTACGATGCAAAAACTATACCATAAAAAAAATATATATATATATATATATATTTATACATACACATAATTGTCTCTTATTGATCACTTCAGCTTTCCTCTACATTTTCCAAAAGCACGTGGGAAGCTTCACCTGACGGAATGCAAATCTCCTTGAGCTGCTCCACACAACCAACGCAGATACTACCCCCCCCCCCCCCACCCCCGCACACACACACACACACACGCTGTCCCAATAATTAGATACACTCCTAAACCCCTACACTGTGTTCCATCACCTGACAATTTGCATTTTAGCTTTCAAAATGAAGAAATGTGATGAATGATGAGATGAATGAAAGCTGCGGCGGCACGAAGCCACCTAAAGCAGTCAAGTAAATTAATACAGGAAAAAAAAAAACACTCAGAGTATGTTCTCACGAGAATTTTGTAGGATTTTGTGCAACCAAAAAAAATAGTAACGAATTATCTATGTATGAATCTATCTGTTTCTATTACATTTTATGCAAAAAAACCTAGTGTTACATAAAACAATGGAAAAAATTTTATTATATGTACACAGTATGTGTATAAAAACTTCCCTGTAAATATTTTTTTTAAAACACTCTCCCAAGACTGTTCTCACAAGAATTTAGATTTTGCACGAAAAAAAAAAAGTTTCATAACTATGAAAGTTGAAAAGATGTTCTTACAAGAATTGCTTATATAAAAGAAGAGAGAGAAAAAGGCTGTTTTTCAAAAGAATTTAGTATGATTTTGCACAAAACCTACAGTTCTATAAAACTGTGATAAAATGGTTAAAAAAATACTTTTTCACAGTTCAATTTAGTACGATGCAAAAACTATGCCGTAAAAAAAAAAAAAAAAAATTATATATATATTTATATATGGACATAATTGTCTCTTATCGATCACTTCAGCTTTCCTCTACATTTCCCAAAAGCACGTGGGGAGCTTCACCCCTGACGGAATGCAAATCTCCTTGAGCTGCTGCACACAAGCAACGCAGATACTCCACCCACACCCACACACCCACACGCCCGCACCCACGCACACACAGGTACACACACCCCCCAGTTTCTGCGATAAGACCATCGCCACAGGAGTCACAGCCGCCTGGAGGCCTCAAGAGAAGCAGGCTGCTCCATGACTTCCATTCATTAGCGGCCACTCAGGATGGATTTGAGGTGTCTATTAGTGGGAATAATTATATTCCAGGAGTTACAATTAGTATGTAGGGTGGGGTCCGGGGAGTCGTTATGGAAATTAGTAAAAGTAAAAGATTAAGGGACCTCAAAAGGAACGATGGAAAGCTTTTCCATACAAAAGCACACACAATGAATGCAAAGTATGTGCACTAAAAGGAGCGCGGCGCACTCCGGAGAGCTCCCATTCGCCGTGTTCCTACTGATCTTCTTCGCCGCGTTAGATTAAAGGGCAAACGCTGCCGCGGCCCTGAGAATTTGCATCACAATGACGCTCTTATCTGCGGGGCCACGTCTCAACCGGCAGCGATAACGAGCAGGGGGGAAGAAAGAGGCCGGACATCAGCGTTAAATCTTGGGGTGGTGTACTTAAGTTGATTTTTTCAGGTACAGTAAAGTCTATGCACACTTGTTAAAATGTACGGTTTTTGTGATGTAAAAAAAAATGACACCATGATAAATCGTTTCAAAACTTTTTCCATCATCAATGTGACCTATAACACATACAAAACTTCAATTAAAAAACTTTTCAAGAGGGCAAGTAAAAATAAACAACTGAAATATTGTGGTCAGCACGGTGGATTGACTGGTTAGAGCGTCTGCTACACAGTTCTGAGGACCGGGGTACAATTCCCGGCTCCGCCTGTGTGGAGTTTGCATGTTCTCCACGTCCCTGCATGGGCACTGCGGTTTCCTCCCCAAAACATGCATGCTAGGTTAATTGAAGACTCTAACTTGCCCGTAGGTGTGAAGGATCAGCGGCTCAGAGAATGGATGAATGGATGAAATATTGTGGTTGCGCAGAGAGCATTACCAAGAACTGGACATCCCTCCAAACTTGATGAAAAGACGAGACGAAAACTGGCCAGGGAGGCTGCCAAGAAGTCCACAGCACCATTGCAGGAACTGCAGGAATTTCTGGAATGGCCTGGCCATATAGTACATGTGACAACAATCTCCCATCTTCTTCATATGTCTGGGGTATGGGATAGGGTGGCAAAACATTCCCAAAAGTATGTTTGCTTTATCTTGTTTTATTATATCACAAAACCCTGGCATTTGAACAAGGGTGTGAAGACTTTTTATATCTACTGTACACAGTACAGTGTACACTTGTGATGGATAGATTTTATCGTGATATCGTGGCTACTTTGATTATTGTGCATTGTTAAAGTTATATTGTGATCATATATATATTTGCCACTTCAAAAGTCTTGAGGTGCAGTTAAGTGCGAGAGGCGTACTCCATCATTACTGTGCTGTATCCCCCATGCGGGACTTCACAAATTACGCCAATTAAACAGATGAGCAGCGCACATATTGGAAAAGGCAGTTAGTAGCAGATAAGCCGTAAATAGAGGCCGCTTCTCATTCAGTTATGTAGCCGGAGTGCATAAGTATTGTATGTAGTATGGTCACAGACATGACTGGATCAGCAGTCACAACAGTTGTCCCCTTCTGTAAAAATTGCCTCAACCCTCCCACAGACATAGTGTTACCTTGTGTGTGTGTTTTCTTTTTTGTTGTTTTTTTGTTTTTTAATATAAGTGAACTTAGTGGCACTGGATGGGTAAAAAAAAACAAAAAAAAAACAATAATAATAAAGTCTTATTTAAGTGAACTTGAGTGGCCTTTGTTGCATAAAAGCCCTTTTAAAAAGTGTTGATTTATTTCCTTTTTTTTTTTTTTTTGGTCAACGCCTCTAGTCAAAACGCAGCTGCTCTCGAGTTCGGCTTCTGCCCGAGTTTTAAAATAAACACCTCGGGCTGGCTGGGCTTGTTGTTACCATGGCAATGGTCCCCGACAACGGTTGACGACGCGCAGTACTACATCAGAAAATACGTCAGACAGGACATACTACTATAGACAAAAAGTGTATTTTTGTATGAAATTAATTCATGTATTTTTTGTATGCTTAATAATGTGCAATATCATGATCACCATTGTGGATTAGCATTGATGTTATGATATTGTGATGTCTCCTATTATTGTGATGACTCATAGGCGGTATCGTGAAGTATTGTAATATATTATCAATGTTATGATATTGCAATGCTATCATGAATAATGAGGTATCGCAGATAGTATCGTGATATTGGGATTTAATGTGATGATAGATTTTATCGTGACATCGTGGCTACTTTGATTATTGTGCATGTTAAAGTTATATTGTGATCATATATATATATATATATATATGCATATATATACATATATATACATATATATACATATGCATATATATACATATGCATATATATATATATATATATATATATATATATATATATATATATATATATATATATATATATATATATACAACCCCAATTCCAGTGAGGTTGGGACGTTGTGTTAAACAAAAATAAAAACAGAATACAATGATTTGCAAATCATGTTCAACCTATATTTACTTGAATACACTACAAAAACAAGATATTTAATGTTCAATCTGATAGACTTGATTGTTTTTAGCAAATAATCATTACCTTAGAATTTTATGGCTGCAACACGTTCCAAAAAATCTGGGACAGGTGGCAAAAAAGAGTGAGAAAGTTGAGGAATGCTCATCAAACACCTGTGTGGAACATTCCACAGGTGAACAGGCTAATTGGGAACAGGTGGGTGCCATGATTGGGTATAAAAGGAGCTTCCCTGAATAGCTCAGTCATTCACAAGCAAAGATGGGGCGAGGTTCATCTCTTTGTGAACAAGTGCGTGAGAAAATAGTCGCACAGTTTAAGGACAATGTTCCTCAACATACAATTGCAAGGAATTTAGGGATTTCATCATCTACGGTCCATAATATCATCAAAAGGTTCAGAGAATCTGGAGAAATCACTGCATGTAAGCGGCAAGGCCAAAAACCAACATTGAATGCCCGTGACCTTCGATCCCTCCGGCGGCACTGCATCAAAAACCGACATCAATGTGAAAAAGATATCCATGAGCTCAGGAACACTTCAGAAACCCAATGTCAGTAAATACAGTTCGGCGCTACATCCGAAGTGCAACTTGAAACTCTATTATGCAAAGCAAAAGCCATTTAGCAACAACACCCAGAAACGCCGCCGGCTTCTCTGGGCCCGAGCTCATCTAAGATGGACTGATGCAAAGTGGAAAAGTGTTCTGTGGTCCGACGAGTCCACATTTCAAATTGTTTTGGGAAATTGTGGACATCGTGTCCTCTGGGCCAAAGAGGAAAAGAACCACCCGGAGTGTTATGGACGCAAAGTTCAAATCAGCCAATCTTCTTCGCCGCGTTAAAGGGGAAACGCTGCTGCGGCCCCGAGAATTTGCATCATAATGACGCTCTTATCTGCGGGGCCACGTCTCAACCGGCAGAGATAACGAGCCGGGGGGACATCAGCGTTAAATCTTGGGGTGGTGTATTTAAGTTGATTTTTCAGGTACAGTAGAGTCTGCACACACTTGTTAAAATGTAAGGTTTTTGTGATGCAAAAAAATGACACCAAGATAAATCGTTTCAAAACTTTTCCACCATCAATGTGACCTATAACCCATACAAAACTTCATTTCAAAGAACTTTTCAAGAGGGCAAGTAAAAATAAACAACTGAAATATTGTGGTTGCGCAGAGAGCATTACCAAGAACTGGACATCCCTCCAAACTTGATGAAAAGACGAGACGAAAACTGGCCAGGGAGGCTGCCAAGAAGTCCACAGCACCATTGCAGGAACTGCAGGAATTTCTGGAATGGACTGGCCATATAGTACATGTGACAACAATCTCCCATCTTCTTCCTATGTCTGGGGTATGGGATAGGGTGGCAAGACAGAAGCTTTATCTTACAAAGAAGAAGAAGAAGAAAAAAACATTCCCAAAAGTATGTTTGCTTTATCTTGTTTTATTATATCACAAAACCCTGGCATTTGAACAAGGGTGTGAAGACTTCTTATATATCTACTGAGGTGCAGTCAAGTGCGAGAGGCATACTCCATCATTACCGTGCTGTATCCCCCATGAGGGACCTCACAAATTACGCCAATGAAATTAAACAGATGAGCAGCGCACATATTAAAAAAGGCACTTAGTAGCAGATAAGCCTTAAATAGAGGCCCCTTCTCTTTCAGTTATGTAGCCGGAGTGCATAAGTAATGCTTGGCAGGCACGGTCACAGACCTTTTCTCACTGTGCAACGCAACAGAACTTCCTTCTCTCTCCCCCGCAGTCTGTCAATCTAGACAGCAATTACAGCGAGACCTTGGTCCCATGTTGGCAGCTGGCCTGTGATGGCAGCACACAAGAGACAAAAAGTGACACGGAGGAGCTTGATGGGGTTATTTGCATTCAGACTTTTGAACACACGTGCCCACTTCAACACGAAACCTAACCATCGAGTGATACGCTGGACCTCGGCACAACATACACTAACAAGAACATTATGACATACATACACAAATCTGGAACCGATACTAACCCTAACTCTGACCTACACCCCTAACCCACTTTTACCTTAACCTACACTAACCCTAATTTACATTAATCCTAGCCTACATTAACCATAAACTACACTAACCCAAAACCCCTAACCTATAATACCCTAACACTAGTTTATATTAACTCAAAATTCACAAATTCTCATCCAAAGCCTAACCTATAGTCAATTTAACCTACACTAATCCTAACCTACACTTAACCCAATATTAAAGTACAGTGGCGCCTTGACTTATGAGTTCAATTTCACAAGATGTCACCACAGAGGCACCAAAGATGACAATAGCCGACGTTTACGCTTCACATTTTTACGTTCAAATCATATTTCTTTAAATAAATGACATACATGTATTTGTCTTTTTTCCAAAGACACCTGCCGTAAAACATTTTATCATGTCATGGTATATTGTAGCTATATTAGTTATGTATTTAGCGTAGCATACATAGGAAGTCTGCTATCCTGTTTTCCGGGGTTGGTCACGTGACATTCCAGCTTTCGCGAATTGAAACCTAACCTACTTTAACGCTAACCCTTGCCTACTCTATCTCAACTCAGACAAGGCAAAGCCACAATAACACTGACATAACCTTAGACTACTAACCATAATCCCTAACTCACTCCACCACTAATGCAACCGAACACTGACATCAAATGCTAACCCCACCCCCATAACCCAGTAGTTAGTTACCTCACAAACCCTAATCCTACCAACTCCTACTTCTCCAACCCTAACCTAATCCATCCTACACCCAGTCTCAAACCCGAACCAATTTTTGTTGGTTTTCTTCTTCTTCTTTTTTTTTTTTCAATGGCGTGCAAAGGGGGGCAGCCTACACCACTGCTTTTTGCTAAGCCAGGCTAGTTGTCTCCTAGCTGCTTCTTATGTAATGCAGTGTGCATACAGTGTTTATTATTATAAGATGAAACATGAGGTCAAATCAATCTTCCAATCCTCCTACTCCCTTTCTTTCATCAAAACATCCCTCCTCTTTGCCGCCCCCAATCCCTCTTTTCTCTCCTCTTGTTAGTCCTCCACAAACCTGATAATTGAATCACAGCAGGATGTCACTAGTAGACGACTCTCTCTTTCTCACACAATCCCTCAAGACTGACCAATCTTCCAACCTAGACAATAGGGAGACCTTTTCAATCCGCCGATAAACGCTAACAATCGTTCGAGGTTGCAAAGTTTGTTTGTCTGCAGGCTCTTAACGAATGAAACTTTGTTTTAATTTGACAGGAAATGCAAATTGTGGCTTTATGTCTTGCGTGATGAGAATGGCCTGTCAGGTTAATAAGGCCTACTGCCTTTTATTTAGGGCGTGAGCGCTTACATTCAGCGCACGATTTATCTGCGGCTCCCATCTGAATATAGCAGTATATGTCTGTTAGTTTATAATCAATAAATATGCACACTGTCTACCACTGATAAGCATCTCACACGTCTAACATATAGACAACTGCTTCCGACTGGTGTGTTTAAGGTACGATGCTTATCCCTTTCTAAATAGTCTGCCGAGGCTGAACACCACGCAAAAGTCACAATATTGTATACTACTTTCCTTGACTCGTTTCAGAAAAACAAAAATTCTATTTTTTCATCTATCCATGCCAGTGACGTACATAGGGACATGCAGAACAATCAAAGGCTCTTCTACTAGATAGCAGACCGCATAACTAACCTGTATATCCACCTGTTGTCGTTCATACAACAGATTTACACTGAGCAAGTAAATTTGGCGGTGTGCCGTGAGATTTTTCAAATGTAAAATATGCGCCTAACACGTACTGATATTGTAAAAAAAAAAAATGGATGAATAAATAAATAGATAAATAAATAAGACTTCCAGACAGCTGTCAAATAGAGTGAGTGAAGCAAAAATATTTCAAGTTGATCAAAGAGGCGCTGTGAGTCTGCTCAAATTAGGCCCGATTGTTAGTATGTGTGTATCCTGCTTTACTGTAAACATTTAAAAAATGTAACATTACGATCGGGGTTGTTGGGGGCGGTTGCCTTCATCAAGCTACAGGCAGTGTCCCGTGTCGGCCAGCTGTTATTTTGGCCCCAGCGGTGTATGACCTCCGCCCACCCCAGCTGGCATCATCATCATCGTCATGGCTCAAGTATGGTCACAGACATGAAAGATCCAGTCAGCAGTCACAACAGTTGTCCCCTTCTGTAAAAATTGCCTAAATCCTCCCACAGACATAGTGTTACCTTGTGTGTGTGTGTGTTTTTGGGTTGTTTTTTTTTTAAATATAAGTGAACCTTTGTGGCGCTGGTTGGGTAAAAAAAAAAAATTATAATAAATAATTTAAAAAAAAGTCTTATTTAAGTGAACTACAGTTGCTTTTGTTGCATAAAAGCGTAAAAAAAAAAGTGCTGATTTATTTCCTTTTTTTAAAATTTTTTTTGGTCAATGCCTCAAGTCAAAACGCAGCTGCTCTCGAGTTCGGCTTCTGCCCGAGTTTTAAAATAAACCTCGGTGCTGGCTGGGCTTGTTGTTACCATGGCAATGGTCCCCGACAACGGTTGACGACGCGCAGCACTACACCAGAAAATACGTCAGACAGGACATACTACTATAGACAAAAAGTGTATTTTTGTATGAAATTAATTCATGTTTTTTTTATGCTTAATTATGTGCAATATCATGATCGCCATTGTGGATTAGCATTTATGTTATGATATTGTGATGACTCATAGGCGGTATCGTGATGCAAGTATTGTAATATATTATCAACGTTATGATTTTGCAATGCTATCATGAATAATGAGGTATCGCAGATAGTATCGTGATATTGGGATTTAATGTGATGGATAGATTTTATCCATATCTATATATATCCTCACTAGGGTCACGGGCATGCTGGAGCCTATCCCAGCGATCATCGGGCAGGTGGGGCCGGGGATTGTACTCCCCAGAACTGTGAGGCAGACGCTTTAACCAGTCGCCCACCGTGCCGCATGCCTGTGTGGAGTTTGCATGTTCTCCCCGTGCCTGCGTGGGTTTTCTCCGGATAGTCCGGTTTCCTCCCACATCCCCAAAACATGCATGGTAGGTTAAATGACAACTCTAAATTGCCCGTAGGTGTGAATGTGAGTGCAAATGGTTGTTTGTTTCTATGTATATCTACATATATACTTTATAGTTATCCAATATTTCACACACACAAAAAAAGTGGCCCAAGTGGAGTTTTACCCCCAGGTTTCAAAATAGGTTATTGTCCTTGATTCCTCACTGAATAATGCATTCAACCTGACAACACGACAAAAATCAGGCATATAAAAGAGTTTCAACCTTTCGGATTGTTTAGCCTTAGGTCTTCGCTCTACCAAAGGCCATTCTAGTACAAGACGCGGTTGTCAAAGTTCAACCCCCTTTGGATGAACTGACGGAGCAACTAATTGCCTGTCCAAGCGGTGCTAGCGAGCCCGGAGCAATGATAATTATAGTACAGTTTACAGTTAGAATGGGCATAGTGCTCTAAATATGAAGTCGACTCAGAATCCTCTCTGAATGAAAATGAAGTCCGTAACTCTCCAAGTAATGATTAAATAATACCTAAAAATGCAAAACTTTATTTGTAACATTGTAATACTTTATATTGATTTTGTTGAAAAAAATGTATAAACCTCCATGTCGGTTACCATCTACGAAACGACACATTATCAATGATCTAATACATCACAATATGTACTGCCTATCTTCACAATACCATCTGCGATACGTCCCGATACCGGTTCGATCATTATCTACGATACGGCACAATATCTATGATATTGTCACATCATCACAATACTTTCTACAATACATAACATAGAGATTTTCATATCATAATACCATCTACGATACACCACGATGTCTATGATATCGTGATCTCATCTATGTTACATTGTAATTAGATATTAAGACAATAAACCCCAAAATTTATATCACACAATACTATGATACAGCATGACATATATTATATCATTATTATACCATCTATAATACCTGCAGTATATCATTACCATATCTACGATATGAATATGACAGTCAATGATTCATCATGACATCACAACGATATCATCTGTCTAGCATCTTCCACATGTGAAACCGACAAGTGGATTGCAGCGCCTGGAGGTGCTGTCATTTGCATGAGGCTAGACAGTTGTACTAACAACCATAAAGAAGAAATATGACTGAACTCAAGCCAATCTGTTTGATGTTTTGTCAGTGAAGCGCTAAAATCTATTTTCTCTGACTTGATTTCACTCCACTTTCCTCTGAAGTATACTTTCCTCTAGTTGAGTCATCAGCGCAAGGAAGCAGCAAGATTTTCCACGAATACCATTTCATCAGGACCGTGTTCGCTCATCAACGCTCTCCCACCCCTGCAATCACACTTTCTTGACGTTAGCCCCATTGTTGAAGATGCTAGCGGTGACTGAGTTACTCTCACACACTATCATTTCCTCCAGCAAAGATATTTTTTTTAAGCTGTTTGTTTACGGGCAACATTACACACAGCTACAACATGGCAACGCGTGATACGATGTTGTAATATTTTGCTGATGATTACCATAACATCACAATCAAGCAACATCACAACAACCTACAATAGAATGTGATATCAACATCATAGTATCATAACGCCATCTACGATACAACATGATATCACATCACCTAAGATAATCACTATAATCAAAATATTGCAATACCATATATTTAAAAAAATATATATCACAATAGCAATATAATACTTCACAATATCATTTATATCACAATATCACAATGCATCACTATATCAATGGCATCATAATACAATATCATATCACTGCAATGTAAATGATACATCAGAAAATCATGAAAAACATCTATGGTACATCACAATGTCAATGATATCGTGATACCATCTACAACAAATCGCAATATCATAATACTGTACCGTCAACGATGCATCTAAATAATGCATTCATTCCATTTTCCGTACCGCTTATCCTCACTAGAGTCGCAGGCATGCTGGAGCCTATCCTCAGCAATCTTCGGGCGAGAGGCGGGGTACACCCTTAACTGACCGCCAGCCAATCGCAGGGCACACATAAACAAACAACCATTCGCACTCACATTCAATTTAGAGTCTTCAATCAACCTACCAAGCGTGCTTTTGGGATGTGGGATGAAACCGGAGTATCCGGAGAAAACCCACGCAGGCACGGGGAGAACATGCAAACTCCACACAGGCGGGGCCGGGATTTGTACCCCGGTTCTCAGAACTGTGAGGCAGATGTGCTTCTTTACCGCTTCTCCTCACTAGGGTCGCGGGCATGCTGGAGCCTATCCCAGCTATCATCGGGCAGGCGGGGCCGGGGATTGCACCCCGGTCCTCAGAACTGTGAGGCAGATGTGCTAACCAGTCATGCGCCGTGCTGCCATCTAAATAATGATACCAGAGTATCCTAATACTGTCTAAGACATATCACAATAATGATATCACAATATCCAGATACAACCTATGATGCTGTACATCACAAAATCGATATCATCACGAGACCTACGTATCCTGATTTGATATGATAATGTCCTGTATCGTAGATGGTATTGCAATGATAGCAGAGAGCTATCCCCATATGCCTGAAGTATTGTATCAAGTTTGTATCAAGTGATTTTCCTACTATCATAAATAGTATCCTGTTGATATTGTCATCATCATGCTGTATCATAGATGTGTGGGGTCTCTCATCTTAAAAATCAAATGCTATAAATTCTTACGAGTACCCCACTTACTGGAGCTGCTTCAGATGTTCACTCTCATCCCGGAATGACGACTTTCATCAGCAAAAAGGCCAAATGCTCACGGCCTTTTCATCTGTCTTGTGTCCTACTAGAGGAACGCCGCTGACCTTTCCTTCAAGTTCAACCTCTACGCCCGCCTCCCAGGCAACACAAATTCACTAGAAAAAATAATAATAATTAAAAAGACAAACACAAGCTCTTTCATGCACTAATCTCATGTTCCACATTAGGCTCACATTTTCAACTAAATTCCCCAGACTGGCCAGAGTGTTCTGGATAAGGCGCCATGCATAACCAGGGAAACGTAGCCTTTGGATGCAGCACAAAGCTTCAATTTAACATTTTTCCTCGGTGGGTTGTTACACTTTACATAAGTGAGAAAAAAAACAGATAAAACATGCATCCATCAATTTTCTATAGCAATTGTCCTCATTAAGGGTCCATGGGTGTGCCAGAGCCTATCCCAGCGGACTTTTGGCTGGACTGGACTGGACTGGTGGGGAGCCAATTGCAAGGCACGTACCATATAGACCAGGGGTGGTCAAACACAAATCTTACAGGGCCACAAAGTGTTTTTTTCAATGGGTAAAAGGTCCATTACTGTAATATTCAAAACAACTACAGACACAAAAATAATCACAAAATAAAAAGAGAGAGCACAGCAACGTTGTCGTGTACATACAAACAGGACATACATACATAGATAGATACATCCATACATATACACACACCACACAGTGCATATATCGGTCGTTTTTGGACATCCAGGGTTTCACGGACGCTGAATGTCCAGACCATTCACCCCTCTGCCTTACCGGTGCTTATTAAAGTAACAAGCTAACTGATTTCAATAATCTAGATGCAGTAGGCACCAAGAGTTGACCTGACTAGTTAATTACTTGACTAGTGGACGGCTTGACTTTCACGACTCCGCATCAACGTTTAAAGCTTGATCTCGTCTTCCAATCGGCCAATTGACAGAGGACTTTCAACTCGCCCGTCTGATCACATCACCGGACTATAATGCTCTTTGGAGTGGCGGACAAAGTCTTTGTAAGACTGCGCATGTCTGAGAGTACAAAAACGAGCTGGTTGTAGATTCGAATAGCGGTTAGCCTCGCAAATTTGGTCCATTTTCGAGTTTTTCACAAATCTATACGATTGGTCAGTCCTGTTAACTGGTGATTTGGATGGGATGGGGAGTACAAAAACTCTTGACTTGAAATTTCTCACAATAAAATAACACTGGCAAAACCAACAGCACCAATCAAAACCAAAGCATTGGAAGGTTCATAAAGGCGGAGGTTTTCGTTCGTACCTAATGAAGCGTTCGTTTAGCGCACAGGGTTATTTGCACCAATACAAGGCTAAAAATGTAAGCCTTTGTACAATTATGCCTGCATTCAGACGGTTTGTGAATATCAATAGCCGCCAGATATTCAAGGGATGGAGGACTCCTCAGGTCTATTTTTACCGGCTAAACTGAGAGGATTGACTTGACAACCCTCTCCCGACACAGAAGTCTCCGCACGGTCATTAGAATTTTCCAAAGTAAAACCGCTCATACGTCCTCCTTTCTCCACGCGTAGGTATTAATAAGGTTGAGCACCCACCTGCCACCACATTTAAATCCCCCTCCCAACCACCCCCTGCCTTCGAAAAGCCTCCCCAATTCTCAGCAGCGTCAAGATCTCACCTGTCAGCTCAAACCTTCACGCAACCTTACCAAGGATAAATACAATAATAATAATAATAATAATAATAATAATAATAATAATAAACGAAACCCGGAAAGTCTGCCACAGTCCTCATACTCCAAGTGTGAATTATTTCAAAACAGTATTTATTGAGGCAGCTTGAAAACTAAGTGAGGCGTTCGGAACAATCAGATGATACAGTATGGACAAGGGAGGCTGGAGGAGAAAAAGGCAAATCAAGAGCACGAGGGGACATATTGTATTGTTGATTTTACTGTACATGGGAAGAAAACTATATTGGCACTCAGTATGCATGCTAGAGGACTGCAGTGTATCCAACTAGTCATCCCAGCTGTGACGTAAACGAAAAAAGAAAAAAAAAACAAGCATATGAAATTTTGAACAGGCCTCTTCCAATAAGGATGAAAAGCATCACATCTACCAAGTCAATTCCAGCTTGTAGCCATGGAAATAGTGGACTCCCGTTGCAGACCAATGTAAAAATCTATATCAGAACAAGAGTAACTATATAGAAAATTATATTGTTTTACCCCTCCCACATGCTTTAAACACATTTAAACTATTCCTACTTAAAACACGTTTGAATACATTATGAATGTATTTGAACGTGAGCCTTTTGTGCTGTTTCATGAGTGTAGACTAAGAAAGTTAATTGTGGCTAAAGTTTCCATCCATCCATCCATCCATTTTCTGAGCCGCTTCTCCTCACCAGGGTCGCGGGCGTGCTGGAGCCTATCCCAGCTGTCATCGGGCAGGAGGCGGGGTACACCCTGAACTGGTTGCCAGCCAATCGCAGGGCACATCGAAACAAACAACCATTCGCACTCACAGTCATGCCTACGGGCAATTTAGAGTCTCCAATTAATGCATGTTTTTGGGATGTGGGAGGAAACCGGAGTGCCCGGAGAAAACCCACGCAGGCACGGGGAGAACATGCAAACTCCACACAGGCGGGGACGGGGATTGAACCCCGCACCTCAGAACTGTGAGGCTGACGCTCTAACCAGTCGGCCACCGTGCCGCCCTAAAGTTTCCTTCATTTGTTATTTTAAAAATAATTATTCCTTTAGTTCAAGTAATATTCTTGGGCAATAACTGAATTTGCACATTCCTATTTTATATTTTTGTCTAATGGTGACCGATACACACCCATGTCTGGCCATACAACAAACACAAAAACAAACTAAACAACAGCAAAAGTATAGAAAGATAAAATATTGACTTTTGTGCAATTTGGGCAGTCAGTGTATAAACAGAGTCAGATGGGATTTATGTCACTTAAAATGTACAAGGGCAGACTTAAAAAAATAAAAAAAAAATCATAGCTAGGCAATCGAAATTAGACATGTAGACCTACAGTGTAAACACAGTAAGAATCATGACGTTACTAGTAAGAAATTAAGGAAAATGTCTCAAAATTTCCTAAACCACAGAAAGGGGGAGGATGTCCTACTTCAAATGTTGGATAAAGTGCTTAGAACGAAATAATCATGGAATCAAACACACATTTTTATGGCTTTCTCGTTGCCCATGTCCCATGTCTCCAAAAATGTTTCATGAAAATCTACTAGGTTCTTTTTGGCGTGATCAGAAACATACTAGAAAGAAGGTCAGCTGAGGCCCTCTGAGCTTGAAGAGTATTACGGTTCACGGTGTATTGACTGAGAAATTAGGGCAAATGTCAAAGACTCTTTAATTAAAAACACAAGAACTGCATAGTTGGATATCATGAAATTGTATACTGTACATTACTCATTTGGAGCAGCAACAATTTGTCCACATTTACAGAGAGCCATCAGGAGCTTGAATCCAAATTTTGTCAAGGTTGGGTACGCACAATAATGCATGCATGACAAAATAATTCTTAGTTTTATAAGTTAACCACAATGCAAAAAAAAATAAAAAAATAAAAAAATCTGTCAAAGTTTGACCCATTTTGTTACACATTTTCATGGAAATCTATTAAGCAGTTTTTGTGCTTGTTTTTGCAGAATCACAATCAAACTAGAACGAACCGCGAGGTCCAACAAACAACATTCATGCTTTATTTACTGAGAAATTACAGGAAATGTCACAGATTTCCTGATCAGAGCTGACACGAGAGACAACAATAAAAGAGAAAAATATTTATGACATCGATAGGCCATCTGGCATCGTAGAATGCTTTAATGCGACTTGATTCTTGTAAAAAAAATAAAATAAAAAATGTCAAATTACGACTTTGTTTAAAACCATGACTTTTGTTCTCTCAAATTGCAGCTTTTTGCTTGTTTTATGAAAAATGTATTAGTTTAATAAATACAGATTTTTCCCATATTTCCGTATTTAAAAAAATAAATCAATAAATAATGAGTGCCGGCTGGTATCTTGTAAGTTGTGTCACTTGTATCTCAAGGCACCACTGTAGCATTTTGGTTAAAGAGCTTCTACAGAATTATTAATATCAATACAGATTTAGGTCATTACCAATGCAACTTTGGGTGCTGATATTTGTTAAGCACGGTATCCACTTGAACATTTTTAATAGGTTACTTTTGGGTCCATGCTATTGAAGAACCCCTCCACAAAGCTTCACTGAAATTAGATGAACTCGTCATTGAATTGCACACTTTGAAGGATACTCACCTCTTTTAGATGACTTCAATTTTATCATGAAGACTCAAGCAGGATTCAATAAAACAAGTGTCAGGGGCGAAAGTGCTTGATAAAATTCCGGCATCTGCATCCAAATTTCTTGGGGTTTTTTTTTCCTCCTTGGCCTTTGCCCCAGACTTCTTAAAGTTTAACGTGAGTTGGTTATGGCGTTGTGGTTATGGAGACAAATCCTACCAAAGACAAAAACATAGTTCCAAGTGAATGCACAGAGGAAATAAGTCATGTGCTAACCTGCTTTTCCACTGCACCACACTGACTCAGACTGTGAAGAGGACATTTTATTCACAAGGAGACAATGGCGTGTTGCGACAAAGAGGCCAATCCATAAACCCGAGCTTGGAGTATTTTGAGTGTTTTTATTCCCCCATGATAAAGATTAAGCAGTAATGTCTCTTACAAAATTACAACTTTATTCTTTAAATGAGGATGGGTTTTTCCTCATAAATTTCAACATTTTCTTGTATTATCACTAAAATAGTTAAGTAAGCACAAAACAAAGAGAATTACATTTGTATTAAAAATAACTACATAACGTTTCTTTAGCAAAGTCTGCTTGGTTAACGCTAACATACAATGGCAAAAGTCATTGACGAGCTACCGAATAGTATCTGCGTCACAGTGTTATAACTTATAACCCTTTAAGCAACGAATATGTGAACACAAATAGGGGGGGGCCAAAAATGATAATACATTTTTTGCAGCTTACTGAGCAGTTTTGTGACCGTCTCCATGTATAGTCGTACGTCTGTATTATACTGCCCATGTGGCAGCCAAGACACACACAACAAAAGGAGCCGCACAATGCATTAAATATGATGCGCAAACTGTATTATTCTATTTAATTATGTTATTACTGTATGTTTTTATAAAGTACAATACAGTGGACCCCCGCATACCCGCGGTTCGGCACCCATGGATTCACCTATTTGCGGATTATTTATTTTTTTAATACATTTTTGTTCCAATTTTTTTTCCTCTTTTTTTCCGTTTTTGGTGGGAACTAATCCTCAAAACATTTATTGGTGGTTTACCGCCGCTTATTCGAGAATTTTTCGGGTTTCTTTTTTTTTTCCCCCCAATCCAGTCCCTACCCCTCACCCTCCAAGGTAGTGTAGTGTTGGTATTTGGGGGTCGAACAGATTATTGGCAATTCAATTCATTTCAATGGGGAAAGATGATTTAACAAACGAGTGTTTGAATTACGAGCATGGTCACGGAACAAATTAAACTTTTAAATCAAGGCACCACTGTACAAACTTTTATTTCAAGACGTGATTTCTCAAATCTCCCGTACAGTGGAAAAGGGGCAAGGACAGTCGATCGTAACAGCCACCATCTGTGCACACGGAATCAATACACGAAAAAAAAGCAAAAGACGTTGATGGGTTTTCTTTGGTTCTGTGGCACGCATGTGGACAGAGTTGCTGTATTTGGCTGGGACCCCAGCGAGGGTGAAGAATCTAAAACTTTTTGATTGCCTGTGCAAGGCAGAGCCAATCTGCTGATCCGTGACAAAAGAGGCGGGCTGATTGTCCCAACAAACCTCTCCTCCAGGGTCAATCCATCTCTTCAATCTGATTTTATCCCATCTTACGCATTTGTTTCCGTCCGACCGAGGATCCGCCTTTTCAGGAGGTCCATTTTATCGGCGGCCAGGGCTTCTCGCAGGGCCGTAAAGAAGGCAAGATAGTGGGCCGTGTTGTGTAGCATCAGCAGCACCCCCGCCAGCAGCTCATTGGTGGCCAGCAAGTGGTGCACGTACGCCCTCTGGTGGTTCATGCAGCAGTAGCAGCCACACCCCTCGACCAGGGGCCGGAAGTCGTCTTGGTACCTGGACAGTCCACGCAGACAGTAAAGCACATGGACTAGAGAGCCATGGACTGGTGATTGGGATGTGAAATGGAACAATAGCCAATTAAGTGTGATACACACCAACTAATTTAAGCATGTTTCCTGCTTTCCAAGTCAGCAAAGGCCCGATTGATGGATGAAGATTATTTGAGTGATTTTCTTGTGGTGTGGGATGTGTTAAGACTTTATGTCCACCCCGATCTTCTCAGAAAATAGCCTCGGCAGACGATCATAAATGTTTTATCTGTTCAATATTCAAAGCCTAATTGAACATTGGTAATTTGCACAATTTTCCCCCTCCATGATCAAAGTTAGCTAAAACCTAGTTATCGGATTTCTTGAAACAATTATCGTTTGTTGTGGGGTGTGTGAAGAATGAGTCTTCCTCCCTAATTTGCTTGGAAAATGGTAAGTGCCAACAACCATAAATGTTTAACCTGTTTATATTTTGGATACAAAATCCTTAAGCGAGTGGTCCATACAGAGTTGGGCTGTACGACGAACCCCGTGATTTGTTCCATGAAACTTATTTCTACTATTCTACAATTAGTCTTCTTCTATGTATTTTCCATCAGTCTTGATGCCCTGTGCCACTGCATTTCCCCAGTCCTGCTACTGTGACGGACATCTGCTTAAGGGAGGAAACATGACTGTCTGTGGAGAGATCATTATTTGTGTGGTGTGTTGTTTTGGTCATGTCCAGTACAGTACACACGATAAGAGCAGTAAGCACACGCTTTCCTTGTCATGTGTGGGGTTTCCTCACATTCAAAAAAAAAAAAAAAAGTACTCCTGCTTCGTCCTACCTTTTGTCTTTGAGATCCATCTCGAAGGGCGTCATGCGGGTCGGAACATCGGGGTCGTTATCTCCATTCAGTTTTGCCATGGTCTCTGCCAAAACACACACACGCCTCATTAATCCTCATCATCATCTCATTTCCGAGCACATCTACAGAACCACGACCCCTGTCTGTCAGCCCTGGCGGTAAGAAGAAAATGCCCTTATTCCACCCTTATTATGCAACATGGTCGCCGACCCCTCAGGTAACATAATGGAATTACTCACTGGTAGGTGAGTTCAGATGAGCAGCTGGGTGAGTTTGCTTCATTTAATGGAAAGGATGATTTGATTTTGTACTTAATGCTTGAGAAGGGAGTAATCGGGAAAATTGTAATTCGTATAGTCGCCGGGGAAACTTATTTACTCAACTGAAGAGAGGTGTCTATTAGGGGTAAGGCATTTATTTATACTAATAAATATTAAATAAAGTTACATCTGTTTTGTCCACTGTAAAAGCCCTCTAAGCAATGCGTTAGCAACAGAGTTTGGAAGTCCACCTCTATGGGTGGGGAGGAGCTTCTGTTTGGTTAATTGAGACACAGCGTCTAATTAGAGTGAATCAAAATGTCGATAATGCACAATGATTAAAAAGAATGATGACATCAAGATGTGAATTTGAAAGATGCATTTTTTTTCCTTAAGTTCCTTTAAACATACTATCTAGCAACACTCTCTACTCGGGGCTGAAAAGAGCGCCGACGGTGTCGCTACCCGATCGTGACGATATGGATTCTACAGGTTCAGCTGATAGCCGCTTGTTTTATCTCTCGCTGGCAGACAAGCCAGGTAATGTGTTGTAAGAGCACTGCGTACAACACGTCCACCAACGCCCCCTGCTCCTTTGAAATGGAGTTGATGCATTCAAGGACGACGCACCATCAGAAAGCAGCAGATAACTGGATGACTTAAGGCTGGATGGACACAGCATGGCTTAATTGACAATTGAGATTTTTTTTCACAATTGTCCTGGGACACATGCAAATTAGCAAAGAAGTGGGGCCATGGTGGCTGAAAGGCGATATAGCGTGGGACCACTGGAGGCATTAAATCGGAACGAAGCACTTGGACCTGCAGTGTAAATCCAGCACAAGAAAGCTTTATGTGCCTATTTCTCAATTTTGTCTGCTCAGCGCAATTTACACTTCAAAGTTATTAATTTAAAGCCACTACTGCTATAACCATGTATTCCAAAGTGGTTTAAAGTAGGAGCAGCAGCATTATTTAGTTTGACCATGAGTCTCATGCTTCTTTAAAAAAAAAAAAAAAAAAATGGGGGGGGCGGGGGAATTATCAATACTGTTCTGCTATTATACCTTAAATTTTCATTTATCCTTGGTCTAATATAAGCAAGGTTCAAGGAATCAAGTATCAAGTGTGACAAAATGAGAAGCGAGAGAAAGCATTCAGTAGTGGTGCACGGTTATCAATAGGCGACAATTGGCTGTGGATGGATGGATCCTAGTTTTGCAGGGGATTAAGAGTTTCTCACTTTAATTTTCTGGATGCAACGCTGTGGTTTTAATAATGAAAAATGAGCCAATATTTCTACAACTAAAGGTTGTAGATGTGGGTATATATAGCTATTAACACTATTTCTTAGAATTTCACAACTTAGTTTTTTATTTACTTACCATCTCAAAAAGATTCTTGGACAGATTAGAGGTCACATAAAAGGTGGAAAATTTTTGAAATGATATATCTTGGTCTCATTTTTTGTATCACAAAAACCTGGCACAAGGGTGCATCCTCTGTACCGCAAACTATGATCCAAAAACAGTTTCATATCACTTCAAAATCATCTTCCATCATTACTCTAGTAAATGTCTTACAGATTATTTCATTTAGAAAAAAATGCATCCTAAGTGCAATCGTACATGCACATATGGTGAAGACTCTCTGTACCTTTGACTGACAACCCAGACTAAACGTTTGCTGTCGTACTTTCCTATTTAGACAGCGCTTTGGCGCCATCGTGTGGTATCTTAGGCCGTTTCAGAAAAAGCACAAATAGGTCAATAAGTGATTACTGTACAGGCCCTGTCTTTACTTAGTATCAGACTGATACCAAATGTCGCAGCATGGCGCAGAACTTACGACATTACCCGTCAAAGAGTGCCAACCCGCGAGCGACAGTGAGTGAGCGAGGCCCGATGATGAAAAAGAGAAGTTGCGAAGATAGAGAGGAAGCGGCGGGCCATTAGCATACACTTGGCTGTGTCAAACAGGACCCGCACCCCGAGGCCCATTGCGGGTGCTTGTAATTGGTCGAAGGGGGGCTGTGAATTTCTATTTAAAATCACCCGGCCTGCTCTCACCTCCATTACGCTTGCCAGTGCAGAATCGATTAGCACTGTGTCTTGACACGACTATCGGCATCGGGCAAGTTCAACACAAGTTTTTAATGAAGCGGCCCGGGCTCCTTGTCATAACACTTGTTAAGCTTCTCACTAGGTAGGACAACCATCGCTACCCATCACTGATTTACTTCAATCGCTGAACTTTCCTTCCCTCCAATTATTTTTAAAGGAGATGATGACAGTGGAGTTTTGGCTGTGGACGTTCCCAAACTTTGCACGGATGTTACGGCAATATCATTATCTACAATCTATTATCTGTGCAGTTACTGTGCTGTACATGTCACTGAAATCTATTAATATCAGCAACGAATCATCTCAAACCTCTCACCTTCACATAACCGCCTCATTATTTGACATATAGGGGCTCCTGTGTTCACGACAGTATCGACAAAGGACATTTATAGGTTAAGAACGTCACCCCATATTACCTGAAATAGTGGCCGTCCCTCGAATGGACACCGTGCCTCAATTAAATGGTGGGTCCATCAGCCATGTCAAAAAATAAACGCCTCCCTCAAACAGACCCCAGGAAGGAAAAGAACTACCTAGTTCACACAGAGACAGTAAAGAGTTATCTGCTTGAGCCAGTATTGAATTCTGTTTCTGACCAAACACCAGCCCCCAATAAGGTAATGTACATTAACAGACTTTCATCAAATTCCCAATGAGAATATAGAAAAACAGGTAGCCACTGTAATTATTTTAATCTTATCTCACAAGTTAACAGCTTGAGTCAGTTTGAACTCTGTTGCCGACCAAAATAGCAGCGCTAAAGCATTTGAACAGGTCCGTCAGATGAATTTCAGTATTAAAGATGATCGTACTTTACGAGGAGACACGGTCTTTAGTGACAATTAGCGCTCCAGGTGATTCTGACGTGCGGTCGCTTTACGCCCAGGGTAGTCTGCCTCTGTTCTTACCGCTTTTAAACTCCAGTTGCACTTGGCAGGAACTGTAACATGCTGCTAATACTGTGAAGTGTTATTCCAAAAATAAATGCCTACCCATGAATAGATGCCTCACCCATCTGTAGACTGTGATCTCTATTGAGGTTTACTTCCTGAATTACGCTTGATGGTGCATTAAAAAGAAAACGAAAAAAAGAAACACATGAAGGTTTGACAAAACTGTAACATTAGAAATGTCACAGATTTGCTTTTAACCTTTTGTCCAGGATTTTAGATCCAGTGTATGTGTGCGTTTGTGTGTGGAGAAAACTGGAGAGTGATATTTTAGTTAAGCAGGTCACACCGCCTGAGGAAAACAAAAGCGTACTTTTGCCACTAAAATGCAGACGCTGCAGTGTGGCGGACGTGTTTGCATGTGAATCAGTCTGGCTTTATCCGATAGAAACAGGAATACACATGGAAGTTGAATGCAACATTTTTTGGAGAACTTGTATACAAAGCAGACAGATAAAGAAAGATATCAAGGAACAACGACAACGGGTCATTGGATGGTTGTGAAAATGTGTGCATCTTAAGATGGGTACTACACACATACCTACAATCGGGCCAAATTTGAATGACATGATTACTGTTTGCTAATATGTTATTGTTCAGAACAATAACATATTATTACGTCGTGCTCCGCTGGCTGAGCGTGGAGCAGCGGAGCACGATCACCGATACATTCCCCTAAAGAGGAGAACGCTTTAACGTCCATAAAATCCAAAATATTGGGGAGATTGTTTTGTCATCGCAGTTTTGTGACATTAAGCTTTTTCTATATAAGAGGAAAACGTCTTAACGTGCATAAACTCCAAAAGATTCAGTCATGCCAAAACTCTATTAGCATTTCAGTGGTGATTCTGGTTTGGAGAATATAATATAAAAGAAAAAGTCACCCCACCTGAGGGGGGCCTCCCATCGCCGCTCTCCGGGTCCGTCACGGTGTCAAAGCGGAAGCAGAGGGCACAACCTCGCTCCGTGACCTGGAAAGGGAAGAAGCCCTCGAACAGGTCCACCCCAGCCTCCACGCATACCAGCACCTCGTCGGGCCGACCCACACCCTGCAGAAGCCTGGCAGCGCAGCCAACAGCAGCCATGAATAGGAAGGAGCCACACGGATAATAAATCAGCCAGATATAAGGGCGATGGTTGTTTTTTGTTTTATACAAGATTCCGAGTATATTTGAGTAAAATTGATACTTTTAGGTGTAAAACATGAAATTCTCATACATTTTTATTGTAATAATAAAACTTAAAACTGTAAAATAATGACTTCTCTCTCGTATTACAACTTTATTCTCATAAAACTCTGATTGTTTTGTGTAATATCAGAAGTTTATTCTAGTTAACCTTATGATTACAACTTCATTCTTTTAATAATTGTACAATTTTTTTCTTGTAAAATTAAATTATTTTACGTAATACCTATTTGTTTTACTTTTTCACAAAATATTACATTATTCTATTTTAACAACAAATTGTTTGCATAATATTACACCTTTACTCTGGTTAATTAATGACAGTATTCTCGGAATATTGCAGTTTTATATTCTTGTTGTATAAAAACGTTTTCCGTGCGATTCTCTTATTTTCATTAAATTACTTGCAAAGTTCCATTGTTATTCTTGCAGAGCAACATTATCTCAAAATATTTTCGCTTCTGTTGGAAAATATTTTTTTCCCCGTAAAACTACAACTAGCATTTGTCATTGTATCATTTTTCTCACAAATTACTCGTGAAAGTACTTTTTGCCGTAATGTTACAACTTCATTCTTTTTTCACCTCGAACCAAAAGTTGTTAACAGTACTCATCTTAAGCTTAATTATAATTTTAAGTTTTGTCGCTTGAAATTACCACTTTACAGTTGTATTATAAATTCTTCATTCTTGTAAAATAACGACTTTTTCTTATAATATTAAAACAATTTTCTTGTGAAATTCTGATTGTTTTGTGTAATATTAGAACCTTACTGTAGTTAACCTTATGATTACAACTTCACTTTTTTTGTCGAGCAACATTCTCTTATATTTCCACTTCATTGTTGGAAAAATGGTTTTCCCGATAAATTATGACTAATAACTGCACAAATTGTGAATTTATTCTTATTCTTTTTTCTTCCTGTAATTTAACAACTTCATTGCTTTTTCCCCCCAGCAACAAGCTCATTGACAGTCCCCAGCTTAATATATGTTTCTGGTTGTAATATTACAACTTTATTCTCTTCAAATTTGTTAGTCACCCCCTAGGCTGGAATTCTGTGTTACAACAGAGCTGTCGTTTTGATGTGTCGTAGGCTTTGCCAAGCCTCCGCCTCCTCACCGTGTGATTACAGAACAACTTCATTCTGATAAAATTGTCATTGTTTTCGGGCTTTAGTCCCACTTGATTGTCTTTTTTTCCACTAAAAAGAAGGACGGGTTGCACTTGCTGCATTTTAACACACGAGCAGCACTTCTCTCCACTTTATCAGCACACGTGTGTTCTATGCTCTCTCTCTGCCCTGGCAGATAAGCGGCTGCAGGCATCAAGGTCAAGGCCAATTTAGCATTCAGGGCAGACACTGCACTCTGGCCTAAGCGCAGGTATCTCTGTGAAGCTCACAAGGGGTCTCTTGCTTGCCTAATCGTATTTAAAAAAATAAATTAAAAAAATAAAAACATTTAAAAATAAAAAGACTGATCTGATTTGGTACTCCAGAGAAGTCCCTTGGGACTGATATGGAACAGATGGGGCCTACATGGAGATCTCTTTAGTTCGGGTTCATTTTGTAAACAAACACTGACGTCGTACTGTACGTGGGATCGTAAACGTCAGGCCACTTGTGTGCGTGGCAGGACAGTAATTGACTGGCGCGTTCTAGAGGCTGTCATCTTGCTTTATAAACACTTCCACTTGTGCACTCATGGAAGTAGCAAAACAGCCCTTTACTCTATAAATACACACATTTAATGAAATCGTATGAAACAGTTGCCCCTCCCCCCCAAAAAAATAAACAGAGAGAACTCGCCGAACCTGCCAGTTTGGCTATAAATGCCGCTGAAGGTAGAGTAATTGGGTCGCGCTGCCAATCAAGCCGTGCTAATGAAAGAATGTGGAGAGTATTGGGTAGAGAGGCTTTCTCGAGGCATCAATAAAGCAGGCCAATTTATTGAGTGGAGGAACCATGAGTCACATGCTTTTGGCACGTAATAAATAGAAGTACAATATATAATGTCACTAATTTTATCTATTTGACTAAATCATGTACCATATTACCAAACAGCTCAGTGACAAAAAAGTACATACACTCCCAGTTGAAGTTGACGATCAAACTTAACTTTTATTTAGAATTACATCTTGCGTGTTTAAAACAACCACATAACTTTACCTTGGGAAATTCTGCGTGCTTAATACTAACACAGAACTATTATCGTACAACAATATTATTACATATATTCTTTATCCTCTGCAAAAATGACTGACACTCTTGCAGTATACTAAGGAGTTGTGACCGTCTCCTTCATGTATACCTTTGTCTGTATTATACCGCCCCCGGGTGGCCAAGGTGTGCCCACCAGAAGTAGTCACACAATGATTTATCATATGCACAAACTGTTTAATTCTATACATTCTATTTAATTATGCTATTACTGTACTGTATGTTTTTATAACGTATATATCATAGAGTGCTGTTCAAAAATCAATGCAAATTTTTTGCTCGGTTGTTTTGGGAGGCTGGACCGGATTCATGGAATTTCCATTCATTTCAATGGGGAAAGATGATTTGTGATACAAGTGTTTTGAGTTACAAGCATTGTCACGGAACAAATTAGACTTGTAAGTCATGGCACTACTGTACTTTCGCACAATATTATGACTTTATTTTCATAAAATTAACATGCCCCCCCACTAAAATGACCAATTTTTCATTTTCAGAAGGTCCGAACGCTCGTTTCCATGATATCTATTTATATACCAGATAGTAACGGAGGATTCAATGACGCCGACAACCAGCTCGCACTATCATCTCATTAGTGAGCCCAGGGGTGCGTCAACTCCTTTCTAATTACAATCAATGAATGAATGAACGTCAATTCGTCAGGTGAGAAAACCAGTGGGGCTCACCTGGGTTTGTCCTCGGGTAGCTCCTTGGTCACGGCGCCGATGAGCTGGCCTCTCAGGGCTCCGTCCAGGCGGCCTGTCTGGAGGCCGTCCAGGCAGAAGCCCGCCACGGGCCGTTTGGCCGTCTCCCTGGCCGAGCGCGCCCTCTCCTCCGGGACGTCTCCGCCCTCCACCGCCCCGAACAGCGCCGCTCCCTCCAGCTCCTAGCGACCAGACAGGAAGAGCGTATAAATCAACTCCACTGCCCGCCTTGTAAACGTGGATCCTCATCACGCGTTCCAATAAACAGGTTCCTTTGCCATGACAACATACGTCTCCTTCAAGTGTACAGTAACGTTGATGACGCACCACAGTATTGATTACACATTACCAGGGTGATGAAAAATGTAGTCGTTCATTAAAAAGCATCGAAAGCTTTACCTCTACAAGTGGTAAAAGGGTGCAATATTACAACTTCATTCTCTTTATCTCTTAATATTACAGCTTTATTCTCTAAAAATAATAACTTAGTTCTCATAATATTAAAACTGTATTCACAAAATATTTTTCTCATAATGACCACTGAACAAATGAATAGTTCATTTCTCGTAACATTTTTGTAAAATACATTTTGTAAGATTTAATCTCCATTCTTGTAGAAATTAAAAGTTGTTTTTTGATAATATTACAACTATATTCTCGTAAAAACAAAATGTTGGTGGTATTTCAACTTTAGATTTTTGTAATATTACACCTTTTTCACATAATTGTTTACTCGTAATATGACAATTTTACTCCTGTAAAAAATAAGTCATTTTCATGTAATAGCACCCCTTTATTCTGGTAAAATAAAATGTTTCTAGTAATATTACACTTTTATCCTTGTGAAATAGCTTGAGCTTTTTTTCCTCATATTACCACTGTATTGTTGTTTTTTTACGAGTTAATGTGTATATTTGAGTAGATGTGCTTTTGTTATTTTATTTTGTTTATTACTGCATCTTGTATGTACCGTGTTAAAAAATAGCGGTGCGTGTGACAGGGCATACGAGACTATTAGCACAATCTATTAGACTTTCATTAACAAGCGACAAACGTAAAACAACCAAAAGGACATCACACAGCACAAGAGAAGAAGGACCTAAAACAATACAGCGCAGCGGCCAAATTAAGTCAAGTCTTTTTTCCCTTTTCTTCCATTCTTAGTAAATAGATAATCATAGTCCATCACAAAATTGATGATAATGGAGAAGCACAAGGGAACGCGTCCCCAAATAAATGCAGTCAAAGTGTTATAATGACAGTGGTAGTTATAGTAATAATAGTAATTAGGATAATCATCATATCATAATAAAGACTATGGCTATGACAGTTTAGAACATGGATTATGGGGGAAAGGAAAGCAAAAAGAGGACAAATGAATTACAAGTCCCTTTGGGGGAAAAAAAGAATCTATGAATTAAGAATAGTTTTATATTACTATAATAACATTTTAATTAACAATAGTTAATTGGGTGACTCCAGTGAGAGAAAAATGCAGTGGAGTCTATGGCAAAGTGGAAAAGGCAAATATTTGCATATTTGTCTTAATTGTAGATGTTGACGCCATTCTAACTTTTAAAAAACAGAAGAACTTTGGTTTGATCTGTATTAATCAGGAGATATTATTTAGAGAAGGGAAAGGACATGAAATAAATAAAACAAGAACAACAAAAAACAATGGGTACTGGGAGCATGAGCAACAATAATAAAGACGATAATAGCAATACTGAGGAGAGAGAGAGAAAAAATATGTTAACGATTTTGTTCCTGTAAAATAACTTTTTTCCTCAAATTACAACCTTAGTTTTTTGGGGAGGGAAATATGACGACAAGGGTAACTTAACTTAAGAGTTTAAATATTTCTGGGACTAAGGTCAGAACTCAATTTACAAATCATTTTTTTCCCAGGGAATTGAAATTAAAATGCCACCAATTCATTCCAGCTCTCACCCCCGTCAAGATTTATTTTCAAATTTTTATTTTTGAGAAAAATACCACTGTATTGTAACATATAAAAACATAATAAACATGACAGAATAGAATGTAAAGCAACTTGTTTTCTCATGTAATTAAGCCTGAAGTCGTATAACCGCACGCGCACGCAGACACACACACGCGCACGCAGTGGTACTCATGTAGATGTGTGCCTTTAAGAGGCGTGGCCGAGTGAATGACATCAGGACCTCTGACTCCAGCTAAGGTTGGCCGGTTACCATGCGGTTAGTTCTGCGATACAGTCTACTCCATGCTCCTTGCAAGTGTTTTCATTATCTGTTTGTGTGTTTGACTGTTTAATAAACGGTGACTGTGGCTCTCCTTTTTTCTTTTTTTTTCCCCCCAAAAATGAGAACAATGAAAAACATGCTCTTATCTTTGGCAGCGACTTGACTACATGGAGTAAGGAAACACCACCAAGAGACTTGTAATTTACCGTAAGTATTATAATATTATAAGCTATATTATTATAATATTATATTTGTGCTCAAAACCATAAACATAGGCAAATACAACGTTATCCCTTATCACATATTATATCACTTTTAGGGGGTAAAAGGTACTCTACCTTTTACTTTATTTTAGTTTTATTACAAATGAGTTACCTTCTTTTGACACTCCGTATGACCGTTTGGAACAAAAGTTTCTCAGAGCATTGCCTGGCCAGTTAACATAGGTTTTACGGTGGAACTTCACTTTACATCACTTTCCTACGGGAGAATTGGCTTTAAAATTTCAACTTTGCCGCACCTGCGACGCATGGTGCACCAGCAGACACTCGTCCAAGTGGGCGAGGGTCCGCTCCACGGACTTGCGGACCCTCTTGCGGGAGGTGTTGTCCTGCCAGGTCTCGCCGTCGGCCATGCTCACGTAGCAGTCGGGCCGCACGAGCTTCTGCAAGGCCATGAACTTGGCCGCTGTCAGCTCTATGCGCCCGCCGCTTCCCCACACGGACACTGTCTACACACCAACCAAAAAAAAGGACATGAAATGAGAATTGATTTTTTTTCTCCACTATAAATATCATACTTATATAATACACACACACACAACGACATCATGGAACATATTAAACTCATAAGTCAAGACACCACTGTACATACAATTAAAAGAAAAATAAATGCTACATATTTTGATTAAAAATATATAGTTAAATAAAAGAATAAGTGTCACAACAGAATTTTGATAAATAATATAAGAACACTGCTAAATACAAAATCAAAATACTTTTTAGTTAAAAAGTACTAAAATACAAGAAGAATACATTTTTATCACAATTTATAAATAACGAATATACAATATTGTAAAATACTTTGAATACAAGTCATAGAATAATGAAAAAAATACATTTAAAAAATCTACAATAGTAATTAAAATATTTTTTTTAAACGACTCAAAAGAAAAATTACAGACTGTCAAATGTAAAGCCTGTAGCCGATCTGAATAAACTTTTCATCATGCTTATTTTTAATTAGATGAGGGTTTTTTTTGTCTTATTATAAATTTGAATATAATTTAATAAACACTCATTTAAATAGTTTGTGTGATATCTCTTTAGATATGAGATACGAACCAGACAACAACTCACAGCAATGAATTGTGGGGAGGGGGGGGGGCGTCTAACCTTGTTGGTTGTGTAACCGGTGGGGCTGAGGATAGCGGGGTCATGCAGCGAGCAAAACAACACTGTGTCACGAAGGCCTGTGGTGGACAAAAGGTCAGGGAAATAAATTGCTACATAAATACAAACAGTGGGGCAAATTAATGCAGAATTGGTCACAGAAATGTAGTAACAATCCCTTGTTGTCCCTATAATATGCTACACTGTAACAATTCCACTTCAGTCGCCTGAAGCAGCAAAAGCTCGCAGGCGCGTGTACTTCCATGAGGCAATGTTGAATGAGGTCACTCTTGCAGGGCATTCCTATAAATAATACACAGTACACAAGCTAATGAGGTTTGCAATGCAGCAGAGGTCCTCAATAGGCCGGCTATTCAGTCTCTAAATTCAAGGACAAATCACATGCATTGTAACTCCACCCACATGACAGTAGTCAGCCAAACAGATGGTTGATTCAGAGTTGCTTTTGCAGGCGGGCAAGCGTGGTTTGACGACAAAATCGTATGCATTTTAACTCCACCCACGTGACGCTTGTTAGCCAATCTAATGGTTTATTTGCTCTTTTGCGAGTGGAGCTCCAGGCAGGAAAGCGGTGAGGAGACAAATTCAAGGTTGGAAGTTTGCCTTTAAAAGAATTGGGACTTCAATACATTAGTATGTCATTTTCTTGAATTTGACCTCTTTGTTCTACAGAATAACCAGGTTATCCATCAAAAATGTAGTTTCCCCTCATCTTAAACTCTGCGGCATAAACGTGTTTTTTTCACTCGTGATGATGTTATGTTATCACTTTACAGCAGCCGTGCGAGTTTTCAGATGTCGTTATTCTGACATGATTGATGCACACACCGTCAAATAAGAAATCACAGTTGACACAAGACGGTTGAATCTGTCCCTTATACTTTTGAAACTGGAGTTTGGTGAACTTTAAACAGGCACCTATGTGAGATGACTAAAAATATAACTTTAAACTTTTATTTTTAAAATAATATAGTTAAACAGTAAAAGTAAAAGACTAACGTGACAGTGATCGTATTGGACTGTTAGTGGTAGCATTTTAGCAGCATATTATAGTTAACAGCCCAGTGGGTGTCCCACGAGAGGGTGGAGGTGGTTGTTACTGTCGATAGATGAGAGATTATTGTTGTACGCGAGTGTTCAACAGTCTTATGCTCAGGGGGAGGAAACTGTCTCTGAGTCAGGTCGTCGTGCTCCACAACCTGCAGCCAGAGGTCAGTATGGAAAAGAGTCCATGGCGGGGGTGGGTAGGGTCAGAGGAGATGTCTTGGGCTCTGGTCAGGCAGCGCAATGTCCTAGCTGGAGGGAGGCGGGGGTCTAGATTTTCTCCCCTGTTTTCACTCTCTGCTTAAAACTTCCATTCCGAGGCCTTGCAGGTTCCAAACCAGACGGAGATGCAGCTGTCAGGAGACTCAATGGTGCCTCTGTAGAAGGTGATCCGTATAGAAAGGAGGACGGAGACACTCCATCTAGCACAGGAAGCGCAAGCGGCAAGTGCTGCAGCGAGGTGATGTAGACCGAGTTTAGCCGTGATTTTACACCCCCAGGAACTTGGTGCTACTGACAACTTCCAGTGTCACTCAGTGTCATTAATAAAGGGCGGTGTCTGACAGGGTTGAGATTTCCTTTGTCTTGTCAACACTGAGGCTCAGGTTGTTGACTCGGCACCAGTCCAACAGGTGCTTCGGGGGTGTTTGAACCACAAACAACACGGCACAATTTTCAAGGAAGAAGCGGATTGGCCTGGCCGCTGCAGCCATATTATAATAATACAAAGAGGGGAAATAGGTGAAAGCGTGGATATTTGAGAGACTTTTGGCAACGATCACCTCATTCATTTGCTGCACTCGTTCATTTCAGTGACAGAGACTCTCCACACTTTGCATTTTAGCCACGTGTTAGGCACACATGAAAATATAAATAGTATTACTGTCAAACAAACATATACTGTATATACTGTATATACTGTATTGGTACAGCTAGGTAGTGCCCGGCTGGATCTTGCTTCGTACTCAGAAACATAATTTTTCTATGAAAGCTCATGTGATAACACGACATGTCATTTTTGATTGGCCATTACAACCGCAAAGTTGCAACACAAATCTTCTCCAATTAAAATGTTGAATCACGGCAAAAATAGTTGCTGACAATTGGCCACATCGTTGCAGAAACCTGCACACTGTGCGATATCTGTCGTGTTCAGCCTCATCGCTTGATGTGCAGCGTTTCAGAAAGAGCCAAAAAAAAAAAATAATGCAAATATGTGTTTTTTTCAGCAAATAGCTGGGCATAGGTTTCACGGGCGAAAAACAGGTGAATTCATGAATGGTCACATATATTTGTATACAAGCCATTAAAACGTGATTTTCCCAAAGCACTTCCCATTTAAAGTACCTGAAAACTTCTTAAATCCTTCCTTGAACGCCTCCAACACTTCCTGGTGCTCTGCTCTAGAGGAAAATGAAGATAGATGATATCATTCACAGTACAATACGTGCGTAGATACAATGTAAACGTGCGTTGCTTACATATCGTCCAGTGAGACCTGGGTAACAGAGGGCAGCTTGTCCAGGGTGTGCAGCGTATCCTGGGTCAGGTGAGGGACTGTGCCGCAGTGTGTGTACAGCAGACAGCCCGGTACCTCCAGGGAGTGCTGCCCCGTCCTGCCAAGCCCCTTCAGGACACCCAGGCGGCTTCCCCCCTGGAGAACCCGAGACAACTCGAGCTTCATCCTGCTTGCAGCCATACAGCTAATAAACAAAGTTTCGTGAAGCACGTGAATTAGAAACTGCGGTCTTCTGCGTCCTCCTTTCGTCACGGAATGTTGTTAAGACAGCTAAATATATTGAAGCAAGGGAAAATATCTAGTTACTTGCTGGTAAGCCACTACCTCTGTCTTTATTTGTTGAATTATTGCCCAATTTTACCGCACCGTTCTGTCAAGAAACTACAAGGCGCGTCGTTGTGACGTCATTACAAGCGACAGCAACTCGGTTGAAATAACAAACATTATTACCATTTTCTGAACCCTCACGATTATGACGCTGTGATTATTGGTATTAGTTTTAAGTTTATTTTGTTTTAATATATTTCTTTTACATTTCGTGAGTCGTATTGGAGTTGCCACGGTTACCAGGGGGACGCTTAAACGCCCAAGTGCATCGTGGAAAACAGAGTCCAAACATGAAATGCTGTCGTGACAAAACGTGCCAAAGGACTACATTACCCAGAATCCCTTGTGAACATTTTGTACTATTTGTTGTGTCTTTTGGGATCATAGAGCTCAACTTTTCTGGACACTACCGATGGCAATTCAGAGACAATACTGAAATATATGTTTTATTGTATCTTCATAACAGATGGACGCATTACCCGGCACCGAGCTTCACTTGTTGAGGTGTAGGAAGAGCATTGGCAAGAATGCAACAACAAAACCAACAGCATCCAAGGTATGTGTCCGCCATACTGAACATACTGTATATCATACTAAAACCATTCTTTTAAAATAATAAATTCTCCTCAACACATAATCTGATCTATAAAGGAAACCCCAAAGGATTATTAAATTGAATTAATGTGACATTTATGGTTTCCCAGCTAATCTGTTGATTTGAGGTGACGGGCGAAGATTTCTCAGGAATTAATCTGCCAACATTGGTCCAAAATGTCTGTGAGCTTTGTCATAACCGGTTAAGAAGGCATTCTTTTTCAGCTCGTCCTAAATTAAACTCAAAGCTTCCATCTTTGCAATCTCTGACAATTGGTGACCCGATATAAATGGAGTCGAATCCCATTTTGGGCCCCAAACCCAAGTTTGTGAACACAACTAACCAGTTTAATGAAATGTGAAATGGTTGATGGAAAAGTTGGCAAATACTTGGCTTCAACTGAGAGTCATAGCAAACCAACAGGAATGGGGGAGGAAAAAAAAAAAAAAAAAAAGGAAATAGCCTTTTTACCAAAATCAAAGAAGTACTTGCAGAAAATGTGAATTTATAGATTTGGAATACGTAGTTTATTGGTCAAAGTTGGTTAATGCAGCCTGAAAAGCCTATCAAGAAACTATTTGCTCTTGCTTGCAAACTCTCAACACTAGACACTAGATTTGTTTTTGCTTCCATTCCAGAAGCATACGAACAAAGAGGACATCGATCACTGGAGGAAGGTGGGCAGCACTTCTTGTGCATCTTGATTATGTGTGCATTGTGCTCTGTCTCAGCATCTGTTTAGTGCTGGAACAAGCAGTCCACCTGGGGGGGATGGCGTTTGGGCTATTACACCTCCATAAGCATTTGGTCTATCTACATCAACATGTCTTATAGATGGCCACTTTCACAACTTTATTCTCTCACTTTCCACATTTGTCAGCGAGTGGAGAAGGCCTCGGAGTTCGCCCTGTCCGAGGTATTCTTCCCCAGGAGAGCCCAGACGGGAAGCAAGAGCCTGGCCGTGGCCCTGCGGAGCTGGGAGCAGCTAAGGGATCACGATGACGCCTACGCCGAAGGTAGGGTTAAAAAAAAAAAAAAAAAAAAAAAAAGTTGCCATAGAAGTGACAAAGGCTGTGCTAATGATGTGTTCGGGTATCGCAGCTAAGGCCCTGTTGGGAGACTGGATGGACAAGACGTGGAAGCCTGAGCTGGTGACACATGGCCTGACGCATGATAAGGGTAGCCCAGCCACGCCGCCACCCCCTGGCTTCAACTACAACAACTTCAATGGTGAAACATTTTTTAGAATTCCATCTCAAGCAGTAACCTTCTTAACTGAGATTAGTGAAAGATGAAAGTAAAATAAGGTAAAAGTATGTCCTCTATCTTTATCTTCTTCGAAAAATGACTGCAGCTAACTGAGTCACATACAGTAGTTGTGAAAGTTTTCTTCGTTTGTGTATCTGTCTGTATTATACAAAAAATAAAGAAAACACAAACGGCAAAGCACACTATTGGCGGTGAGCTTGACACGATTTAACCCGATTTCAGATATGTACGACCACCTGGCCCAGGAAGAGGAGAACCATGCCGTCAACAACTTCCTGCAAGACCTGAAGGAGCAGGAAGTGTTGGATGGAGGGATGATGGAGAAGCTGACATCGGACGGCAGAGAAAGCAACAGGACCTTCACAGACCCTGTCATCACAATGGAGGTGCGCCACCAGCAGGTATGTGTCGACCAAATCTGTCGTGGTGTTGGAAGAGGGTGCATGGCTAAAAAAGTTTAGGAAAGGCTGATTTACACAAATTGTTACTGACTGGAGATTATTATAAAAACGTTCCCCACACTTGATTTACACCAGGGATTCTCAAACTGTAATGCAGGAGGAGAGGAGTGCACGAGAATAAAAGTACAATTTAAGGGTGCAACGAGTAATCGAATAACCTGATTAGATTACAAAAAAAAGGTCACAGCAAAATCTCTGCCTCGGCGCTTAGCAGGAATAAAATGTTTATGCAGTTGCTCGCACCAGTCCATGTAATTTGCTGCTCATGCACTGCCACCCATGTCACTCACCAGGCCAGGCTCTGCCTTTTTAAGACATGCACACTCAAAGTTGCAGATACTACAGTAGAACTTGAGGATGGTGACCCCAAATAGACAAAAATAATACCTACACCTCACACGCACGCTATTGTGTTTCATAATGCAAAATAAATTCTACCCGATTGATTAATCAAAGGGATAATCGGTAGAATAATTTATCCTAAAAATATTCGATGATTGCAGCCCTATTGCAATGTCGTTCTGGTATATTAATTACATATTTACATTGTTTTTACTAAGTGATATTTTGTTAAAAAAAATAGTGATGGGGATAAGGCTGCGCCGGCTTTGTCGATGTGTTGATGGGGGTGCATGGCTTAGCATTTTTAGAGAAAAACATTCACTTTGTGTGTGAAAAAGGTGCGCGAGAACAGGGCCCTCTGCGCGGAGGAGGCCAAGAAGAGGCGAGACCGGGAGCAAGAGGAGAGGAAGAGGCAGGAGTCCAGAAGGAGGCAGCAGGAGAGGGTGCAGCAGGAGATTGTCAAGATGCGGAGGCAGAGGGAGGAGAGGAAAGGCCTGGAACAGTGGCTCAGACACAGGTAACGCAGTCACGGCAGTAAAATAAAATGAAAATTGAAATTACAAAAAATTTTAATCATCCATAGGTGTGAATACGACTGTGAATGGTTGTTTGTCTATGTATGCCCTGCTATTGACTGGTGACTAGTCCAGGGTGTATCCTTCTTCTCCACGCGCGACACTAATAAGGATGTGGTATAGAAAGTGGATGAAAATGAAAAGAAATGAAATAAAATAATCAAGTCAAACAAAGTCAAACAAAACAACACCAAATTAGATAAAATGGTAAAGTCAAAATCAAATAAAATAATCAAGTAAAATAAAATAGTCAAGTCAAAATCAAATACTAAATTAAAATAAGTTAAAATAAAATAGTAAACTCAAAATAAAATAATCAAGTCATGTTCAATAAAGTAAAACAAACTAAAATAGTAAAGTAAAAATAAAACAATCAGGTCAAGTCAAAGAAAAATATAAAACAATCAAGTCAGGTAAAACGATTGTCAAAAGAAAATATTCAAGTAAAAATTTAAGTAAAAAATCTAGTTAGACAAAGTAAAACAAAAAACAAACTCAAACCAAATCCAATCAAATCAAATAAAGTAAACAAAAGAAAATTAAGTATCCATCCATTTTCTGAGCTACTTCTCCTCACTAGGGTCGCAGGCGTGCCGGAGCCTATCCCAGCTATCATCGGGCAGGAGGCGGGGTACACCCTGAACTGGTTGCCAGCCAATCGCAGGACACATACAAACAACCAACCATTCGCACTCAGATTCACACCTATGGGCAATTTTAGAGTTGTCAATTAACCTACCATGCAAGTTTGGGGGATGTGGGAGGAAACCGGAGTGCCCGGAAAAAACCCACGCAGTCATGGCGATAAACATGCAAACTCCACACAGGCGGGGCCGGGGATTGAACCCCGGTCCTCAGAACTGTGAGGCAGACGCTCTAACCAGTCGGCAACCATGTCATCAAAATTAAGTAGTAAAGTGAAAATAAAATTATCAAGCCAAGTAAAATGAAATAACTTTAAAAAGCGCTATAAAAAATGGATGAATGTATACATTAAATTTATATGAAGTTAAGGAGACAGTGACAGATAATCCAGTTTCTGACCCCTAAACGTTAGAACCGTATATACGCCCGCGTAACTCATTATGAGCCCGTGTGCGTGAGACTGCCAAGCCAAGGCTCTTAAGAATACTCTTTGTGTAGAAAAGCACTGCACTGAAAGAAACCTGCAGGAAATGATTCAAAGCGGATGATGCATACCGGTAGTATCAAGTAGCGGTGGAGGAAACACAAAAATATTCTCATGTCAAGGAGCTATCCATGTCGGAATAAATCTGAATGACAAGGTATTGGGAAATTATTTATGCCTGTAAGGACCCAAATACCAAGGGAACAAAAATGATACACGCAAGTAAGTGGGATATTTAATCTAGAAAATTTTAATAAATGCTGCCATCATAAATCCTTCATAAGGTGTACAGAAAATGTTATCTATTAATCAAATTTTATTGGCAATAGTACCAGTACAGACTACGGGGAAAGATGTAAAATTGGCCTTGACAAATTGCCCGCGTAGATTGCTGTCTTGCTATATGTTAGCATACCAACTGCTTTGATAAGTTCTCATTTTAAATAGTACTCGACTGCAGGGAAAGATTTAAAATCGTCAATCTGCATCAGCACTTTTGCTAATTAATGTACTATCTCGCTGCGTGTTAGCATTTCACCAGTTCTTTTTAGAAAGAGTACCTGAATTCAGGGCAAGATCTTCATCAAGTGGTATTAACGCTTTCTGTGGTTACGCTATACGTTAGCATACGAAGTGCCAGCATGTTAGCATTTAATCAAGCCTAAATTTATATAGTCCCGAAATACTATCAGAATACAGTAAGATTTAAACTCCTTATCAATCTGTTTTGGAACTTTTGTTACTCGGGTTGCCATCTTGCTATATGCTAGCATAGCAGCTGTTAGCATGCTAGTATTTTGTCAATTCTCATCAATATAGTGCTTGAATACAAGGCTAGATGTAAAATCAGTATCGATCTGTCTTGACATTTGCTGTTACTCAGGTTTCTATCTTTTGCTAGATGTTAGCATTGTATCACTTCTCATTTTAAATAGTGCTTGACTGCAGGGCAAGATGTAAAATCACCAATCTGCCTTTGCACTTGCCTACACTATGCTGCTCTCACAGGGAAAGACTGGAACGTCAACGAGCGGCCAAAAGCCTCCAGCCAGCTCCTTCATCACCTACAATGCAGCAGCAGCCGCCAGAAGAGAACATGCAACGGCATGAAGAAAAGAAAGTTGAAATCTTTGTTCACCTGCATAACCTGAAGGTTAGTTAATGGTGATGCCTTTGAGTGGGCGTGGAGCTTGCTGCATATTTACTGTTGGTGTGGCAGTGTCTCCAGAGGCGTTTCTCACATTGGTACTCGGTGGTGATGGAGAGGAGGCTGCGTACGGGTAAGGCCAAGGCGCTATGCGACTGGAGGAGGCAGCTCCGGGCCTGGCGAGCATGGCGTGCCGTCATGTGGGTGGGACGAAATCAGCGGGAGGTGTCGAGGACAGAGGAGGAGCTCCGCACTGAAAACAGGCATAAAAAAAATTCAAATTTTTTTTCTGCTCTTTCCGAAACTCTTAAGATTCCACAAAATGCTGCCGGAGCCCTGTCTAAATAGGAAAGTAGTAATTGGTGTCAAAGAAGTACATTGAAGTGATACATCTCGACTGAGAGACATGCTTCATCGGGGAGGAGCTAAGTTTAGCCTGAGTTGTTAGCGGAAGTTACAGTCTCCACCACACATGCTACATGTGCAACTAGGATGCATTTTTTCTAAATCAAATAATCTGTACGCCATTTATTTTCAAGGGTAATGTTGTAAGATGATTTGATATGATAATAAAACTGTTTTGTGATTGTAGTTTGTGATATATTTAAACTTTAAACCTTTAATATGAGGAATTGTAAACATTTTTAACCCCATAGTTCCTTTAATTGTGCCAATACTCTTGTCCATATTGCGTATCCATCATACTATAATAATATATCGCCTTCCTCCAGACAACGGCAGCTGGCCGAGGAAAACGACCGGAGGCGGTTGCTACGGCGATGCCTGCACGAGTGGCAGCTGTGGTGCCGGCAGGAGCGCGACCAACACGAGCTTCTGGCCCAGCAGCAGGAGACCCGCCGCAAGATGGCCGCCTTGATCAGCGCAGCCGCGTCAGGCCATTTCAAACCCCCGGAGATGCTGACCAGTGACCCGCCTGAGAGCACTGGGAAGGTACGGGCCACTCAAAATGACTGTAATGGGTATTTTGTCCATATTATCAGCTATTGTAGTAGCACGCACCTTCTAACCTTGCACCAGATGACCCAAATGCGTCAACTGTACAATTTTCCCCAACTCTGAAAGCAGCTTAAGAGGTGAGCTGTGTATATTAAGGGCAGGACGGCGCACGGAGCAGATGGAAATATGGCTCCGGTATATGAAATAAGAGGTGAAAGGATAGTGGAACAGAGCTCGGGGGACATAAGGAAGCGGAGAGCGGGAGATGAAGTTTCACGATGTAGAGGTCAGTGTGGAGGTTGCGCTCATAATCAGGTTTGCGCTGGTTATCTGTGTGGATTCTGAGCTAGAGGGGGTTTGGGTACAGAGGGCCGACGAAGTAATGGAGGAGTGACACTCTACATGGAGATTGTTTTAGTCCAGACCTTGTGGGAGGCTGGATTTACTATATGATGAAGCAGGTTTTCATTGTCTAAAAGTAATGTTTCACACCATTAGTCCAAATAAGATTTGTCAATACACTGTTAACAATAAAACACTCCAGATTCAACATGTATTATCGTTACATTGACTGACACTTTTATCAGATCTCAAGTAGAAAGAGAAGTGAGTCCAGGTAGCGGAACACGCAATGTGAATGCAAATAGAACATTCTGAAATGAACTTTAGTCTGTCCGAAAAGTCGACCTAAAATTGAACAAGAAAAAAATAAACACTCCGAGTTAATTTCATCAAAAAGGACCAAATTAAATTGTTGATTTAAAAAAATCAATTGTATCTGGACCATGTTTGTGCAGATTGAGCAAATCACTCCACAACCTTAGGGGACCTCAAACTGTTTCAAAAAGTGAACCAAAAGAAAATGGAGTTTTATTTTTGTAAGTCTTTTTGTTGTGACGTGCTGGATGATCCCCAGAAGCCCATCAATACGCGCCATCGTAAAACCCCTGGGGCTACTCGGGCTCAATCCAGCACCCGCGAGAAAGCGTTAACCACTGCGGAGGCCCAGCTCAGAGACGATGACGCAGACAAGGCCGAATACGACGGCGACTTAACCGGCCCAAAGACAAAGAACTTGCACGGAAGCCGCTTCGAAAACCGCCACGCCGTGCAGAAGAAGATCATCATGCAGCAGAAGAGACAGCTCAAGGAGCAACAGGAGGAGATCGCAAAGCTCAAGCGGGAGAAGGTCATGTCCGCCTGGGAGCAGGAGGCGCTGAAGAATGCAGCCTCCATACAGACGTCACAGCCAAGGTGGGATTTTTATTTTTTTTACGGCAGGTCGTCAATCCTCAGGGCAACCAGTTTTTAAAAAATGGGTCCAGGGTGCCACTTCGCCTCAACGAAGACTTATGACCAGTAACAAAATGGCATGATTGATGCCAAGGCCTGAGGTTCCTTAAATTGGAAATTGGCATTTCAGTACACCCAACAGTTAAGTCATGGGGGGTTAAGTTCCCCCAGTTTAAATTCTAATTCCTGGCTGTGTGGACCTTTCACAAGATTTCTAGCTGTCATACAAAGGTTGAAAAACCTAAAATACAGTATGTCGTAAATGGGGTCTGTGGCCATGCTTTCGTAAGGGAGATCCACAAACTCTTGTCAGAATATTGAAGTGGGTGCAGGCATAATTTAAAACATCAAGACAAAGAGGCAAGGTAATCCCGCCACGTCTCCAACAAGCTTGCCACTGTTGCAGAGCGCCAACGGAACCGGTTGAATCCGACGGCCCTGGCGCATCCCACCGGCAAAACCCAACTCCGCAGACATGCCCAATCATCTCAGGTCAGTCCTTCACATTGCACACAGTGACATTCTACAGACATTTATGTCTCAAAGAGATGGATGCAAACATCTGCTTTATCATATAAATACCTGTTTCCAGCCATGGAGGAGCGAGCCCGCGTCCGTGCTGAGCGGAAGAAGCAAAATGAGGAACTCAAGAGGGTGAAGGAAGAGGAAAAACAGGTGAGAGTGAGGCAAGAGTCGAATATAGACTGTTAGAATGTTTTTATCACGGGGCCTGTTTCATTCAGGCCGAGATCAGGGCTGCCGAAGAGCAGAAGCTGAGGGAGGAGGAGGTGGAGAAAGCCCTGAAGTGGGAGGAGAGAATGCTGGCCAGGATGGTGAGATGCTCTGTGGAAGGCCGGATGGAATACAAGGGGGTCCTGGGTTTACAGTGGCATCGCCATTTTGAGGTTACAAACGACACGCAATGAAGTATAGAGTATAGGGTACGTCGTGTCAACGCAGCACAAAAAGGCACGCTCAACTAACTGAAAAAATAACTGGTAAAGTCACTGACGAACTTAACGAAAGACCTTACTAATGAATGATTGATCCCTGCTGCTTTGTTGTGTAGAAGAAAGAGGAGAAACTGAGGCAAATGAAACAACAGCAGCAACTCCTGGATCGGGCCCGTCACCACTACGACAGAAAAGTGCTACGTCATCGAGGCCTGGCGCCATGGAAACGCCTAATAGAGCTCAAGCAGGCCAACGCAGAGGTAAATTATGTTTTTTTTCTTTTTGATTGGCAGTACACTATCCTCTATATACTTAAACTTTGAGGGTCTTATTTTATACAGCACGTTAGAGGATTTTTGACCTCCAAGCTCCAATTATACACAACAACCATTTGAATAATAAAATCCTCGCCGAGTTGGACATGAATTCAAATGCAGCATCTGTTTACATGCGTGCTTGTGTGTGCATGTGTGCTAGCTGGAAATCAAACAAGTGATGCGTCTTTGTTGTTCTGGAAAAGACTGCAAGTTTGGGGGGCTTTGGACATCTATTGGAGATAATCTTGTCTCACAACTATAAAGCCAGTTTAGTCGTCTGTCTGCGTGCGATAATAAATGTTAATCCGATTTTAAACTTGAAGTGTCTTGTTGGAAAATCCTATTTTTATGAAATTGAATTATGTGTCATGTGGGTGACACCAAAAATATACTGAACAAAAATAAATGTTCTAGTGGCTTCTCCCAGTACAGTAAAACTGCATATTTTAAAGTGGCCTTTTATTATGGGCAGCCTAAGGCATCTAAGCAATAATCATGCTCTCTAATCAGCATCTTAATATGATACACCGATGAAGTGAATGGATTACGTCAGCAAAAGAGAATTGCTCACTAGCACAGACTGAGATTTGTGAACAAAACTTGAGAGAAATGGGCCTTTTGTGTACACATAAGGTCTAAGCTCTTTCGAATTCAGCTCATGAAAATTGCAAGCAGACAAGTGTTGCATTTATATTTTTGCTCAGTAGTCTATACGTGCATTTCCGCACGTAATCTCATAAGATAGTGGTAGCACTTGACATTTTTTCATACCCCTCCATTGTTTCTGTCTAACTCCCTTTATCGCCCGCCAGCTAGCCGAGAGTCATCACTCGGACTCCCTCCTGAGGCGATGCGCTCTGCGATGGCGCCAGTCCGCCAGAGAAGCTCTGTCTGAGAAGGAAACCCGTGCTGACCGACTGCATCAGCGACTCCTACTCAGGAGGAGCTTAAACTGCTGGAAAAGAGTGTGTATACACACACACACACACACACAGAGACTTAATCACTATTGCAGTGTCCATCGTCTGGCAGTGACTAATCTCCACACTGCCTGCACTCCATATGATGTTCCCTATGTGAGAAAATAAGTTCCGCTTGGACTTCCTGGTTAATACATGTTTATCACTTTACTGAGGAATTTTCCCGAGTCTTGAATGAATCTAAATAATGTAGGAGAACTGAAACAGTGAATAGGTCAGTCTTTCAGCAAATAATGGACAGGTTAAGTTCTCGCTAAAAATAAATCAACTAATCTCAAACCGCGTCTATGTGGGAGGGTTCACTGGACTTAACATTGTTACCATGATCGTAGTTTCAGGGTTGTCTACACAAATTCATCCATCCATTTTCTATCCCACTTGTCCTCATTAGACTTACATTCACACCTATGGAGAACCTAATGTGTATGTTTTTGGAATGTGGGAGGAAGCCAGAGTACTGGAGAAAGCCTAATGGATCTCATTAGATTATAAATGATCTAATTTTTCCTACCTCCATGGAAGCTGGAAGACCTGCGGTTACTTCAGGAGGAACAAGCAGATAGCTTCTGTCGCGCCCACACGCTCAGGAGGTTCCTATGGGCTCTGCTGGACCACGTGAGCCAGGAGAAGAGGCTAGCGCTGGAACATCAGGAGATGGCCGAGGGGCACGACAACAGGTCTGGAACTACGCTTTCACCTGGAACTCTGTGTAGTTTGTAGTTAGTCAGAAAAGCAATAATTGTCACCTCTAGATGATGATAAATGACAGTTTGGATTAAAACCCCATTTATTCGCTACAGAGATTCCAGATTCTATGCGGTCAGTTAGGTTGGTAAGCCACCATAACAATGTATTTTGATTAAATGCATTTGCATAAGACAAACTAGGAGTCATAAAGTGTGGGCCATACATTGGGGGAATTTTCTTTTTTTTTTATCCCCTGAATTTGAAAGTTTGCTCAATTAAAAGAAATTAACTTTGTTATAGTTGATAATTAATGGCAATTATGGTAAACGGGAAGAATATCAGAATAACACTAGTTAGGAGGAAACTCAAAACTTGAGCTCCCTCCACAGGTTTTCTATAGGATTTAAGTCTGAAGACTCACTAGGACACTACTTTGTTGCCCTAGTAGTTTACACCTCACAAAAGGTTAGGAATGTTGGGCGTTCAGTTGAAATTGCAGGGTGAACCTAAAATGCGCCTTCTGTATATCACCTTCAGTGTACTTACTGTAATTAAAACCAGTTATTACTATTAACTCTAAAAATGGAAATGCTATCATATGCGAAGATAATGATCCACAAATTATGTAGTAGTAGTGATGCTTTTATTATTGGATTTACATCTGGCAAGCTGTTTTCCCTGCATTTAACAGTAAATCAAAATGCCATTTCTATTTACCTCTATATTTTTTTACACAAATTGTTGTATTGCTGTTAAAATTAATTTTTTAAACTTTACATCAATGTGGCCAGCCTTGCCAGTTAACATGGATATTTGACTTCTAAAGCCGTCAATGGCAGTGAATGTGTTTTAATACCCCATAACTTGGCATTCCCACATGCCATATTAAACTGCTAATAAAGTTAAATCTAATCTGCATATCAGGGAAAAAAACATACATGAATTGTAAACATGCATCTATAACCATACAAAAATGGAGACTTGATTTCTTTGCAAGTGTGCAAACGTACAAACTCAGCAGGGGGTCAAATTATTTGCCCCACTGTAACTTGGGGTCAAATCAAATTGTGCTGGTAAAAATGATTCCCAGGTGTGACCACTAAACAGCACTAAAAGCCAGCCACTCAATTCCCATCTGCTGTCCTTGCCCCGTGAACTCCCCACTCCGTAATGTGAAATCTCATTAAGGTGTCATCAAGGGACCAGAACCATTCAGTTTCATAAGGCCCTCGTTTTTTGTTTTTTTTGTGTTGACTTCAGAGCGGCGCAACGACGATGCTTCCAGGCCTGGAGGCTCCTTCCGCGTCTGCAGCGCAAGGAAAGGGAGCGCGAGGAGCGGCGGGAGAGGCTTTGCAGGAAAGTGACTGAGGTGTTGCCCACTTTCTGGTTACGTCCTCTGTGAAAAGCCCAGCGGCGGAGGAACTCACAAACGTCTCAGTAACACAGCAAGTCGTCAATCATTTATTGAGAAATAAATAACGTACACACAGTTAAAGCCATACAATGTCAATGAGTCCAAGTCCAATGTTACATCAACCATTGCGAAACAAAAAGGTCTTCAGTTGTTGTTGTTTTTTTTGTCAAAACTGACACTCTTTCCAACATTGTCCTTATTTTCTAAAATAATAAGACATCGATCTCAATTACAAAATAAGGCAAGAGTTGTGTAGCAATAGCCTAAAGTTGTTTGCAGTTTCCCCATGTTTGTAGTATTAGTTGTGTGTGTTACCAGCTTGTTACGAGTAGTGCTGTCATTTTGTTTGTACCGTGACTTAGGTTGGTGTTCCGTTTATTGACCACCCTGTTCCTTTCCTCACTGTGGTAGTGATAGCAGTTTTCTCAAAGATGCTCTATCGCTAGACTCAGTTTAATAAAAAGATTTGTTCACCTGAACATGACATGCTTCATGATTCAGCCCTGAGGTTCAAATGTACTGAGAAACAGTGCGTCTCCCTGCAATCTCTTCTCCAGAGGACATTAAAACAACAGAAAACCATTTCACGTAGCACTTTTTACAATTTATTTTGGTATGCGGTGATGCCCGCCCCCCCCCCACCACCAGCAATCCTACCCTGAGCAGCCGCATATAATGCACAAGCCAGAAAGCACCCCTGAATACCAGTATGTTATGAGTACTCAGTACTTTTTGCATGATCCTGCTGGGCACAGACAACATAACGGAAAATTTAGAGCAGGGTTGGCCAAACAAGGGCCACAGGTCAGAGGTGCATCTGAAATTTGTAAAATAGTTAAAATGATTCTTTTTAAATGTTGAATTTATTTTAAAAATAATTAAGGAGCCAACTATTTAAAACAATAAATGTCTATACATTTTTTATTTTACCATTTTAGATTGTATTATTTCCATTAAATGAATGAACTATTTAAAGAGCTAAATGATAGTCGTATGTGGCCAGCCAGCTCTAATTTCCCCACCCCTGATATAGAGTCATCATTGAACCCAACATGTTTTTGGAAAGAAGGAGACCCAGAACATCTAAAGTATTTGTATATTCGTACCTGTCCTCTGCAGAAAAATACTGCGCCTGACTACATGTGGCGTTCTTGTCAGAGGTAGGTATGCCAATCAGGCCTCATCTCGGCGAGATGAAGCCTCTAATGCGGGATGGATGTTGAAATGAATGACTTTCACGCATCACTTGTCGCCTGCGCTCCCTGGATGGCACTGGGGGGGGGGGGGGGGGGGGGGCACAAAAGACAACGTTCAGTGATGAAAGAAAAAGTCAAGGAGATGGCTGATAGATGAAGACTCAGTGGAAAGTGAAAGTTAACAGTGAATGGATACACAGAAAATATGACATCAGAGCTTGTGGGTGTGAAGGAAGGCATTTATTACTTGATATTCAGTTTAAGCTTCATTTACTAGGACAACAACGTTATCTAACGAGGCAAAACTGCCTGTCAACTAGTTGACGTGCGCTACTTGTACTACTAGTGAAGCACTAGATGTTAACTAGTATACATTTATAATGTGAAGTTTTTCCTCACAAGTAACATGTAGTTGTCCTACTAGTATGCCACAATTGTCCGACTATGGAAAGCATTTGAGCATTTATTCAGTATCCTTGATATCCAGCTTAAGGTCCATGTACTAGTACACTCTTTGTCCTCACTAGCAAGACAAGTCAGGGTACTAGAACGACTATGTGTTATTAATAAAAACTGTTTCCACTAATGTACACTAGTGGGGCATCTTTGGCATACTAGTAAAACAAAAGCAAAACTACTTAGTGGGTAGTGGGAACTACTAGGCGAGTGCATGATGCTCCTAGTGCATGACACATGCCTGCTAGTTGGGCCTAGTAGTGTTACTAGTGCAGCACAGTGGTTTACTAGCAAGGTTTAATCGCATACCAGTAGGCCGAAAGTGGCACCAGTAGTGGAAAAAATGTTAATAGTGAGACAGTCGTTCTACTAGTGGGCTGAATTCTCTTATTAGTGAAAACAAAGAGCGTACTAGTCCATGGATAATTGATGTCAAGGAAATCAAATACCTGCAAAGGCTCAACCGGCTTTCTACAGAAGTCACCATCACAGCACTGAAGGAATGCAACCAAGCCTAACAGTGCTTGTAAGGCACCATGCTGTCCTCCAGTGGACAAAAGCAGAATAGCGACGCTGCTCTTACACATGCGTCTGTTGGTCCACCACGGTCAAAAACTCGACCCAGTTGGCGCGCAGGCCTCGCGAGTAGACGCCGGTTTCCACGACGAGCCCGCACAGGGCCCGGCGGCCGGAGCGCTCCCTGACAGCGGCGCGCGCCTCGCGCTCCGTCACGTTGTAGCTGATGTTGAGCAGCTGTGTCAGCAACAGGTGGAGGAGGCCGCAGGTCACCGCCGTGCAGTACCAGGCGCAAGTGAAGCACAGGGCGGCACTGAAACACACAAGGAGGCGCCAGTGAGCAACATTAAAATGGCATTATTGTGTAGTTGATTGGGGGCAGCATGGTGACGAGTGGGTGGCATGCCAGGCGCTACAGTTCTGGGCAGCCGTGGACCAATGGTTAAGATCATCGCCTGCCACCGTGGGGGACCTAGGTTTAAGACCCCGACCGGACCATCCACCAACATACTCACGTAGTGTCCTTGAGCAAGACACTGATACCCCGAACTGCTCACCGGGCGCTTCAGCTGCCCCCTGCTCCAGTGTGTTCCACTAACAAGTGTGTGTGTGTTCACTGTGATGGGTAAAGTGCAGAGAACAAATTTCGTGTGCACACATGCATGTTCATTACAATAAAGGTGATTCTTCTTCTAATACTGTATTTGATTGGTTGCGCCTCGGTTAGATGTGTATGGCGATTTGCTCATGTGCCACATGCGCACCGTTTTGTTGTCACGACTGAAACAATTAACCGAATAACTCTATTACAAAAAACAGTTGTCACAAAATCTCTGCATCGAAGCTTTGCAGGGATCATTTTTCTACATGGACTATTGTTACTGCAGAGGCACATACCATTTGTACTACGTGCACTTTGCTTTGGTATTATGTGTTGGTATTGTTGTTTAGGAATTCAAAGTCCATTTTTATCAGATTACTCGATTCATCAATAATAATAATCGGGAGAATACTCTGTTCTCAAACTATTTGATAGCTGGTTTAGTCTATTCTATTGAGTGCTGCCACCAAGAGAAGAAAAATGATTTTAGAAAATGGACAGATGTATGTCTTTATGATTGCTCGGATCCCAACCCCGGTCGTCATGGTAACAAAAGCCAGTACCATTGGCCCAGCACTATATGGGGCAGACGTGATAACCACTAGTTCACTCTGCTTCCACTGTTTTAGGACTGCTGGGACTGGGAATTTTTAACTCATTCACTGCCAGCCTTCCCAGTTAACACAGATATTTGACTTCTAAAGCAATCAATGACAGTGAATGTGTTAATCATTTTTGTGATGCCACTGCACGTTACCAGCTATGGCAAAGTGCAAAAGAGTGAAGATAACAGTAGAACTGGTCATTTGAGGAAACGGTCTGACTACTTAGTACAATATAATCAGTTTAAAATGTTGCTTTAAACATTGCCTTACAGTTAATTGTGGTTTTTCAATGGCAACAAATTGAGTTTACATCATTTTCTATGGGAATAATTTTTTTTTTGTACCTGTACTCCTCATAGACTCCTGGGCAGTAGAACAGGGCGGTGAGGACGTTTTGCTCAGGACACACGCTCCGCAGCACCAGGCTGATCCCGTACAAGGACGTGGACAAGAAGAGGACGAGCGTCAACAGGAAGCTGCGGTGGTTAGCTCGGCCCACGCAGCTGTCAATCCTGAGCCGGCCGCCATTTGTGGCGTGGGTAAGAAGGAGTTCATTGGGAGGGGTACACACAAACACATAAGGGGAGACAAGAGACACACTAAAGGGATTAGTATGCTAAATACATTTTTTTTTTTTAAATGTTGCACCATTAATGTGACTTATACATGCACAAAGCAACTGGAAAAAAAAGTTTTTGGAGAGGGGAAGTAAATATAAACAATCGTGATAATGTGGTTGCACAAGTGCCCACAGCCTCTTGTAACTAGGGGTGTGACTGTGTTCAAAATGAACCAATCACATTCAAACGCACACTAAATGGGAGTCAGCACACACCTGCCAGCATTTAACATGCCTGTGACTAACCCCAATTAAAGTTCAGATGGTCTAGTAGGCATTTAGCTTGAGTTTGAATACAACTGGTTGATTATGAACATAAAATCATCAGTTATAAGAGGGTGTGCATACTTTTGCAACCACATCATCACAGTTGTTTATTTAATTCCCTTCTTGATTTGTTTTTTCCCAATTTAGTTGTATAGGTCATAGGTCACAAAGTTGGAAAACATTTTTGAAAAGCTCTTTTAAAAATAAATAAATAAATAAATAAATAAATAAATAAAGCTCCTAAATCTAGCAACAAAGAGTGGGATCAATGAATGGAGTCACCGAATTGAATTAAGCAGCGCTAAAGTGGAGAAGACATTCAGGTGAGGAAAGTAGGATGTTCACTGGAACCAACCAGACACAGTGGTGGTCAAGACGCAGCACGCAGACCCCGCATATCCGACAATGTCCCGCCCTGGGGGGCCGTACCACCTGGCACACGGAACACCAGTTCTTCCGGTTGAGCTCTGCCTCTTGTGCCCATTCCACCTGCTCTTGGAGAACAGGATCAATCTCTTGGTTTGGCTTCACGACGCCCGGGCCTCTCTTGGTGTGCGCGAGGCCGAGGAGGGTCAGCAGGACCCCCGTGGTTACCACGGCGACCTGAACGGCACCGATGCCCCCACGTGGTACCACTTTCGAGACGAATAAATAGTACATGTACGCCAAGGAAAAGAGTGCCAGGCTGAGGAAAAAAAGCGTCCGGGCTTTTTTGCGGTGGGTGAAGTAGTAGTACCACAGCACCAAGCCCGGCAGAGTGATTAGAACTGCCACACCGACCAGGAAGTGGAACGCAGCGAGGTGCAGCAGTGTCGGGAGGAGGACCAGAGGAGGAATGACGGACAGGTCTACTCTGCGGGCGCCGCCCCGGAGCCAGGGGATGCGGAATCGGTCGCTGATGTCGGCAGCCACGTGAGACAGAGACTCTGGATTCTGAGGCTCCCGCTTAAAAAACCTGAAAAACAACAGCGTGTTTTTTATCGACTCATTGACATGGAACATTTTATTAACTGTACATGTTTTAAGTAACATTAAAGGGGACATACAGTGGTGCCTTGAGATAAGAGTGGCCCGACTTTAGTGTTTTTCGAGATACCGGCCATTGCTCTGACAATTTTTTTTTTTGCTTTGCCTTGCCAGCAAAATATTTGAGATGCGAGCGTTGTATGGTGTTAGTGAACTCAACTCAACTCTCTTCACAACAAGCAGCAGTTTGGAAGGTAGTGAACAATTCTTTAAAAAAGAGGATTCAATATGTTTATTGCCACTCCCGGTTAAAAGTTTACCGTGAAACTAAACATAAACAAAGATAATGACACGTGTATTTAAAACAACCACATAGCTTATGTCTCCTTTAAGTTAGCATGTGATTGGTAGGTAAAAGGTTAGACTGTAACAGATGCCAGTAGAACATTAATTTTGGACCCCATTAAATAATCTACGAATTGTTGGACGTCAGATTTGCCCGCATTTCATGAACTAAAATAGCTGCGTCGTAGTCGCATGCCACCTGCCGAACTGTCATGTGCAACAAGCGCAATCTTTCTAGGGAGCTATTAAAGTGTAATAAAGATCGCCCCCTTTTGTCCCTGAGTTCTAAGTGTTAAATAATTGCTTTTCTGATGAACATGAATAACGATTAACCCTCCAGATATTAAAGGTCTTGATGTCATAATTGTACCCTAACAGCTAATATGTTATGATTATCACATAGAATGATGATACAGTCACGAGTGGCTCTGACCTTCAAATGATGGACTTTTTATCTATGAAGTGAATTAAAACTAAACTGTCCCTCTAGCAGAAAAGGGGCCAACAAAATAGAGAATACGAGAAATAGCGCTATACAAAAACACAGTAATAACATAATTAAACAGAAAGTAAAGGATTAAACAGTTTGTGCATCACGATAATTCATGGGTATTGTGTTGCTCCTTTTTGTGAGGGCCTTGGCCACCAGGGGGCGGTATAATACACATACTACATGTAAAGTTGATGATAAAGCACAGAACCGTTACAACTAAGCTGCAATAATATTACTCAAGAATAAATGGATGACAGTATCATTGTATGCACGTTTTGCTAGCACTTTTGTGTCAAATACAAGGTTTAGAATTACTACATTAACGATTACCATTAGGATTAAGCTAGTGACCATTTCTTAAGGCAGTTATGTGGTTTGTTTAAAAACACAATGTGCAATTCTCTTTAACGTAACTCAAATATTTGCTCGCAGCTCAAGACAAAAAAATAAAAATACAAAAAATTGGCCAAGCGACGGTAAGTCAAGGTAACATTTAGGCAGTCTCGCCGGATTTTCATTCTCTTGGGCTCTGATTGGCTGCTGGTAACATCATCGAACACCTTTAGTTTTGTCTTTCAGCCCTGTGATGGATGCACGGCGTCGTCCGGTGTACCTGTCACAGGCGTCATCCAGGTCCTCACAGTCGCAGCAGCAGGCCGCCACGTGGCTGCGCTTGCCGTGTCTGTTGACATACTCGCAGCAGCACAAATGCTCCTGTTCGTCCTCGTCCCGCCTTCTCTTCATGGCTGACAGCTGCACAAACACAGAAGGAGAGTTTTATTAAAGTAAATTTTATTTATCTTGTGCCACTTAACAGGCGTTATCTCAAGGCACTTTAATCACTAAGCAGGTTAAGAAGCACACTCCTCATACATTAAATGTTTAAACCTTGACTTAAGACTTATTTCTACACTCCACCACCCCATCTCTATTTTGGCCTGTTTTACTGTCACTTCCCTTCTCTGCTCCCCTGCTCGGAGACGGCGCTAGGTGGCGATGAAGGGAGGTGAGGGTGTTGCTGTGAGAACTCTGGGACTCTGCATCGACCGATCGGGACAAGACCCGAGGAGGACCACAGCGTTACCCACTCAGCGTCCATTTCAGCCTGGTCATCCCTCCATTCTTCCGTCATTTTCCCCCCTAAATGGGTTTTCTCTAAGCTTTTTCTTGCCCAGATGGGGCGGGTCAAGAACTTTGAGACTCTTCTCTGATTAGGTCTATCTAAATAAACTTCACTTGACTTGACACACCAGGCATTAATGTCGGCTTGAGTTGACTTGCATGCTTCTGGGTAATGTGAGTTAACCTTGTGGATAAACATACCTGTATATTCTCTGTATGTGTCTTACACTCCGCTTGTTTGTCACTCTCAGTATCTTCTACTGTCTCTCTTTCCTGCTCTGTGTGCTCTCCCTGACAACCAGTGTCTCTCAAGCCCTCTGGCTCTCTCTCTCTGGCACTCTCAACTTGTTTTTCTTCAGTTCTCTCACCAGGCGTTGTCTGCCTCATTGTTATTTGTCTTCATGGTGCAGAAATGGGTAGTAATGTCGCTTTTTTCTCCATTTTGAACTATAGACAAATAGAAATGGAGAGGAATACACAGCATTGCAGAAACCTAGTCAATAAACGACATTTATTAAGATGGGTTACTGTTATGGACTTGCAGTTTTGTGTTATGGCAAAGTAAAATGGTCGTTGTCACGTGCTGTCCTATGTTGCTATGATCGCGTTTCATAGCAACCCTCATTTATGTTTCTTGATTCTTTGTTTCTGTTGGGGAAACAACTTTAAATTATACCAAATATATGACACATGCCATGTTATTTAAGGAAATTTCACTACAAAGAACAGCAGACAGCGGGAACTTCCTGTACTTCAGCCACCCAATCAAAACGCGACTCAGAAAAGATCAAAACAATTCAGAACTTTCACTTCCTGGTTGTGCCCCTCGTACTTTTAAGCGCTTCTGATATTAACGGTACTCAGCGCGATGATTAATAGTCAATTTTTAACTTTCTATGTTGTTCAAATGACGTCCAAAAATGTGAAATGCAAACATACCCCAACATTGAGCTGTTACATGTCCGTTACTCCTCTCGAGGCAACGGCGGTCGTTTCTGGTGTCGCGTGCGTGGCGGAAGTCCCTAGGCGGTTTAATAAGTTTGAATAATTGTATTATGAGTGTGGTTTAATGAGTGTTTTTGAGTCCTGGGGTTCTAAATCTTTTAGGGTTCTGGTTGGATGCAACGACTGTTTAGTTTTGCTTGCCTCGTCTGTGTCGCACTAGTGACGTCACAGAAATAAGCCTTGCCCGCAGGGACTACAGCGCATGCGTGAAATATTACGTCGCCACTGACCTTATTACGTCATCCATGCAGGTAAAAATAACTATACAACATATTTGAATATGAATTTTATTTTCATAGGCTAATAAACAATTCTGGGAAAATAGCTATCGTAATTAATGATGTTTTATTTTACCTTCCCCTTAAAAAAAAAAAAAAAAAATTAAAAAACCTAATTCAGCTTTGTATGAAAATGATTGTTTTGATTACAAGAATCATCATTGATTGATCAAGCAAAGAAGTGCACCGAAGTGACCAAAATAGAACATCCATCCATTTTCTGAGCCGCTTCTCCTCACTAGGGTCGCGGGCGTGCTGGAGCCTATCCCAGCAATCATCGGGCAGGAGGCGGGGTACACCCTGAACTGGTTGCCGGCCAATCGCAGGGCACAAAATAGAATAGTGAAGGCAAAAATGTAAACATAAAACTGAACATTTACAGTGATTAGCAAACGTGCATTTACGACATGCAAAGTACAGTGACACCTTCAACAAAACCGTAGGGTAAAAATATGATCAGATTTATTTCAAGAAATTTGTAAAAAACACATCGCGGGCTCAAATCCCTTGTGCAAAAAATTAAAAATGTGCAAACTTGTAAACAAAAGACACTGTTAAATAATGATTCACTTTTCTGCGCATAAAAATAATATTTACATTTGGTGTTGCATGAGACTCAAACAAAAGGCACATTTCAAGAGGTCAGTCGATAATAAAAACATGGTGACGATGAGAAACACCCGGCATGCGTCACTGTGAAACCGCCGTATGATTGGCCAACGCAAAGTTCTGCTGGAGCAGCATCAGAGAGTGGCGGAGCTGTGAAGAGAGAAGTGACGTATTTTAATCATCTAACTACGTTCATAGAATATACATATGATATACATTACATATATTTCCAAAACGCTTCTGCTTGATCAAAAAAATCAGGAAAGATGCCTACTAAAATTGCCAAACTTCATGAAATTACAACTTATTACTTTTTTTTCAAGACTTAGATTTTTCGCCTAGGATAAGTAAAAAGAAATCTGAAAATTCAGAATATTTTTTCTCCCAAAAATTACCAAACGCCATTTTTTTTTTCATGTAATTTTTTTTTTTTTTTTTTTTTAAATAGTAAAACTGACTTTTTCCTTGTAATATTACAATACTTCTGCTTCATGTTCATAACTATTAAAATCATGTTTTTCATCATTCATTAGCTGTAAACCCACAAGCCAGTTCTTGTAAAATTAAAGTTTTATTTTCATAATGCCTTGTAATATTTTTTCCCCATTTCATTGTTGCGCTAATAGTCCGAGAGTTAGCAATTTGAATTTTTTTCTGCCTTTTCTGGGACTTTTTTGAGGCGTCTGCTTGGCTCAACTGGCATTACAGTAGGGGGGTAGCGGGCAATGTGGAAAAAATATTGAAAAATACCTTAGTACAGTGCTACCTTGACTTACAATTGACCCGACTTACGAGTTTGCCGAGATATAGGCCACCACTCGGCCAATTGTTTGCTTTGACTTGTGTGTAAAGGTTTTAGAAAATGAGCGCTAGATGGCAGCAGTGAACTGAACTCACTTCACGACAAGAAGCAGTTATGGAGATAGTGAGCACTTCTTCGAAAAAGAGGCTTCGAGCTGTTTAATTGAAATTTAAGCTTACTTTCAAACGACACAAAATAAAGTGAATTACAAGCCAATAGATAGCTTTGATGTGTTATAACACATTAAGCAACATATCTGAACACAAACAGTGCAGCAACACAGACAATATAACAAGACCCACAGCCATATATTCTTTATTCTCAGTTTTAAAAAAAAACTAAAGACTAATATTACTGCAGTTTATATCGCCCTATTTTTCGTATTTTAAAAAACGTGTTACAAAAATGTTTGTGTTTTGGGGGGAGAGGCTGGAATGAATGAATTAATTATGAGTGCGGCCACGAAACCAATTAAAAACATCAGTCAAGGCCCTATTGTATGTGGGGATGACCTTGCATTACAAAGTGTAGCTACCTGCGCTAAAAGATTGATGGAGTCCTGCAGTACAGTTCTGAGCAGCTGCGCCTCCTCTCTGCTCTTGAATGGTGAACCCTGTCCGGAAGGGTACTCGGGGGCCATACTGTTTATGACACACAGCAGTATAACGACAACATGGAAAACGTACAGTCATTTGCGGAGTAACAGCGGCGCAAACCTGGCTTCGTTCCTCTCCCTAAGGCGATGCTTTGTGGTCAGATACATGCGGTGGGCCACGTCCTCCATGGCCCACAACTTGTAGAACAAGCCCACATTTAGCACCATCAGAATCAGCAGACTGAAACGAAAAAGCGCCTGTAAAAACCGCAATTTTTCTACCTCTACTGCCGTGCTTCTCTGCCCGTGACTTGAAAGCTTGGCTGGGGGAAGGTCCAGAGCCACTTTTTAAGCTATGTGTGCGCGCGCACACATGTCCCAATTTGCAGCAGCAATTACAAGTAGAGGAAACGCAATACAGGAACAATTGCAATCAGTGCTCAGTGCGTGGTCTTACATCACACTTATTGCCACCACGATGGCCGAGATGTTCCATCTGTACGGGCTGCTCGTCTCCGCCGGGCCTGAACGACAAGAACAAAAAGAAGCTCAACCGACGACAGACTGAAAAATAATTACAAACAGTGCTGAAAGTGCGGTGCGTCAACGTGTTCAATCACGTCAAAAACCTCGGCGACTCCATTTTGTGCACTCATCAATACTGCAGGTTGAGACTTAACACGGGAGATTGCATTGTACTGCAAGGGGGGGCTCAAATAGTGGCTGTCCCGCTAATCCAGTAGTTCCAGTTAATTTTTAGATGAGATCATCAGTATATATACTTTGTGACATTGTTGTTTGGTGGTGTGCCGTATGTAAAATATGTATCTTGGTTCAATAAAGGTTAGGAAACACTGCTCTAATAGATAAGTCATCCGCTTTGGAGAAGAAGAAAAAAAAAATCTCAACTCGGAGGCAGAAAAGAAATGGCGAAGTGTAACTATCTTTCATACTATGGAAAGTTGCCTACTAAATTGCTTGCATAAGTTTCCCTGAAAATATGTCTGTGAGAGAGTCATTCTGAATTTTGACAACAGTTTGCCTAATTTACATAAGTGCCCTCTCATCAAGTTTCTCCACCCATGACTTGGCAGCTAGGTTGAGCCAAGACCTGCTATTTTCAGGCAACAGCCAGACCCCACTGTCTGAAACAGTCATGTCAGAGCCAAAGGGTAAGCAGAGCTGCATTGGGTATTGTTGACTACACAGATGAGCTTCTAATAAGCGTCGCAAGTCGTCGTCGTGGTAGGGGAAGTTATTGGCGGAAATACGGTGCTGAGCATCATCTTTTCAAAGGCAGAATTTCTGATAGAACTCTAAGCGTACCTAATGAAGTGTCTTTCGTTCCACTGACATTTTAAACAACACAAAAAGAATAATGACATCACAATGATATGTCGTACCCATTTTGCCGTCTCTGTGCTCGTCGGGCGGTTGGCCGAAATGCTTTTTAGGCTTCATGTGCTCCAGCATTGTCCGACTGTACGTCCGCCGCCTCCGCCGCAGCCCGCCTACTTTGCCGGATTCCGCCGCTCCCTGGTTGATCTCGGCCTCCTCCTCCAGAAGTTCTGCCTCTGGATACGAATGCATTTCACAACAATAATTGCCTTCAAGACATTAAAACAAAACAAAAATACATGAATGAGCAACGAAAATGTACGGAAGAGATGAAAATGTGTTTAAAAAAATGCAAATAGAATAAAGTAAAAACAAAATAGATTCACTTAATTGCGCAACAATTCCCTTCATGACAAAACAAAAAAATACAAAGTAATAATATTGTAGTCACAGTCTAGTATTCACCGGTTAAGATGACGCACAATTTGAAGAAAAAGAGTGATTAATAATGCAGGTTTGACTCACCCAGTTGTCTGAAATAATCTTCAATGCCGCTCCAAGAGTTCTTGGTGATGAAGGACTTAGCCAGGCTCCATGGTTGCTTCTTGTACTTCACGTCAGTGTAAACCCTAGCAGCACAACAGACACACGCGGGTTCCAAAATGTCTTACAATCAATCACACACACGCACGCACATTTGGACGCGTGATCTTAAAAACTATTACTTGAGTCGACACTTGCGCTTGGTGTGACTTTTGATGTAGTAGCGATTCTGCGTGTAGAAGTAGTCGTGGTAGGGGACGTCGTGCGTGTACACCTCCGAGTCCACCAGGTAATACTCAGCGTCCCGAGACTCTTTGTACAGCGTCTGACAAATGAACGGAACCGTTAGTCAACCAATGCTGGAACAATCCACCTATTCGTGGTTTTCAGGCATATTTTTGTACTCGTTAATACCCTTAAATGCCATAAAATACTGCCAAAGCCATGGCTAGTACGAAAGTAGTAATTGGTGTCAAGGAAGTTATGTTGAAGTGATTCATCTCTATTTTTTAAGATGTTCGTATGCCGGGGAGGAGCTACGTTTAGCTTGGGTTGATAGCGGAATCTCTGATTGTTCTACTCAGTGGCTATTAAAAATCTAAAGCTAACAAAGGATGGAGCTCACGTTGTTGACAATTGGATTTTTTACAAGTTGTGAATGCGGAAATGTACACGCCAGCACCCTCGCACTATTCACAACCGCAGGCAACCCACCGACACTCAACCGTCGGGCATCATCGGCGTAAACGTCCTGTAGCCGGCCGGTTAAGTCAGGACTTTAAATAAAAGCATAGCCCACACTACAAAACATCCCAAAAAATATCAAAGACTTCAGCGATAAGCTGACATCAACTCAACTTTCATCACGTCGTCTGCTTAAAAAAAGTCGTGCGACTCCCAACGTAAACATACCTGGTTCTCTGTCGCGGTGGAGAATTTGCCAATCAGAGGGTTACTAATGGTTATGGTGTAGTTCAGGCTCCTCTTCATGTCCCCCGTGGGGTCTTTCTGCCACGCCGGAAAGCTCGGATCTGGAAATGACAGCGATTTTGCGAAGCTGGGAGCACAACATCGGTTTGGGGAACAGTGGCGAGGTAGAACACTCACTGGTTATCTTGCGCACATTCATGAAGCGGCGGATGAAAGGGGAATCGGTGAAGAGCAGGTCAAACATTCGGCTGGCGCTCACGTGGAAGACCCTGTTGAGGTACAGGCGACCCTGCTCCTGCGGCAGGCCAATTCGCTCCTCGGCTAGGATAGGACAGAAAGTTATTTAACCACAAATGTAAACAGTATGAAATGACATTGACCAGCGTTTTTGTGAATAAAGGACTTTGATTTCCATCTGTTTCTAGTTTGACAAAAAGAAGAAAACGGGAAAAAAATATGAACTATTTTAATTTTTTTTTAAATCAAATGTGGCACAATCGTTTGCCCACCCTGGCTATAACAGCGTCAGTAAGTTATTCATTTGCATCTCCCTCACCTTCTTCTAGGCTCTCTGATCCGCTATCCTGAGTAACACCACCCTCTTTCTGGGAAGGTGAGGAAAGGCCGGGCAATCGTTCCTGTGCCAGGGAGTCCGAAGATGGAACAGGACTGTGGCGCGGAAGCAGGGAGTTGCGGCGCTCCTCCTGCTCGACAACGGCGCAAAACGTTAGCGGAAACGATGTTTGTCCTGCGATATCACACCATCGAGGAGTATTGTTGCTCGACTACCTCGACGCCAGACTTCATCAAGCCGGTGGCGGAGAAGAATTCTTCTGTTTCTAGGGATGGCAGCTCCAGTCCAGGAAGGTGAATGGAAGGCGTCCGCTCCAACCTTCCCAAGTAGCCGCCGCCGGGCCTCGCACTCAGGCTGCAGACAGACAGTCATAACAATCACAATTAACTCAAAGGAATGCTCAAACCCAAGAAGAGCTGTGAGGCAGACGTGCTAAGCACCAGTCCACCGTGCTGCGGGTCGTGGACAGATCATGAAAAAGAAATTGCAAATGTTTAATGCGCCTGGATTTTTTCATTACCGGTAGTTTAAATGTTACTTTTTACCTTTGTTTATACTTATTGTTTGCAATTATTGCCATTTAATTTCATTATTCAATTGTGTTTTTAGTCATTTTTATACATGCAATGTTACCACATTCCAGGATTCTTTCGAAATTCAGATGTTTACACAAAAATAGTTTTGAAAACAGCCTGTAGACAGATTTGGATACATTTGGTGTTGTCTGAATCAAAGACACTGTTGTGTTCTGAGTCACTGGTGGTGTAGTGGTACACTCGCCTGACTTTGGTACGGGCATCGTGGGTTCAGTTCCCACTGTGTTCCCACTGTGCCGGTGTGAATGTGAGTATGAATGGTTGTCCGTGTCTATATGTGCCCTGCGACTGACTGGCGACCAGTTCAGGGTGTAGTCCGCCTTTCGCCCGAAGTCCGCTGGGATAGGCTCCGGCGCCTTGCGACCCTAACCAGGAAAAGCGTTGTTGTAAATGGATGGATGGGTGGATGTTGTGTTCTGCACAGTTTGGATGATTGTGAACAGTTTGCCACTCCTGCTAAATATTTACAGTAGACTATAGCTTACTTTATTCAGCCTCCGTGGCCCCGCACAACAACAGTCCAGAAGAGTCGACTGCTTTTACTGACGTCTTAGTTTTTTGCCGTTTCAGCACCAGCGTCCAGGAACTTTACAGTAGCGAAGTCAGAATTTCGGTATCTTGACAACGCCAGACTCACTCACAGTTTAATTGGGCTGTGGCGTCTATTCCAGTTTTCAGTTTACGACGGAGTTCCGACCCTAATTTGTACACAAGTCGGAACGCGCCATTGACTATCACTAATTTGTTACTGTGAAAAGTTGTTAGGAAAACAAAGCAATTAGTTTTTTTGAAGGAGAGAATGCACTCACCTGCTCGTCATGCTGAATTCCGCAGGCGACAGTGTGCTCTCCATCTCCTCATGGCTCAGGCCATTGCCACAGTCCTGCCTGACCATCTGCCAAACTTCTGCATTGGTCAGCACCTGAGAGTGAAGGAAAGTCTTTTAGTCATCGTTTTGAAAGGCGGCATGAAGTAGAAAGTGAGCTCTGGGTAACCAAGAAACCTTTGTGTAGGAGTATGAATAACATTGTGTAGTACATTGTACATTGAGTTACATTGTGTAGTACATGGTCTCCAATGGAGACCAGCAGCAGGTAATCAGAGGAAACACTGGTTAATTCAACACGGCATATAACAATCCCAATGGTAGTATTAACTAGGGATTACAGTATTTGAACAGTAATTCCTACAGCCGGTAAACGGTGAATACGCCTATTTTTCAGCATTGTTGAATCAGAACGCCATTATGCTAAGACATGTTCATACATGACAGCAATCATGATTGATTACTCAACATTTCTTTTTTAGATGCACAATTGCATTGGTGTGAATGTTTGCATTTCAGCATTGACACAATGTTTTTTGTACGCAACACAACTCTCAACATTAACACAATCTCTCAGAGTACATCATTTTTGACCAGCGTGATATTGTGAATTTTCCTCCCTCAGCACTAACACCAGAAAAAAAAATAATGACTTCAATTTTAAGCATTTAGCAATTTTGTTCTTCATCAAATTTTAAGACATCTCTCAGAATTCACACAATGCATTCTGGACGTGTAAAAGCAAAAGTGGGATTTTTGAGGCACAATGGCATGACTGTAAATGTCTGTCTCTTTGCATGAGAGTGGTTGGACAGGCTTGCCTCTCCGCATTCACCCAATACATTTTAGACAACAAACCATTTGTGGTTAGCGTTCACACTTCTGGAGGCCAAATTACATTATAGGGGAGCGTAACTGTTGTTCTCAATAGCACAGTCTACTATTGAATGATCATTTCATTCCAACAGCTTCTTCCCTCGTGCCATTAACTTCTTACACAGTTATCTTACAATTCCATTGCAGCATGCTGCCAATTTTTTGTCTTGAGTTTGTTGTCCCATTTCTGTTGGGCCAATTATACAACCCCGATTCCAATGAAGTTGGGACATTTTGTTAGACGAATAAAAACAGAATACAATGATTTGCAAATCATGTTCAACCTATATCTAATTGAATACACTACAAAGACAAGATATTTAATGTTCAAACTGATAAACTTGATTGTTTTTAGCAAATAATCATTAACTTAGAATCTTATGGCTGCAACACGTTCCAAAAAAGCTGGGACAGGCTCATGTTTACCACTGTGTTTCTTTTAACAACATTCGATAAACGTTTGGGAACTGAGGACACCAATTGTTGAAGCTTTGTAGGTGGAATTCTTTCCCATTCTTGCTTGATGTACAGCTTCAGCTGTTCAACAGTCCGGGGTCTACGTTGTCATATTTTACGCTTCATAATGCACCCATAATGCCATTGGCACTAACACAGCCGCATACCATCACAGATGCTGGCTTTTGAACTTTGCGTCCATAACAGTCCGGATGGTTCTTTTCCTTTTTGACGTCCACAATTTCCAAAAACAATTTGAAATGTGGACTCGTCGGACCACAGAACACTTTTCCACTTTGCATCAGTCCATCTTAGATGAGCTCAGGCCCAGAGAAGCCGGCGGCGTTTCTGGGTGGTGTTGCTAGATGGATTTTGCTTTGCATAGTAGAGTTTCAAGTTGCACTTACAGATGTAGCGCCGAACTGTATTTACTGACATTGGTTTTATGAAGTGTTCCTGAGCCCATGTGGTGATATCCTTTACACATCGATGTCGGTTTTTGATGCAGTGCCTCCTGAGGGACCGAAGGTCACGGGCGTTCAATGTTGGTTTTTGGCCTTGCCGCTTACATGCAGCGATTTCTCCAGATTCTCTGAACCTTTTGATGATATTATGGACCGTAGATGAGGAATCCCTAAATTCCTTGCAATTGTACATTGAGGAACATCGTCCTTAAACTGTTCGACTATTTTCTCACACACTGGTTCACAAAGAGGTGAACCTCGCCCCACCTTTGCTTGTGAATGACTGAGCTATTCAGGGAAGCTCCTTTTAAACCCAATCATGGCACCCACCTGTTCCCAATTAGCCTGTTCACCTGTGGAATGTTCCAAACAGGTGTTTGATGAGCATTCCTCAACTTTCTCTGTCTTTTTTGCCACCTGTCCCAGATTTTTTGGAACGTGTTGCAGCCATAACATTCTAAGTTAATGATTATTTGCAAAAAACAATCAAGTTTATCAGTTTGAACATTAAATATCTTGTCTTTGTAATGTATTCAATTAAATAAAGGTTGAACATGATTTGCAAACCATTGTATTCTGTTTTTATGCATGTTTAACACAACATCATTGGAATTGGGGTTGTACATTACTCGTGCACTCACTGTAGTAGTCTCGCCACGCTGCACTATTTGCATTTCTGTTGTTGACCACTACTGGCCACTCGTGCTTGAGAAGCACCATTTGCACAATTGACACTGTCCCAGATTATCGTACTACTAGACACTTTAAACTGCATACCTTTGCAAAATGGTCATTGCACTGGACTATTGTTGAGTGGCTCCAACTACCGGAGACAAATTCCTTGTGTGTTTTTGACATACTTGGCAAATAAAGATGATTCTGATTCCTATCAGCAGTCAGACTTTTTAAATCATCCATACTATATCGGTGAGATTTCGTTCACCATTAATAAAATACATTTTTGCTATGTAATATCAAAAGTGTGATTGACCATTTGTCTCTCCGCATTTAACATTGATTTTTAGGCACCATATAACACAATTGTGTCATCATTTATCTCTTAGCATTCCCCCAAAAAATTAGCGTTAATGCTTGTCTCTCGGCATTTGCACACGTTTTGATCCAAAAAGCAACAGTGTCAACTGTCAACACTCAAAAGTCACTCAGTAGGAGTTGAACTTAAACGCAACCCGAGTACATGTCAAAGCACATTAGCGTGAACGCTCGTCTCCGCGCATTCACAACAAAATAGTTCAACGACGTTTTGTTTTTTTTCTTTAAAAACAAACAAACAAAAAATAGGCTTACTTGCTGGAGGTCATTTTCCCTGCGGCCGGCTGCTCAACGGGCGGTCAAAGTGTGAGGTGTGGGAGAGAAGAACGAAGAAAAAAAAAAAAAAAAAAACTTGCTCTTACTTCCCGGAAGTGGAGACGCTCCGCCTACTTCACTTGCTTCACTTTAAAAAAAATTATTATTATTTTTTTTTTAATTAATGTCAAAAATATTTTCTGCCGCGACAAAAACATTTAAAAAACGTATCACTATTTAAAGGGCCTCAAGAGTCCCCCATGTATTTGTGCATCATCATTATGGGAATGAGACCCCGCCCCACAGCACTTCGTTGAAACACCTGAGGTCAATGAACTTTATACGGGGGTGTTTTTGTGCCTCCAAATCCCCACTGACACAAACATACACACACCCATGTGGACTCGGTTCCTGCTGCTCCATCACATGACGACATACACTGTCATCTGTGGCAGAATCAATACATTTAAATGTATAGGAGTCACTGTATTAGGTACACCAATATGGCAATAACCGAGTAGGCCTTCTTGCGTCACGTAACCACATACTCTTACATCGCAAAGAGAAGACCCCTGTGTTATGAGAATTTGTGGGTTAAATGTTTTTAATGGAACTTATATTTGTCCCCTCGTGCTGCTGTGCGCAAAAACATTGCTAACCTCAAAACCAGCGAGACTCCAGCTGGAACGCTCTCATTCGGACTTTGGGCAGATAAGATAAGTGCCGCTGGTTATATCGGCCGGGGGTAAAGTCACATGAGAAAAAAAAGGGGGGGGAAAAGTACAGACGACAAGGAAAAGAAACAACCAAACCAAAAAATGCTGGATATGTGTACTGCATATCCGAGTTTAGAATTTTACTTAATACGATTAATTACAAATAAAGACCCTGTGGTCCTACATTGTTTTGCTTTGTTACTTCATTTGAAATGTCATTAAATCTGTTGCCGTTAATGCAAAAGAAAAGCAGAAGTTATACGTTTTTGCATTTTGTTCCCTTAACGTGCGCCGAACTGTGCTTGTAAAACCAAGGTCCGTGCCCAATTGAGATTTATTACATAGAAATTTGAGATGAATCCGTTTTCAACAGAAATGTGGAAAGAAAATCCTAAATCCATCACCAAATGTTGTGTTTGAACTATTCTGCCCTCTACTTACCGTTGATGCCGTTCAATTGGCAAAAGCAGGTAGCACAAAATGGCTGACGTAAACGACTATGGGGAAGTTACGACGATTTTAATGACAAAAATAAACACATGCCAAAATTAGCCTAGCCAGGTATATTATACTCAGCGATCTCTGCTTTGCTGCATCTGCCTCTTTAGTTGCTGCCCTCAATCTCCTCTCGGATAAAATGCTGGTAAGTTGCAACAGAGGAAGAAGCACTTATTTTCACTATCTATAAAGAAAAAAAAAAAAAAAACGATTTCACCCTTCACCTCATTGTTTCCCACGTGTAAAATTTTCAAGTAAAAAAACAAAACATTCAGATAGCGGTGCAGTGGAGAAGCGGCATAAGTACAGTGAGCACGTGACCTCTTTGGTGGAGATCCTAAATAAAGCCTGAGCATGACGGAGTAGGTTTTACCTTGTCCAGCAGCGCATTCTGCCACAAGCGGAAAACGCAGTTGAAAATTTTCTCTCTCACCGAGAAGGAAGTGAAGAAAAGCTGCGTGTGGGTGTGCGGGAGGGAAAGGGTGGGTGTAAATCGAAAGACAAATCACTGATCTTGGGCAAGATATGTTTGTGTCAGGTCTCTCTGGAATGATTGAGATCAAGATAGTCGCACCTTCTCCTTGCTGGTGCAGATCTGGATGGCGTTGGGTATTAGCCGTGCCATTTTCTCCCTGCTCATGTGGCTGATGTCTTTGAGGGCCAGGCTAATCTACAGACACAATCAGGGAACTCCTTTAAGGGGACATATGTAAAATTGCCATTTGAATTGCTCGTATCCAATAGTTGGGTCTCTGGACAGTCGGCCTCACGTTTTCCCTGGCTAAATTCACTCACTTACAGTGAGACCCAACCTCCAGCAACTCAATGTTTGTGAAAATACTGCATCACAAGTCGGCCCTACCCTTGCGTCTTATTACCTTAGTGCCGCGGAAGACATTGCTGTAGAAACACAGATAGTTGTGGGTGAGGTAGAGGCGTCCCTGCATGAGGATGTCTCGCTGGAGAGCACACGAGTAGTCTAAGAGAACACACACACACACACACAACATAAAAAAATCATATTGTGCTTAATGTGTGTTGGCTGGGCAATATGGCCTTACAGAAATTTGACTTCCAATTTTAATCGTTCCCACCCCTTTCCCTTATTGAAAAAGCAAATAGCATCATTTGCGTTTGTTTTGTTCTCGTGGAATTTGCTGTATTTCTGCCGATACTAAACAAGCTTTTTTCCCCCACGTATTAATTTCCATCAACTTCAAAAGAAAGAATCTTTTTTTTTTTTTTATTTATTTATAGATAGTGAAAATAAGTGATTCTTCCTCTGTTGCAACTTACCAAGCAGGAGTCTGTCCGAGTTCGCCAGGTCTTTGAACAACCTCCGGAACTCGTCACGCCTCTGTTTGTAGGTGGACACGGGGGATGCAAGCAAGCTGATACAGTTTGTCTGGTTGTCCGAGCTCTGAAAGACAGAAATGAGACATATTTTGCATTATTTTCCCTTTCAATTAGTATACAGCAAGTCATGAAATATTTAACATTTTATCAAAAAAAAAAGAGGCTACAAGCTGTTTAATGCCAATCCCAGTTGAAGTTCACTGTCATACTGGACATAAAACAAAGAGAATTACCAGCGTATTTAAAACAACATAGCTTTGTCTTGGAAATGTTCACCTAGCCCAATGCAAAACGCCATTGACTTGCTAACAGCTAGCATCAATAGTGACTGTTTTACAAGCAACAGATATATTAACACAAACGTTGGAGTAACACATTTAGACAGATAATATAACAATAATCACAGGCGTATTTCTTTATCCTGTATGAAAAATGATTAATATCACAGCAACTTATTAAGGAGTAGTAGTAGAAGTCTATTCTTCTTTTGTTTTCATTGCTCATCACTACTGTTGTTCGGACTGCGCATATGATAAATGAACATCTTCAGTCTTTGTGCGTGCATGACATATACCGTATTATACCACCTCCTGGTGGCCAAGGTGGGCACACCAGAAGGAGCAGCACATCGAATTGGATTGCAGCATTAAATCATCATGCACAAACTGTTCAATTCTTTACATTTGATTTGATTATATTACTCTCTTTTTATAAAAGTATAGTATTACAGACTACTATGTTCCCTATAAAAACATGTTCCATACTATATCCCCTTTATGTCATAACATTTCTCCAGTTTTACTCTACAATATTTGCCCGTGCTCGTTTTCATCGTTACCTCTCCTTCTTCGTCAGAGTCCTTATCCTCCATCTGCGACACGATCTCTTCCGTGACGTCATCGCCGACGCCAGGCCCGTTTGATACCTGGTCCATCTGTTCTAGCACACTGTGCGTATACAAAAAAGAAACAAACAACTTTTTTTGTGTGTGATCCTATTAGTCGTAAGAACTTTTTGTTTTGACACAGTGAGCGCTCCGCTGGTGTTCAATGCGGAAGACTTGGACACTTCTGTCTAATGAGTTCTAAAGCGAACGTCGTCAAACATCTCGCAGGGCCCTGAGGGAACTCATTAGAACTGCAGTCCAACTGGTTTAACTGCATGGAAAAATACAAACACAAACACACACAAACACACACACACACACACACACACACTGACTGTAAAACTTTACACTTTCAAGCATTTTGCATTTGGGGCAAGCGTGGGAGTGCCCCATCACATCCATCAGATTGTGCTGTGGTAAAGCGACCACGAGTAAGTCTGGAATATATTTCTGTACGTTAGTCAGCTGTAGACACCACAAGATGGCAGCAAAGGACTATTTCTGTCCAAATTAAGCTCCTCAACTCACTTCAACAGTTCCTTGGCACCAAGGTCCCACCTGATGCCCCCAAAGTAACACTGTTGATGTAATAAAAATAGTCACTGAGTTTACCAATTCGTGATTTATTTTTATTTTTTTAAATATCCTCCATTATTCGCTGAAACCCAGTTTACATTTATGGTCTGCAAATGTTTTTTTCATACAAAAATGTAATTTATGACTGCGACTTCATTAGTGATAGCTGATCACGACTCGTTCCGATTTCCGTACAACTGTGCGCTACATCGCACACGAGGTCCACCGTGAAACCGAGGATCCCCTGTGCAGTACTTCACTAGCTTGTATTTTTTTTTTATTGTCCTTTTTTTAGATATTGGAAATTCATTCTATTAATTAATATAGTTTCTATCGAATTTTATTACATTTATTAAATATCTCGTATAACATAGTTTGGTGTATGTAAATTGCTATTTTTAAATAAAGTTATTTTTGGGGGGGGGGCGGGGGGTCTATCTAAAATTTAACTTATCAAGTTTTATAAAATATTTGGCATACTGAATGAACATATTGTCGATTGGACAGAAATTGGAAGTTTTAAAAAATGAGTTTTGAATAGTGTTCTCAGTGGGTGGTTAGTGTCGCATTTTTTTTTTTTGAAACAGATACGGCATTTTAGACCAACGCTTGTTTTCCCCCGTGGAAAGGAATGACAAGGTAACATCTTTTATCAGGCTTCATGTTGAAAGACGCCAGTTATCACCCCACGCGGATCTTAACTCCCTCAAAACCGCGAGGGTGGGGGATCATTAAAAGCACCGTCACAACTCGACAAAAAGTGATCAAAGTGATAAAATGACAACCTACCTGCCTGACGCGGACAGGACCCAGAATGGCGTGACCAGATTGACACACCCGGCTTAAAATAGTCTTATTTGCTTTGTTTGGTGGAAACGCTTGCCCCTGTGGGGTTTTATTCGCGTGTTTTGTTTAGGCTGCAGGTGTATCTCGTACGTTTAAAGGTGTAGTCGTCGCCGCTTGAATGAATGACTGCTCATTGAAGACATTTGTGGGAGAATCCATTTTGAACAGGCGGGGTGTTCAAATCTGCGGGCGGTGGGCTACACCAAACCCCTGAGTGCATGCGATTAAGGCCATGTTGCAATTTGAAATACAATTAAAACCAATAAGTGCTCTCAATATATAACACCGTTTCTTTGAGGTTAGCATCATAGTCCCGTGCATTTAAGACTTCCTCGTCCTCTGCGAAGGTCACATTTTAAAACTATGCGTGACATGCGGAGAGACCAGTCAAACAGCAATAAAGGCAAAAACCAGTTTTTCCTTTTGTTTTTTTCCCCAACCACACATCATTTAATCACTCGAGAGCCGTCGGACTCGTACAGACATCCACGCGGCAGAAGTACACGACACAAACACGCACGAGCGTAAGAACAAAACGACAGTTACGTCAAAAATGTTCCAATAAATAGAATGATCTCATTACATATTCGGTTCATAATTCTTCTGTACAGAGATGATAGTGTATGAATTACAATGGAGAAGAGCGCACGCACACAAACACACACACACACACAGGATGATGATGTAAACAAAAATGACATGATAATACAAGATCATGCAGAGGATTCAGAGTGCGCCCACTTGAGGCATGAAATAATCACAAATACAGTACATCTTTTTCTCTTTGACCTCCATATGAAGTTGCACACACGACACACGCGCACACACAAAAGACAGAATGTGATGGATTGGAGACCCAACAAAATAACAACAACAACAACAAAAAATGGAACGTCTATTCTTCCAGAGTGCGGAAGGCGTTCTGCATGTCTTCCAGCAGCTGTGCGTACTCGCCCTTTATCTTCGCCTCGCCGTCCTTCATCGGGTCCTGCATTGACACAACGGGAAGCTTGTGAATAATCAAACCAGTATTGTACCACTTAGAAATTAGAAAAGTGATCATATAAATATCATATACAGTGGACCCCTGCTATTTGCAGGGTATAAGGCCCGGTCTGTCCCGTGAATAGCGAAAATTTGCAGATCACATCGATTATAATTGCATTAAAAACAAAACAAAATTTCACCCCAAAAATGATTGAATAAGTGGGGCTAATCCGTCAATATGGAATTTACTCGTATAGAGGTGCCTTGAGAAACGATAGCCTTGACTCGCAAGTTTCAAGATTTTTCTGTCTTGACCAAGCGAAAGCTTGAAATTCAGTCAAAGTAACACTTGTTTTATTAGAACGAAAAAGCAAAAATCCCTACAAACCTTAAATTTCATGGAGCTGATCCTGTAGAGGATTTCTCCCAGGTGCTCCCGGATCATGGCCCAGGTGATCTTGTTGTCACTCTGCGCTGTGGTTTCCACCGCGTGGCGCGACATGTCGTAGAACGCGATCATGTTGGACAGGATCCCCACAGTCTTGTAGAAGGGACAGAATCTGTGGAATAAAATATGCTATCAGGTATTCATTCATTTAAATGATCAGCAACATTTTGGATTGTGATAAAAAGTTTTTATGGTATTTCCTCAGAGAACGCCAGTTGTCTCTGTGTAGACTATTTTTGATAGAGTACAGGGAACTCGAACACAAAACCATCTGAGAGCCTGTTTATGTGCCTTGGTAGATGCTGCCGTTTTGGTTAGCAACATAGTTCATTTGGGGTCCGCAGTTACCGCGTCGATGACCTGAGACATGTATACTGACAACTCGTTTTAATTATTTTATTTGTAAGTTGCATAGCTCCCTGCAGCATAAACACGGATGCACACAACACTGTGGAAGGACCACATGTCAGAGTCTACTGCCACACTAACAGTAATAATCTAAGATCATCTCAACTCATTTAAGTCCCTACACTTTAATATATATATATATGGGCTTTTATGTTAAGGCCATATTACTTAGCTCTACTAGTGAGAGTGGGGAAGAAGATTACAAAAATAATAATAATAAAATTTAAAAAATGTGAAAAATCTGACCGGTCATAAGGTGTATAGCCATTCTGCTGCAAGAAGTCATCTTTTATCAGCTTGGCCACTTCCAGAGTGATCTTGTCCGTTTCTGCCAGTGACGCCTGCCACGGCAAAGTATTCAGGTGAGCGCTTTTCTTGAAACCACTTTTCAAACGGCGACATCAGCAACTTTACCTTCCCGACAAGCTGCACAATCTCGGCCAGGTCCTCCTCTTCCTGCAGGATCTCCTTGGCCTTGGTGCGCAGCGGCACAAACTCAGCGAAGTGCTTGTCGTAGTACTCGTCCAGGGCACGGGTGTACTTGCTGTAGCTGATGAGCCAGTTGACTGAGGGAAAGTGTTTCCTCTGGGCCAGCTTCTTATCCAGACCCCAGAAGACCTGATGCGACAAGATACGACGTCAACAAACGCGCCTTCGTCGAGAAGATGGCCTCGCCACGCAGCAGTTGATCACGGTTCGTTACCTGAACGATACCAAGTGTGGCTGAGGTAACGGGATCGGAGAAGTCACCACCAGGGGGCGAGACACTAGAAACAAACACATTTTCAATTGCTACGTCCTCGCGACGAGTTAAATAAAACAAAACATGCGGGTTCCCTTAAATGATCGGAGTGATCGACTCACGCTCCGACAATGCTGACGCTGCCCTCCCTCTCGGGGTTGCCCAGGCACTTCACCCTTCCGGCACGCTCGTAGAAGGAGGCGAGACGGGCGCCCAAGTAGGCCGGGTAGCCGCTGTCTGCAGACGAAACGCACCACTTACTTTTACAGTACTTCACAACTTTGATGCACTGGCTCCACCTGGAGGCCATTTCACATGTGTAAAACTAAACTTTTGAAGGGAGCATTAGCGATTAAAATTCGACCTACAAGCCCAGTGAATTGGCTTTTTATTTATTTTTTAAAGGGTCCCTTTCGTCCATATTGATTTTGTCCATAAATAATATATATATATTTTTAATTCTCTCTTTTTTTTTTTTTTTTTTTTAACCAAGGAGCTCCCTCACTTACCAGCGGGCATCTCAGCCAGACGTCCCGAAATCTCCCTGAGCGCTTCGGCCCAGCGGGAGGTGGAGTCGGCCATCATGCTTACGTTGTATCCCATGTCTCGGAAGTACTCGGACAGCGTGATTCCTGCCAAACACAAACCATATTTAAGTGGGTGTGACTGTTAGGAAAGAGAGTACTGCGACGGGTGGCAGCGTGTACCCGTGTAGATGGAGGCTTCTCGGGCAGCTACGGGCATGTTGGAGGTGTTGGCCACCAGCGCCGTCCTCTTCATGATGCTCTCCGTCTTGCCGTCCACTTCCATGGTCAGCTGTGGGGGGAACACAAAGAGGTGTCAGCGCAACATACCATCACTGATATTCACACAATTTTGCATGATTAAACCCAATAATGTGCATTTGAGGAGAAGGCATTAATTTGGTTCACTTGAGGTCGGCATCCTCGGTTCTAGTGTAGTATCTGTGACTTTGAGTGTGTATGGCTTTAAAAGGCCCACAGAAAATGTGACATACAATATTAATTACAGTAACTATTCGCCTTAGTTACCCACCTCGGGGAAGTCTCGCAGCACTTCTGACATCTCGTTACCACGCTCCCCGCAGCCTACGTAGATGATGACGTCGCTGTTGGAGTACTTGGACAGCGACTGGGAGATGACGGTCTTCCCGCAGCCGAAAGCACCGGGGATGGCTGTGGTTCCTCCCTGCACGCAGCTGCGATAGAAGGAAGAGGTTCAGAGATCCAAGCCTGGGGATCGCTGTTTCCGTCGAGAGAAAAATAATTAAAAGAGCTGACGGGAAAAGGGCGTCCAGGACTCGCTGCCCGGTCAGCAGCGGGTGATTGGCGGGCAGCTTCTCTGTGACGGGCCGCACTTGTCTGACGGGCCACATCTGCACCATGTTGAACTTTTCCTTCACACCCTCGAACTCCAGCTCCATCACCACATCCTGATGCACAGACCCACACATTACGTGTGAAATTATACAGCGGTGCCTTGAGATACGAGTTTAATTTGTTCCGCGACCACGGTTGTGACTCAAAGGCTCGGGCTCCACCTCTGGTCGTCATATTAACAAAATGCGATTGGCCCAGCAATATATGGGGCGGAGTAAGTGTTGGTACTCACGGAGATGTCATAGTTTCCCGGTGGGGCCACGTAGGTTACAGTGCCTCTGTTTTTGGGTGGAAGCATGATCTTGTGCTTGATGAGGGAGTTCTCGTACACCATCCCATAGATGTCTCCACCTGTGATGTGACTGCCAACCTAACAGAGAGAAAAAGAAAATCCATCGTAACCCTCAGTTTTACAGATGCCACATATGCGCTATTGCTGACAATCAATTAATGACCACCTGAGATTTGATGTTAAGTTTTGTTACTTACCCATAAAATATTACATGGCTGAACACCTTCCTATCTGACTGATTTAGTGGTACCTTATGTTCTATCTTTTTTTTGACTGCGAGCACTAAAAAGAAGTCGAGCATTTTCTATTTGGGCTCCATTACTCCGGAATTCCTACCCACGGAAATTAAAATAGAATGTAGATTCCACGCCCACATACCCGCAGACTCTTGACGGGCGAGAACTCCCACTTGATGTCTCTGTTAAGGGATCCGATGTTAACGCCTCTTGGGATGTAGATGCTCTTCGTGAGGTCGTTGATGTCCTTCAGGGGCCGCTGGATGCCGTCAAAGATGGAGCCCATGATTCCCGGGCCCAGCTCCACCGAGAGGGGCTTCCCGGTACGCAGCACCGGATCGCCGACGGACACTCCGGCTGGGATACAATTTCAGGAAAATACACGTCGGAGACTCTTCCTTGTTGTTAAATACATCATAAAAGTATATAAAGAGATAACACAAAATGAAAAGCAAGCTGTTTGTATAGTGCAGTACTGTACAGTTCGCAGTGTATCGCGAAACGCATCACATCAGCCTCAGTGATGTAGATGCACATCCCTAGTACAGTATCTACCCAAGTGGCCACAGATAATGTATGCTTTAACATTTGGCCTACAACAAGGATACATGTCTCTTCATAGACCTGGATGGTGGCCATGTCTCCTTCCAGCCGGATGATCTCTCCCACCAGTTCGCTGTGGCCCACGCGCACCAGCTCGTACATGGCTGCTCCTGCCATGGCGGTCGCCGTCACCACTAGAGTGGGAAAAAAAAAACAACAACAATAATTATCCAGACTTTAGAAAGATGGTGGATTATGTAAACAACACATGGTGTGGCAGTAACCTGGTCCAGAGACTCCATGGACGTATCCAAACTGGCTCTCTCGGTCCTCGTCCCGGATCTTGGGCAGCCTGGATGTGTCCATCTTCACTGGATTCTAACTGGGGGGGAAAAAATAATCATGCTCGTTAGTTGTGGTCATTGGATTCATTAACTTCTGCTTGTATACACCCGAACACTTCATCCATGGGAGGCTGCTACTCTACATGGTAGGACAGCGCCACCAATAGACCACTGAAGTACCTGCACAGATCATCTCACACCAAAAAAAAACAAAAAACAAATTGAGTGCATCTTGACATGACCAAACAATGAGAAGATAAAGTGTCTTGTTTGACTGATTAATGACCTCTTTGAGTCATTTAATGCACACACGGACGCGCGCGTGTGTGTTTAAATTCACTTCTTCACAATCCCTCATGCATTCCACATAAGGGCACTGGGAAAATACATGACATGACATTCATGACCATGTGACTGTGGCACATGACTGACTGGCCCGATAAGGAAGTGGAAAATGAGCATGCACACTGTGACTGTGAATGGGGAACTTTGCAATCCACAATATTAGTAATGTTTATAGTTCATAATGGCTCCTCATCACTGTAATGTGGTTCAAAGGTGTACAGCTGGTAATGTGTCTTCCTGCTGGTTAATCCACACGACTGTGTGCGTGTGCGTGTGTGTGTGTGTGTGTGTAGGTAAATATAGTGTGTTTAGAATGTTGCATGTAAGTGGCATGGTCCTGGCGTGGAAATGAAAATCCAATTCAAACGAGTTAACCCGTTAAACTCGCCTACTTCGTATGATTTTGAACAAATAGTGTAATGACAAAAAAAATACAAATAAAAAAAAAAAAAAACGACTTCATATTACGCATGCTAGCAACCGAGCCGCCCAATGTAATTACAGCAAATACACTTCAAAATAAGAGCACTACTGGTTTGACTTCATGTTAAAATAAAAACAATAAAGTTATTTGGTAAAATGAACACGACGTGAGCGACTCACGGCCTGAGAGGTAACAGGGGGCCCCCCGGCATTTTGGTGCAATGGCTTACTTGTCTTAAAACAACAAGCAATTCTGAATTAAATAGCGTACGTGGCGGTTGTATAAGAATATATTGGGCTTACCGTGTGGTTGGGAAGCGGTGTTTTGCTGTCGTGCTTCGAGTGAAAACGATGCGCGCTGTGTTGCGTGACAGCAGCAGGCTGAGGTCAGCTGACTTCATTCACTGGACGGAAGCTGCCACTGCTCGGGCCGCCATTTGGGATCCTCCCCCGGAACTGCACGAAGATATTAACAACAAGACAATACTCCACTCGCAATATTTTTTGGAACGCTTAGATATAATTTAAACGTATAACTAAGAAATAATAAACATATTTATTTTAGTTAAATGTAATTTGAACCGAGAGCCAAGTGCCTATTCAAAATTAGCGACGGCTAACCGAGCACACGGTTACGTTACGAGGTGGCTATCTTAAAATGTGACTGCTATCTATGCAATGACGCTTGAGCCAAAATGGAATCGCTCGAGAAATTAATCATAACTGTAGTTATGGCTTTAGCGCTCATTTTAACGCTGAGTATTTCTATCGAGCAGTAGAAATGGATGAATTGGTTTGTAGCTCTTATACCCTCATAAGTGCTGCATTTTCTTGTACTTTGTTGGTTGTAACAGTGATTCCGAGTTTATTGCTCAAGATGTAATATTTTTTTTTTAAATCTTTTAGAATTTTATATATATATATATATATATATATATATATATATGCATTCATACTAGTGCCGCTGTCTGTTAAAAAAAAACAACCCTCATTTTGACTTATTCTTAAAAGCTTAGCATTTGTTAACTGGCGACCGGTTCAGGGTGTACCCCGCCTCCCGCCCGAAGAGAGCTGGGATAGGCTCCAGCAGCCTGCGACCCAAGTGAGGATTAGCGGTAAAGGAAATGGATGGATGGATGGATGGATATATATATATATATATATATATATATATATATATATATATATATATATATATATATATATATATATATTATATATATATATATATATTTCAGTGACGTCCGTTCAGGGTAGGCAAGTGAGGCAGAGCCGCACTGCCCCCTGGTGGTCGTTCCTTTCCACTGCATGTGAATAGTAAAAAAAAAACCACCTTATGATTACATTAAATTGTTCCGTTTTAGTTTTATGGCACAGTGGAGTCTGGTACGTACGGTGCCACAACCAGCATGAAAAAAAGCACAGTCCGTGACACCAACGGGTTGACATTTACTCCCTGGCTATTTGGTCCTCTCTACTCCCGCAGACAAAATCACTAGTCCATGTTTATATAAAACACATTCATTGGTAAAACCCTACCCTAACTTCACCCTCTGCTCACCATGCATACCACCAACCCCACTCTCAATTCCAGCAGTTTTATTAACTTCTTCCCCCCCCCCCCAAAGTCTGCGCTACTTAATTGTCTTTCAAAACGAAAGGAACACTCTGCAACACATAGTAAACCTCACCTCATTCATCCCAATATCATCTTTTAAAAAGACCATGTACTATGATGTATATTATGTACCTATATCACAATGCGCAGTTTGTTGTACAGAATACACATTTGCTTTTATTTTGCTTTGTTTTACTCTGCTGTCGGCATTGCAACCTAAAGTACATCCTGAAAGATCAAATTCAGGGCATAACATCCATGGTGTATGACACTAGTGCGCATGCGCGGGGTCGGGGGTTGACAGGCTCCTCACAATCGTGGAAAGCGGTGCGGCGGCGGCGGCGGCTAAGCTAAGCGTAGCAAAGAGCTACATGTGGAGGGTAAAACGGGAAGGCATCCCCGACCCCAACTCTCGTCATATCTCCCCGTCTCCGCCAGTTACGACGCTAAAAGTCGAGACTCGGTGAAAATTGTATCCGTTTACGATGAAAGGGTGAGTGTCCGCTTTTTAAGCCGCCCGTGAACTTGTTCACCACTGCATTTGGTCACCGGGGGAGGAGACGGCGAGGCTAGCCAGCTACGTAGCTTAGCCTGCTAAGCTATTTTTAAACTCGGTACCCGAGCCGGATGGTGAAAAATAAAAATAAAAAGCCTGGGGACAGCGCCGTTGATGGCCCGCCGATTTCAAGCCGGTGCGTGTCTAACTAGCGAGCTAACGCTTAACTACGAATGTTTTTTCTCCCCCCCCCACCTTAGTTGTGATTAGACAGCGGTTAAAGTGGACGTTGGGATGCTGAATTAGTCATATAAAATGCGGAGACCTAACTTGTTTGATTATATGTTAAAACTGACAAGTCAAACGTTCATTTTGGAGTTTGGAATGTGGTCTCTAAATGTCAGTTATGACAAGCATGCGTTTTGGGACAAGAGGGTTCACCAAGCTTCAGCACTGTGTTCTGAGTGTGGGGGTTCGCATCTCAGCGGTGTGGATTTCACCTGCAGGGTTTACTTTGCCTTTCGCCCCTTGAAGTCAACGGTGACAGGCTCCAGCTCACCCGAGATAACCTAATGAGGATAAGTGCCATAGAAAATGGATGGACGGGTTCAGCTCGCTCTTCCTCACCTTTCTCTTTCATTGTCAATCGAACTGTGTGTGTGTGTGTGTGATAGAATGGTGAGCGTTCACACTAAGGCTGTGTGTGCACAATGCATTCACACTAGTGCTGCTGTCTGTTTAAAAAAAAAAAAAAAACCTCATTTTGACTTATTCTTAAAAGCTTAGCATTTGTTAACTGTGCAGGGACAGTAAATAGTAAAACTACAATAAAGCAAACCTACTCACCCCTCTAAGATGACCGTTGCTGTGATTTTGGATTCCTCTTCTGTGGTGGTGTTTAATCCAAAAGGAAAGGACAACACACTGACGGACTGAGCTGAATTTTTGTGAGATTTTCTGATGTTTCACGTCGCATGCGTGTCAGCCCTTTGACCGTTTCGCTCTTGTTCCAGTAGCCGGATCGAGCTGGGTGACGTGACGCCCCACAACATCAAGCAGCTGAAGCGCCTCAACCAGGTCATCTTCCCCGTCAGCTACAACGACAAGTTCTACAAGGACGTGCTCGAGGTGGGCGAGCTCGCCAAGCTCGGTAAGTGACAGCACAAATTTACCCTGATATTGATAATAGTACACTGGAACATCACCATTTTAACATCCCTAAGATGTACAATTTGGAAAATTCATCCCAATTTCCGAGGTTGGCGCATCCTGTGAGATTTCATCGCCATAAGGATTCATATTGGAAAGTGTTGCATTCAAATTGCGAGGTTCCACTGTATGTACAAGTAACTATGCGTAATACATAAATGCCTATTGGAAATGCATTGCGTATTAGAGGATGATTAAATGAAGGTGGGGGCTCTTTTCAGTTCCCTTTATTTGTCTTGCAGCATACTTCAATGACATCGCGGTGGGGGCCGTGTGCTGCCGAGTGGACCACTCTCAGAACCAAAAGCGATTGTACATCATGACGCTGGGCTGTCTCGCGCCCTACCGGAGACTCGGCATTGGTGAGCCGCACAAAATAGGATTTTTTTTTTTTCTTTTTATTGAGAAATTGTACATTGTGGCACGTAGGTACAAAGATGCTGAACCACGTGCTCAACATCTGCGAGAAGGATGGCACTTTTGACAACATTTACCTGTAAGTTTCCAATGTTTTCCCACGTAATTGAGATTGGATGCATCTGTCTTCATCATAAAATGTATTAAAATTATCAAAGATAATGTAAAACTACTCAGAACTGTGAGGCAGATGTGCTAATCATTAGGCTGCAGAAACATTCTGATTTTTTTTTTTTAATTGTTCCAACAGTCACGTGCAGATCAGCAACGAGTCGGCCATCGACTTCTACCAGAAGTTCGGCTTTGAGATCATCGAGACCAAGAAGAACTACTACAAGAGGATAGAACCGGCTGACGCACACGTCCTGCAGAAAAGCCTGCGCAGCCCGAGCGCGCCGCCCAGCAGAGAGCTTCATAAGATGGAGTAGGACGGCGATAACGGAAGCGGCGGGTGGGGCGTCACCCGCTTTTCGGAAAAACCAGCACACCTGACCTGCGGATAAAAGAACTGTGACATACGCCCCCACAAAGACGCTTTCAAAGACAAAATTGGGGAAGAAGAAAAAAAAGAATTGAAATTACTTGTTTTTTATTCCCCCCACGTTACTCATGCAGTTAATTGACAAAGTGTCCAAAAAGTGCTCCTCCAATTGACAACCTGAGTGTGGTGTTTGCGATGCATACTTTGTGTTTGACTTGGTTTTGATGCAGTTCTAAAAGCTAAATGGGGGAAGGGGGGCTGTTATCTATAGTTTCTGGTTTTGAAACGGTTTAAAAGATCGACCATTGCTCCGGCGTGACCACACCTGATGGTTTGTGTGGGTTGAGGGGGCGGGAAGTTTGAATGTGTTCTTCGTGGGCCATGAGGAGCAGTTAACAAGGTGGTGGTGCGCTTGGAATGACTTCATTTTAAACCAATTTGGCTGTTTTGTTTTTTTTAAAGTTGGTTTTATTTTTATTTGACATTGCAGAGCTGTGTTTCAGAGGTTCTCCTGGGTTTTGCAAAATGGTATTGAATGTCAACGAATTCTTCTCCGAAGAGGAAACGCGAGATCTTTTGGGATGGAGTGCGTCTCGGCATAGCTGGTCCTCCCAACAACTTCCTGCCGAGAATCGACGGCCGAAGTGGTCCGCTTGTGGTCTTTTAAAACGCTTGTGTGTGCGCGCGCGTGCCTGCACGTGTGTGCGTTTCACCCAGAGGAAACTCTGACTCCGAATGCATGCAAGGAGACTTGTGTCCTCTCTTTACTGTAGTATAAGCATGGTTTCTTTCTTTGAAGAATTTATCTTTTTCTGGAGCTCTATATTGTATGACTTTTTAATGGCAAAATAAATGAATTACTATTTGCAGTAAAGATGCTTGTGTTGTCACTTCTAAGATACAAGTATGAGAAATGATTTTCTGTATAATAAAACTACACTTCCGGCTCTATGGTTATTATGCTGTCACTGGTATCTTGTATGGTCCCGTCACAAGAAGCACCGCAAAAAAATCCAAAGAAAATACAAAACACTCTCGTGGAGTTAAAAACAAAATTCCAACATACGGCGAACCAATAAAATGTATACATATTCTGCGACTCAGCCGATTTTGGGTTAAATAATAAATCTAAGACTACACGGGCATCCGAAGGCAGCAAGGTGGTTGAAGCGTACGCGCATCTCTACGTGGCCGCTCGCCCATTTTGATTGGCTGCGTCGCCCATGCTCTGAAGTCCGATTGGCTGTCTGATCCTTAGCCCCCGCCTCTTTTTGGAGCTAGGATTGTTTTGAGAGCTGGGTTGAAATAGCATGCTAGGTAGCTAGCAAACAGTTAGCTTCTCTAACCTTTCTCTCAGGTTGTCGGAGGTGCAGACACTTATATAAAATGTCCAAACTACAGGTGAGTGGGTACATATACGCTTATAATAGCGTTTTGTCATCGGAGCCGCGACGAAACGGGGCTCGTTTTTGGCTTTAAAAGTGAGCTAGGCTAACTATTAGCGCGCTAGCCGGAATAAGCATAGATTGCTTTTTACTTTGTATTTGAAGAATTGGCGTGATAAGTAAATAAAGTTCCAACACAATATTCAACTTTTTGTGTGTGTGTGCGTGGGTTTAGTTTTTGCACAGGGGCCACAAACGCTGCAGTGCTAGCTCAAAAGCTTGTGGTTGTAGCAGGAGCACTGTGTATATTTGAACGAAGCAATGGTTGTTTCTAAACCATCCTGAGAGAATACCTACAATTTAAGATCTTTTGAACGTGTTATCTACATGTTGTATCATCATGGATGTTTGCATCGCAGGACGGCCACAGGAAGGATCTCAGGTCAACCTGGTGAGTTTATTGACTAGCCTGGTGCCCTATCAAACAGGCAACTGTTTGGGAAAGGATGCCAGAGATGACTGAAACCGAGACAACCGGTCGAAAACCAAAGTAAGCCATACTTGAACCATCTTACTTGAGCCATATTTGTTGTTAAAAAAGACATCCTGTATGTATATGCCTACGTTTCCAAATTCTTTTGCAGAAAGAAGAAAAACAAAGAATCCCACAATGCAGGTAAAATATCTGCTTATACATCACCTGTGTTTACGTTGCGATCACTTACATTTTTTCTCTCGTATTCAGTCGAGAGGCACCGGAAAGAGAAGATAAATGCAGGGATTAACCGCATTGGCAATCTGTTGCCCTGTTCACAAGCACTTAAACAGGTAAGATGCAGTCAACTATAGTTGTTCCCCCCTCTCGCGCTCCACAATTGCCTGCCTCATAGTTCTGAGGTTCTGGGTCTGAATCCTGTGTGGAGTAAGCATATTCTTCAAATGCGTGTGTTGGTTTTCTCCAAGTACTCCAGCTTCCACCCTCATTCCAAAAGCATGCATGATGTGTTCATTGAAGAGTCTAAATTGTCCAGGTGTGAATGTGAGTGTAAATTGTTGTTTATTTATATGTCCCCTGCGATTGGCTGGCGACCAGTGCAAGCTGTGCCGTCTCGCTCGCTTAAATTCACTCAAGATAGGCTCCCACTCACCCTTGTCTGTGTATGCAGAGTAAGAACATGATCCTGGACCAGGCTTTTCGTTACATCAACGAACTGAAGAAACAAAATGACGCAATGCTCCTGGAAGGCAGCGATAAAGTCCAAGGTAAAGTTATAACAACGTCAGAATCCAACAAATTCTAATGCTGATATTCCTGTTGTGAACTGATCAGGAATCCTCATTTTTACTAGTCTTTACACGATCAGGATTTTTGGGGCCGATCACAGAGTTTAAAAAAAAAAAAAAAACGATCACTGATCCGATCAAGATTGAGGAATGTGTCTATTTAAATGATCTGTTCATTTACTGAATATACTTGTGTACTTAATTGTTAAAAAAATTATATTTACAATAAATAATGTATCTTTGTTCCTCTATTTATGACAGTGAGGCATAGTGACAGACAGAACAAATAAATGGTCTTCTGTTAGATGGGAGGAGGTAAATACAATAATTAATCTATCCACTTTTCGTGACATTTTTGTTTGTTGGTGTGCCGTGAGATTTTTTCAATTCTAAAACATGTGCTCCATAAAGGTTGGAAATCACTGCTCTAGTCAGATCGTGTATTCTAATCATTCAGGTCAAACCAACAATACAACATGACAGAAATAATGGGTGCTAACTTACTATAATTAAATTACTTTATTTTTAATTACTTCACCCACACCGAAACTTTAAAGCATGATTCAACAGAACGGTGGCATGTTTACACACAACCGTTAATGCTAGCACTAGCTTGCTAGGCTACATAACGTTACGTTGCCTGCTTGCGAGCCGTATCGTATTCAAAGTACGTGAACATACCTCAAGCAAGCCTTAAACGAACGTCCTCTCCTCTACTGAGCACCGGTGACCCCCAACACACGTTTTTCCCCATTTTGAGTTGACAAGATAAAGCCCATTGATCGTAAAAAACGGGATGCGGTGGTATCGGAATAAGAGATTTTATTGCAGTAGTCTGACATAGTGCAATCGTGAAATAGCAAATTTGTCTTGTAGTCCGGGCATTACGAGTTGTCTGTTCCATACCGCCGACTTATTTTTTATTTATTTATTTATTTTTAAATAACTTTATTGGCCGTCAGATATTTACAGTACTACGTCAAAAGACATGCGACAAGGCTAAAGATAAACTAGCTTTTGGATTCAAATATACTGTGCACGATGGGGACGCGTAGTCATTGATCGGATCGGCGAATTATGACATTAAAGCCGATAAGCATAAAATGCTAAAAATCGGTAGATACCGATCAGGTCGATAAAATCGGTGTAAAGTCCAATTTTTATGACAACGATGAATGTTACTTTTCCTTTAATAATAGCAAGACATAATTATTTACTCAACAGCAGAGAGTACCAGGTGTTTATTTGACAGGAGGCCTTTTTTTTTTTTTAACAAATATGTATTTATGGGCGAAGTTAGACACGCTATCTGTTGATTGGTCAAGAGAATAGTTGCAGCTGTGTTACAAAACGGGAATGGTAATTGCAAAACCAAAACATTGTGTAATAATAAAAAAATAAAAAAAAAAGAGTATTTTGTGTGTCGTAGTAAGAAAACAAAAGCGCTTAAGGCGGTGTTGGGAAAGTTTTTTTGTTGTCCTCTGGGTTCATCACCCTTAGGTAAGTGCATGATTTGTGCTGCCTTTAATCGAGGCGAGGCATTTATTAGCGTGGAATAAAAAAAATTTTTTGGTAAACTTATACAGCCTGTGCACGTGACAGATGGCTCTGTACGTTCTCGATTTCTACAGCGGAGGAGATTAGACGACTGCGGCGTCAGTGTGAGGAGCTTCGCAAGGAGAGCGCCCACTACATTGAACTCCTCAAAGCCCACGACATCAATCTCCTAGAAGACCCCACGGTCCACTGGAAGGGCAAGCAGCGCTGTGCCAAAGTGACTCCCACTCATCAGCTGCCCAAGGGAATAATCGTCTATTCCAACGGTAACGTGATTTGCCCCGCAGGAAAAGAGACGAGCACCGGGAAGCAGCCATCGGAAACAGTAATCCTTCAGCCCCCCTCGGAAGTGAGTGCAAGCGTGAGGGTGAATGGAGCATTGCTACAAGTTACTTCTTCTGCTACTTCGGTTCGCTCTGGCTCGAGTGTTCCCCAGTCGACAACAGGCCTCACGGTAGTGGAGCGGTGTGTGATTGAGAAGCCGCCTCAGCCACCTTCCGTGTCATACATCACCCTCCAGCTCCCAGCCGTAAACGCCGGCCCGCCCCGGCCACCTGCTGTCCCTGCCCAGACCGACATAGCCGCGACATCAGCGTCTCAGCTTCAGCCGCCCGTCTCCTGTCTCGCCACATTAAATCAGACAGTAAGGGATGCCACCCCCAGGACTGCAAGTTACACTGCTATCCCCAACAGCCAAGCCCTTCTCAGGGCGGGTGCGGCCGGTAGCACGCAAACCACATGGACAACGCTTCAGATGGCAGGCAACACAGTGCAGCCTGTCTGCCAGAGTCTAGGCAGCACCACCCAAGCTGTCCACCAGGTGACAGTCTGTCCCGTGGGCACCCAGCCTCCTTCCGTTCAGCCGATTCAAATACAGATGCAACCTCCTGTGCCTGTACAACGAGCCCCCATTACCGCACATATTCCGGCAAGGCCGCCACAGCTACAACCTGCAATCCCAGTAATCGCCCCGCAACCTCAATGCGCCGTGCTCCCGCAGTCGGCCGTCGTGCCCCAGCCGACCGTGGTGGCCCGCCCCGCCGTAGTTTCTCAGCCCCAGTCGCTCATCCCTCAAGCTCAACAGCAGGCCACCGTGCTGCCACTCCTCCAGACCATGCAGGTACTGCAGGTCAACCCGAGTGCCGCGACGGCCTCGGCACCGCAGAACAGCAACAACCCCAGCGTGGTCATTCTGCAGCAGGCCAACTCCTGCCCGAGCCAGCCGGTCATGAGAGAAGAAGCGAGCAACCCGACGCCCTGTCAGCATATTGTCATCATCCAGGCTCCCAACCAAGCTGCGCCCGCCCCTCAGAATCCTAACGTTGGCTTGGTGCCTGCTGCCGTGACTGCTGCTGTGCCTGCTTCTGTACCCGCCACTCAAACACCCAACAGTTCAACGTCGACATTGCAGAGTGTGGGTGGGAAGCAGCTCGTGCACATTCTCCCGCGTCCGGCGCAGCCTCCGGTGAGCCATCAATCTCAGGCGAGCCAGGCATCTTCCGGAGTCCAGACAACGCCGCAGACTATCACTGTGAATGGGCAGGTCTTTGCCCTACAGCCCATGAAGACTGCAGACAAAACCGCTACCCAAAGTACAATCCAACTGGTCCAGCCTACCACCAGTGAAGAACCCACTACCAATGTGGCTCTCAACAGTCTAGGGGCCCTCAGTAGTCTGAACCAGAGCATCTCTCAGGGTCTTCCACTTAGCATTTCTAGCCAGAGCAACAACAACGGCGGCCCGCCTCCGGCCTCTCCATCGGCGGTGGCCCAGCAGAAACGACAGCCTCCTGCTCCTGTGACTGTCCCAGGAGCCGCGGTGGTCTTGCCTGTCCAGCAACTACAGGTGCCTCGCCTGAGCCCGGTCAAATCTGGACTAGCGGCAAGTGCGCCTAAGCCTGCCAGAAAGAGGCTACGGACGGGTCTTCAGACTAAGCGGTCGGCAGCCAAAAAAAACAAAGCATCTAAGAGGAGGGAACTCAGCCAGGCTAGTTCAGAAGAAAATCAGAAAGCATCTCAGGCCTCAGACATTCCTCCCGTGGCCGCCACGACGGCATCTGGCGAAACTGTACAAAGTGTCACTTCCCCACAGAGCTCACCGAAAACGGTTGTTTGCGTTACATCCAGCGGTCCGACCCTATTTAGTCAGCCCAGGCCGCAGAGTGTCGGCTCTGTCGGCACAAATCCCAATGATGTTATTTTTAGTCAAGCTAACGCGAGTGTTACGGCCACCGCAATTGCAACTGTCAGCGCGACATCGGTCACGTCTTCAGTGAGTGGAGCCCTGGCCACTAATGACAAAGCGGCTGAAGCTTCAAACGACAGCTCGGCGGTAAGCGAGCCTGTAGAATCAGGAGTGAAGCAACTAGCCACCAGTGCAGAGACTCGCACAACGCAAAGTAACTCTTCTCTTCCCGTTACGGTGTCTAAACCGAGCAGAACTGTTGTCACTGCTACAGGTGGCGGTGATGTAGTGAACAGCTTTACCACTGCTCGTACTGCATGTCCTACTTCAGTCTGCACCACAGTAACAGTCTCCGCAACGCAGAGTACGCAATCAGTATCTTGTCACCAGCCACTCAACAACACAGATCATGTGCCTTGTAGTAAAAATGAGCCCACCCCTTCATCCACCGAATCCACAACTGCAACTCCATTGTCGTCGGTTAGCGCCGCTATAACAAGTTCGGAGTTGAGGAAAGCAGTTTCAGCCGCGAGAGCGCAAACGAAGCAACCCGACCCGAATGTGGCGACTGAAGTGAAACTTCCTCAGCCACCAGGGAAAAACAGACAGGCCCAGGAAGAGAGACCTGCTACTAGCTTAGCAGTGTCCACATCTGATACGACACCTAAGAAAGACTTTGTGCTGTCTCAGAGGTTGTACACTAACCTAGATGATCAAAATATGGAGCCCCCGGTAACAGATTCACCCATGTCCACGGTGGCGGCGGGAGGCAGAGGCTTCTCTGTGGCCTCCATGCTCCCTCAGGGTCAGGGCATGAGCGCCTCCTCCGGCTCCTTTGGAACGTTTACCTTCACGTCCGAGCAGGCTGAGATGCTAGCACTGGCTATGCTAGAACAGGACAGTCCTGGGAGGAGGGCCGGAACCTGTGTCGGCAACGACGCGACTCCGGCCACGTGGCAGCCTCCGAAAGGTTCCGTTGCTAAAGAAAAAGCTTCCAATGTACAGCAGGCTAAAGTGACCAAACCTGTAGACATAGTAACAGTTAAACCGCCAGTTCAGGCATCCGTCAGAGAAGGTGGCGATGGGTCTGCCAGTGCGACCGGTGGAAGCAGGCATCCACAGAACCCGGCTAATCTCCTCACGTACTCCCAGTCTCACTCCCTCTCCCAGGCCCAGACTCAGAGCTCAGTCCAAAGTGGCACCGTCGCCAGCTTGAGTATCAACAACCTGATCAGGCCCAGCTCCTCTCAGCAACCCTACCCGGGCTCTCCCAGTCTGTCAGGCCAACACTGCTCTGTGCCCTCGCCCGCTGCCGCCTCAGTCCACATTTCCCAACCCTCCAACAATGCACTCTCGCCGTGCTCAGGTGCAGCCCAGCTGAATGAGTTCGCCCCCATGAAAACGGCTTTACTGATGGCTCAGGCTGAGCGACAAGTTAAGATCCTCTCCAAGCGGCAGGCCCAGGAAGAGGCCATGCTCACCACAGGGAAGCGACCCAAGCCGTGCCCTCCGCCAGCCCCCACTGTGGGCCACATGGATGTGAAAGGACCGGACCACAGCCAGATGATGGTAGGACAACTGCCTCCCTCGTCCTCGGCCATGGCGAGGATTAATCCGGAAGGCTCCCTCTTCTCCACAAACTCCTTCATGAGCACGGTAGTTCGAGCCACGGATGCCCACTGCCCCCCTGAGCAGAACCAGCCGGGGGTGCTCCACCCGCCCCAGGGACATCCGCAACATCTTGCCGCCCAGCCTGGCCAGCACTTGGGTAGCAACCTTTACTTGAAACAGCAGTTGCAAGAGCAACAGAGACACCACCTGTACCATTTGCAACACCACCTGACGCAGCCCGACGCCGCGCAGCGCCACTCGCTACACCAGAGGGCGCTCCAGCAAGAGCAGCACGCCCAGAAGAAGAGGGGGCTGGTCCGAGGCGGCCAGACCGGCTCGCCCGCCGCCGTCGCCATGCAACAGAAGCAGCATCACCTGGAAAAGCCCGGAGTCCAGCAGCAGCGCTCTCATCCGCAACAGGCTCCACATCAACAGCACGTGCAGCAACAGCAGCCCGCCCAGCAGCATGCGCAGCAGTCCCATCAACAGTCGCAGCAGCATCAGCCGGCGCAGCACCAACAGTCGCAGCACCAACAGCACCAAGCGCCCACGCATCAAACGCAGCAGCAGCACCAACAACAACAACAACACCATCAACAGCTGCAGCAGCAACAGAACTCCCATAGCAGGCACCAGCAGCATCTCCAACAACAGATACAACAACAGCAGCAGCAGCAGCAGCAGCAGCACTTTAGACACCAGGAGAAGAGCTGTGAGGCCCAAGCTGCAGGAGCCAGAGTCCACCACAACAACCACCTGGCTCAGCAGGACCACCTCAAGGTCAGTCCTCACATTGTCAAGCATCAATATCGTCTACCAAAGCAACTGCTTGCAAGCATATTGACATTGACACCCGATGTTAGAAAGTGCTTCCATAACAACTGAAAGCACAAACAATGACTTTATGTATTTATATGGTTTCGCAGTTCTGACTGGCTCTCTACGGGCAACCGTTGTTCCAGTTTGAGTCTATTTCCGTTGCTGTACAAAAAACATTTCAGTTTCCCTTATGCGTTCTTTTATGTTTGTTACTGTTACTGATATTACCTGCTTGATGGTGTTGACGGCTTTCAGCAGACTTGAGCTGATACAAAAAAAACAAACAAAAAAAAAAACTAAATTCTCCTGTTGAGGGGTAGTATAAAAAAAACTAAACTTTTTGCCTTCCATGAATAGATCGTGACGGCAAAAAGACTGTCTGCTCAATGTTTGCACAATCCTAGCCGGTAATGACTACTGCATACTCCTGCATCAATATTGCTGGTCACCACCTGGTGGCAGTGTTGCTCACTTGTGCGTGTCTTCCTAAAGCAAAGGCCCGAACGAGGACAAGGACAGAAAATGAATGTTTTTTCCAAATTTTGTCAGTTCAAGACCCACATTAGAAATGTGGTTCCCGCGCGGGACCTGAACTTAAAACAAAAAAACTGAATGTAATGCCATAACATTGACACAGACTTTACATTAAAAAGTAAAATGTATGATTATAATCAATTGATTATGCTTGACAGTTGGTGACCCAAGAGATGGGGTCTTGAGACATGTTTGTGGCTCTACCCATGACAGACATGCTGACCAAATATCATATTAATAAGTGAAACTGACTCTGGATCAGGGGAAAATGACATGGCATTTTGTGTCTCCCTTCAGCCTGGTCAGGACCACACTGCCATGCAGAGGATGATGAGTTCGCGGACTCTGGATCAGCAGCAGCAGCAACAGCTCATCTCCCCGCCCAGTAATCCGGCGTCCCGTTCGTCCGACCTGTCGTGCGCGCCGTCACGCCAGGAGCGGCACCGCGTCTCCAGCTACTCTGCCGAGGCACTCATCGGTAAAAGCTCAACGAGCGGCGATCAGCAGCAGCGCATGGCGCACCACCTCCAGCCAGGCCGGGGCGGCGCCGGCGCGCCCGAGCAGGGCGACCCGCGGGGCTACATGGACGCGTCGGGGAGAGCTAAGGCCAACGTGGCGCACAACCCGCAGGGCCGGCTCCCCTCGGACCACCCGGGGTCGGCCGACGTTCAACGCGTGACGGAGTGTCCGCCCTTCAAAGCTATGGCTGCGGGACCGGGTGCGCATCAGCTCGGTGGTTTCGAGGCTCAGGTTTCCCGCGGGAGCGACATGGCCCCCAAGTCGCAGAGGGCGCAGCAGCAGGGAACATTCAGAATGGGCGTCGGGCCTCCGGTGGATGGCAGGAACCGCGGCGGCTACTCGAGCGTCCACCTCGGCCCGCAGGGAGCGCACGTCGGACCCTCGCTGCTACGCGAACAAGAAGCTTGCCACCAGAGCTTCATGCAGAGCCTCCTGTCCCCCGAGGGGAACCACCAGAGGGTGGCGCAGTGCTGCCCTCCCGTCAGCATGGACTACAGCTGCGGGCCCGGAAGCTCCTCGGGGGACATCCAGGCGAAGGCGTCAAGCCCCGGCCAGAAGCCCTCGGCAATGAACAAAACCCACATTTCTCAGGTCAACAGTAATATGCACGTCGGGGGCCGGGCGGCCCACCTTCCCGCTCCGCACGGCGGCTCTGAGCCGGGCCGCCCCTCGGCCCCCTCCAGGCCACCCGTCAGCCAGCACTCTCGCCACGCGCAGCCCGCCAAGCTGAGACCGGGCGAGCGCCCCCGGTCGGGAACGCTGCGACCCGGCAACCCCTTCGAGCCCGAGGGCCACCTGCCTCTCCCGTCCGGAGGCGGCGTGCTGCTGGGCCGGCCCCAGCCGGGCGCCGAGGCGCGGCGCAGCGCCATCGTTCGCTTCATGGCGGACGGTGCCCAGGTGCCCGGCGACAACAACCTGGTTCCTGAGCAGCATCTGACGCAGAATTTCGGCTTCCCGTTCATCCCGGAGGGGGGCATGAACCCTCCCATCAACGCCAACTCCACCTTTATCCCGCCCGTCAGTCAGCCCAACGCCTCCCGCACGCCCTCCCTGCTGCCCGTCGAGCCTCAGAACACCTTACCCTCCTTCTACCCGTCCTACTCGCCGGCCGCCCACCCCAGCCTACCGGGCGATGTCACCCTACAGTACTTCTCCAACCAGATGTTCACCAGCCCGAGCGCCGACAAGTCCAGCGCCCCGCCGCCCCTCAACAACCGCTTCGGCTCCATCCTGTCCCCTCCGCGCCCCGTCGGCTTCGCGCAGGCCAGCTTCCCGCTGCTGCCCGACATGCCCCCCATGCCCATCGCCAATTCGTCGGGCATCACGCCGCATATCTCCAACTTCAGCCTCACCTCGCTCTTCCCGGAGATCGCCGCCGGGATGCCCGCCGATGGCTCGGCCATGCCCATGTCGCCGTTGCTGTCGCTCGCCAACGCGTCCGCCGCCGACTCGGGGAAACAACCCAACAGGCCCGCGCATAACATCAGCCACATCCTGGGACACGACGGCAGCTCGGCCGTGTGACGTCCCGAGTTCGCTAGCCTCTTTTGCACAGAGATAACAAAAACTGACTGTACCGTAGATCTAACTGAACATCTGTGTGAAAGGGGCTACTGTTTACATGACTGTTTCCATCACTTCATATTTTTTTTTTTTTTTTCTAAGGATATTTTATGGGCAACGTAAAACAATCCAGTGTATGTTTGTAACAAGAATTTTGTTTTATATCTGTTGTCTAAGAAGAAACCTGCAGCGGTAATGTAATTAACTAACTTATATCAGGTTTTACTGTACAGAACCAGGACTGTTTTGTAAATACAAACCTTTCATATCAGAAGGATAGATTGTGTATTTGTACATAGATAAAGAAAATGAATTAATAAAGTTTATAAGGGGACGTTTAAAATTTTTGCCTACCGAAAATCTGTCTTACCACCAGATGGCGCGCTATGATTAAAGAAAAACGTTGAAAACAATGAAAAACTAATTTTGATTTTTTTTTTTTTTTTTTTTTTAGAAACAATCTAGAAGTTAGAATCAAAAATTTTGCGTTAATTTTTAATAAAACATTTTGAATTCGTGGAATGTCATTTTTAAAGTAAAAACAAAAATGTTGAATACATTTTGGAAAGAAATTAAGTGTAAACAATGTAAGATTTCGATTAAAATTATATTTAAATGGAAAAAAACAAGCAAAACGTAAATTGTAGAAATTCTGAATTTTTAAGAACGGATTAAAGAAAAACTATTTTGGGGGAATTTTTTTTTATTCCTTAAATGTATTTGTTTTGGTAAAAACAAATCCCTGTGTAACAATCTTAGAAATGATTGAATCAATCAAACTATTTCTAAATATTTGCAGACATTGTTTGCAATTTTTGATAAACTAGGGGTTTTCTTCAAATACAGTAATTTGAATTTTAGAATGAACAATTTTAGATTTTTTGGGGGAAAATCGAACTAACATCATAAAAGAGAAAAAGTAGAACATATTTTTTTCTAAAACTCAATTTTACAAGAACATTTTTTAGAGGCCTCAGTATTAGAAGAAAATCTAAAGTCATAATTTTACCAGTTCGATGCTTTCAGTTTTATCAAGTTCTCTGAAGGCCATACTAAATTCATGAAAAAATATGTTTAACTAAAGTTCATATTCCGAGCAATTGCGGGTTAAATGTTCTGATTTCAAATGATTTTTCTAAGCAGCGTGCAGCATATGAGTGAGCAGAACGCTAACTGCAGAACTTGAAACAAATAACACAAATTGATTTCACTGAGAAACAAAATAGCGGCGAGGCTCGAGGAATGTTAAGAATGAGACGGGGAATTGGAAAAATGCACCACACACACAAATCAGCTTCATAAGCTTTTATTTACATGTAATAGTGCTCCAGCTTGTGTAAACACAAATGCGGTAAAAGAAAGACAGGCCAGACTGTAAATGTCCCTCATTTTTGCTGGCACAAGTAGTAAGTAATACGTGAGAAATACTTTCACCTATTACAGGCGGCCATTTTGGTAACGAAGCATGTATGAATTCAGTTTATCAGGGACTGATAGAAGGATGTCCACAATCCTCTTCATCGTTTGAATTTGAGCGATTCCGGTTCCTTATTTCGATTCCGGTTCCAAACGAGTCTTGATTCCGATTCTTTTTGGGGGCTGGGTCAAAAACGTTTGCATGGTTTAAATAAAGGGTGTCCAAATTATGAACATCCATTTTCTTAGCAGCCCGCAGCATAGACTAAAATGAACATTTGACTCGATGAACTTATTAACTATAAGGGTTAGGGTTAGTGTGTGTGTGGAACTAACCCAATTGACTTAATCTTATTAATAGTTTCAGCTATAAATTAAATATAGCATTGTTAAAATAGATATTTGATACCGTTTCGTCACATCAAATGGTTTATATGTGCAAGTTTAAATTTGACTTCCTGTCTTACGCTTGTAGCCTTTTATTTTGAAGGGTACCCACCGGAACTCCGCATTTTGGCACGAAAAAGTACTTCACACGGCACCGGTAATTATTATTTTTTTAATAGATGGAACCAAATGTTATAAAACGCTGATTCCTTTACCTTACCCACCAATGAGGCACAAGGTTAGTGTTTTTGATACTGTGAGACAACGTTTATGTACATTTTATCGCAATTTATTGTGATGTATAGTTGCAACGGTGAAGTTTTAGCCCCATGTTAACCTTTTTATATTTTGTTATCAGCGTTTTCGTTGGTTTTAAGACTAAAATAAACGCTAAAAACCATCAGTGGAAAAGTGCAACTTGTTAACTTGTTAGCTGCCTCGGTGTTAGCATAGACATATTTGATTGTTTCACTCACCCAATTTAACTTGACCGAAGCTCCGAGCGGTGTAGGCTGAGGCACGGAGCACGTCAGACGATACACATCGTGAAAGCCTCCTTTGCACAATATCATCTTATTCCAAGTGTTGCACTGAGGCGACTGGTCATTCACTTCAACAAAGTTAAGACACACTTTTATTCGGCAAGCACGTCTTCGTGCGCGTTCTTCTTCGTTGGTTATCGCCGCTTCTTCTTCGTGGTGGGAAGATTGTAGGCATCGAAATTGGCAATCGATTTTTTTGAACGGTTCCGGGAGAACCAGAACGTTAGTCCCGGTTCCAATCGGTTGTCGATTCTAAATCCCCAACCCTACTCTTCAGTGACATATATATATATATATATATATATATATATATATATATATATTTTTGGACACAAGCATACGCTCGCTAATAGATTGTTAATGATGCCGTTCTTGCTATACATATTAAATAGCATTTTTGACAGATCCAAAAATACGGTGGGGAACAATTGACACATCAAATGCTGGTTGAATAATAAGCACGAAAATTGTAATTCATTCACCCCCCCCCCCCCCCAAAAAAAAGATAATCTTGAATAAAACAATATTTATAATAGTAAATGTAAATTTTTTTATTTTTCAATTTTCTTTTCTCATATATTATCATCAAAATTCAGAAATATTTTGAGTGGGATTTAAAATTAGAATCAAAATTTGGAATAGTGAATACAACGATTTAATTTTTTTTTATTAAGGGGTAAAGAGATTTTTTTTAACTTTTTAAACAACATCTTGACCTTTTGTAAAAAAATAATTTTTGAATAAAAACTTTTTTAATTAAGAAAATGCAAAATATATATACAATATATGCAAAAACAAATTCTTATTAGGAAAAAATACTTTTCAAATAGAATTTTCTAAGAGGAAAACAGTTGCGTAGTTTTTCAAAAAGAATTCATGAATTTAGGTTGAATGAAATAAAATTAAGGATTTATTTACAAATATTTTTTTTAGTATTTTTTTTGTATTTTTTTCTTTAAGTCGGGTAGAATTTCTAATTTAAAGATATTTCGAAAAAAACAAATTTTACTCAATTCTTTTTCAATGAACAGTTTCCTTTGAAAATAAAATGGATTTAAAATTTTATAATTGGGCTTTCCCCCTCAATTTTGAATGTAATAGAATTGTGAATAAAAATGACTAAAATTCATATTGTTTTCCTGTTTTCAAAATTAACACATTTTTCTTTGAATTTCTTAAAGTGAAAAACAATTCAGAATAAGAAAATTCAGAATTGTGCATAAAAAGATTTTTTTATTTAATAGCTGGTGACAAAAGGGTGGGACTTGTGAATAGAGCCTCTTTCGATATGAAAATAACCTTATATACAGTTATCAAACATACAGTATGTACAAAGACATAAATATATAAATATCTGCGATACAAAAATAAATAGATTTCTTTTGAAACAGTCTTGTTTTGTTGTTATTACGCGTACATCGCTTCACTGGGCAGGACGTCGGCTTCCTGTGCTGTAGCGTCTTGGGATCGCGGCGTCGTGGCTGTCGACGACGACGCGGTGAAAATTCCTTCATCTTCCAGAGATACGACGGGTGGGAAAAACGCCAGTTCTGCATTTAGAAAGTGGAGAGAAAGACAAAGCTGTAAGGAGAAGTCTGGAAAAAGCGAAAGTCGGTCTAAGTAAAATGTCAGCTATGAGCGTGTGGAACTTCCCGGGCTTAAATGTGGCCACCGAGGAATCTTAACCAAAAAACAACAGCAGCTGATTAGAAGCACATGAAGACAAAGCAGAGCTGCTCACTGCTGACATCATCTTACTGCATTAGAACAAGTCAAACAAGGTTCTACATCCAAATAAAAAAAAAGGCTTCGCAACAAACTCACTGGACACTTTATTAGCCAATAGGTTTATTTAATATTATACCCACCAAAATCATGTTTTTTAAAAAAAAATATATATATATAGAATTATTCAAGAGCAAAAACAGATTTTTTTTTGTCTTTATATTTTAGTGAATGTTTTTGAGAAAAAAAAATTCCTGATATTTTTGTTTATGCCAAGAAAAACACATTTTAGAAATGAAAAAAACCCCTTAAAGATTACATAATTACATTTTTAAAATGCAGGATTATTAAAGAAAATGATTTCTATATGACCTTTTTAAGAGCAAAATAGATTTTGGGTGAAATTGTAACTTTTGAACAACAATTTTCAGTATTTCCAATTCCATTTTGTATTTTTTTTTATAGAAAATACCCTTTTTAATGGGTAAAAAAAACATAAATTACTTACTTCCCCCTCCTCCCAAGAAATAATGCATAACTTCAACAACAGAATCTTTCTTTTTTGGGAAAATAAATGTGTCATGATTTCTTGAAATATGCAATTTCGTTAGAGTAATTAAATAAAATAAATATTTTTTTTTAGAAATGACATTTATAGAAAAAATATAATTTAGATAAAAGGAATTTAAGAAATGAAAAACAATTTTAAATAAATTGTAAGTAAAATACTTTTTAAATGACATTTTTAGAAGAAAATATGTCATTGCTTTAGAAAAACATTTTCTAAAGTTGCTACAATTTCATTTACCTTTTAAGTTTAGTTATTACAAGAACAAAGTCATAATTTTAACGAGGAAACTTGAAAATCCCCACGTGAACCTAAATGCAGCAGTAGTGTGTCAGCGACGTACTTTGGGAAAGCGCCTCTTCCTCCTCGGCCCCAGCCGCGTCCGCGTCCTGCGCGCCGTCCAGGTGACGGGAACACGCTAGAATCCGGCACGAGGAATCGTCGGCCGACCGGAACGTCTGCTCGTAGCCGTCCGGATGTCTGAAGTGGGTGAAAACCCAATCAGGAAAGAGCCTAAATGTCGTCAAAACTGATCGACCGGCGAGTAAAATGTGACCTGGCGGAGAAGTACCCATTGGCGAGTCCGTGCGGGAGCAAAGTGTCGCACTCCGTGTCGCAGTCCGCCTCCTCCTACAACAAACGACGTTGCATCATTACGGCCACATTATCGTTCCCAAGAAGTCGCAAAATCTTATTATCCTACCGGGCGTAAACTACGGGTCAGGTGCTGGTTGTGGCGGGCTTTGCCGTTGTGCCCGTAATCTCCGTTGGGAGGGTAAACGGCGTGCGGGACTGTCAGGTGGCCGTCAGCAGGGCAGTGCCCCACCAGGGCCAGACCCTGCAGGGGCACCATAGTGTACTGGCACGACGACGACACCGGTGCGGCCACAGCGGGGAAGCACAAGTCCGACATTTGCTCTGGATTTAAAAAAAAAAAAAAAAGTCAGTTTTTACTTGCACCGCTTTGGAATTTGAAGGTACATTTCAACAACTGTACTTTTTTTTCCCTTCATGACTTCCCCCACGGCACGGTGACCGACTGGTTAGCACATCTGCCTGACAGTTCTGAGGACCGGGGTTCAATCCCCGGCCCCACCTGTGTGGAGTTTCCATGTTCTCCCCGTACCTGCGTGGGTTTTCTCCGGGCACTCGGGTTTCCCCCCACACCCCAAAAACAGGCATGGTAGATTGATTGAAGACTCTAAATTGCCCTTAGGTATGAACGTGAGTGTGGATGGTTGTTTGTTTATGTGCGCCCTGCAATTGGATGGCGACCAGTTCGGGTGTACCCCGCCTCTCACCCGAAGATAGCTGGGATAGGCTCCAGCACGCCCGTGACCCTCGTGAGGATAAGCGGTACAGAAAATGGATGGATGGATGGATGGACTTCCCCCACTGTATAAAATATAGTATTAGTATATGTATTATTTCCAATATAAAAACATTTTGGAAATGAAGTCGTAGTCTTAGTTAGAGCCGTCACGAAATATGAGAATACAACTGATTTTTTTGTGTGCAATATTTCAAGAAAAAAAAGTTAAATGATTTTGTCATGCAATCTGCACAAAAATGTGTCATTTTAAGAAAAAAACATTTATAGTACATTTTATTTTTCAAGAAATAATTGTAATTTGGAATACAACTTCAAAATAAATAAAAAGCAAGGCTACAACAGAAAAAGTTCATTTCTTTTACAAGTTAATTTTTCTTGAAATATTGTCATTTAGGGTCTAAAGGGGAAAAAAAAAGGCAAATTATGAGAATAACGTTTTAAAATAATTTCCAGAATATTAGGATACAAAATATTTGGGGAATAAATCTTAATTTTCAAAAAATAAATAAATAAATCTCACCTTTACAGAATTGTTTTCATTTTTTAAGAACTGCCGAGGAAAAACAAAAATGTCGATAGAAATAAAATCACAATTTACAATTTTGACTCAAAACAAAAATCCTGAAAATCTCTGTAAAGTTTTTACATTTTTAAAATAAATATTAAATTCACATTTTTTTAAATGTAATTAATTTTTTTATTCAAAATATTTAAAAAAATCAAATACATTTCAAACCACCCACAATAACTTAAAATAGATTAAAAAAAATATATACCTTCATAATTTGTGAGGTTTTCTATTATATATATATTATTTTGAGAAAAAGGTTAATTTCGATAAAAAAAAGTAATCTTTTTAATAAGAAAAAATACATATATTCTTTGAGACCCTAAGGTTTCGTGTGAATATTAAAATTCCCACGGGTGCCGAAATGCATAAATACAAAAATGGTCATCAGGTAATTTTTCCCCATGCATATCATACGACGACAGCAGACGTGTTCTTACTCTGCTTGGCCCAGGCCCGCCACAGGCAGAAGGGGATGAAGGCGACAATGATGAAGACGAAGGCCCCCAGGACCACGCCCACGATGAGGTAGGGCAGGTCGCCGGGCCGAGGCACCGGGCCGCCCGCAGAGCGGCCAGTGTCGCGCTTGGGGACCTCGGAGGGGGCGGGCCTGTGGTGGTGGGGGCGGGCCTTGGTCTCCAGAATGACCACGTTGCCGAAGTCGCTCTCGCCCTTCTCGTTGAAGCTCTGCATCTTGATGTCGTACGCCGTCTCGGGCTGCAGGTCGCCGATGGAGTGCCAGTAGCGGTCGCCCTCCACCACGTCCTTCTTGTAGTCGCTGTCGTTGTCGCTGTCGGTGGGCCGGTAGTAGATGTAGAACCCATAGATGGGCGTGTTGTTCACCGGCGTGTACTGCGGATGTCAGGGGAAAACCACAGCAAGCGCCGCATTAAGTACGTTTTCATACTCCAAACAGGGTTATTCTCATTCCAGAACTTGAGCAAATCCATTTCGTAATCATTAAGAGAAGACATAACGAAATGTCATCAATTTCAACCAGCGAATCTCCAAATTCACCGGTGAACTTAAACACAACGCTCTGGATACAGCGGAACATCGGTTTTCGAACAACCGGGTTAACAAACTATTTGGTTTACCAACTACATTTTCAAATAAAAATGACCTCGCACTAACCTTACCAGAATTTGTAATTTAAAAAAAAAAAAAGATGACGTGTCAAAATTTAATACAACTCCAGCAGAAAAATTCTGACTTTATCCTCGCAATAGTCAGTGAATAAAGTCGTAACATTTACAGAACTCCTGATTTTCAACAAGCAAGTGCCAAGTTTCTCACATGAACTTTACTCATGTTTGCATATGACGAAATAAACCCTCAAAATGATATGTGGATAAGGTAATTATTTTAATAAGGTTCCAAATTCACACACAAAAAATTCAACGAACAAACTAAGTTAACTGAGATAAATTAAATGCATGAATGTCAGAATTCTCAGAGGAGCCTAAACGCAACAATTGAGATGAATTATGACTCTCGTGAAATACAGTGCGCTCTTGTAATGTTCTGAACTGTAATCTTCAAATCATAAGTTAAAAGAGTGAATGTCAAAATTCTCGGAGGAACTTATATAACGCAATGGAACGGAAATGCTTTTCCCAGCGTCCCGTTTTCCGTCCTTACCGTCCACTTAAGAATGATGGTGGTCTCATTGATGGCCTCGTTGTAGGTGATGTAGGGTCCGTCTACGGGGCGTTCGTGGGTCCTCCCGCCCACCACCGTGTAGGCTTTGGAGGGGGCGCTGGGCGGGCTGGACCCGATCACGTTGACCGCCACCACCCGGAACTTATATGACGTTCCTGCGGAGAGGGAGGAGGGACAATCACATTAACGATGTTTATTTGCCAACGCCGCGTTTACAGGCCGTGGGAACGCTCGGCACCCACCTTTCTCCAGGCCAGTGATCTCCACTGAGAGCCGCGAGGGCGGGATGTTCTCCACTGCCGTCACCCAGTCCTCTCCCGCCTTCTTCACTTTCTTGTATTCAACGCGGAACGACTGGATGGGGAAGCCGCGGTTGCCGCGCGGGATCCACGTCACGTACGCGGACGTCTCCGTCGCCGTGGACACCGTCGGCTTGTCCGGCGCCTCAGGAGCTGAGCGGAAGAACCCGAAACCCCCCCAAAAAATCAACATGAGATTGTACAGATGAGGACTAGACTTGCAAAAAAAGTCTGAAAAAGGCTTCAAGAAAATTCTCAAACTTCCAATGAGAATTAATGGCAATTTAACAGAAAAATTGGGCTCATTTTTAATTGATGGCTATTTTATTATTATTTAATTTTTGTCATAAGAAAGCATGCATATGCATATATAGTACGAATAGAGATGAATTATTTTGTTCTAAATAGTACTTTAATCATACCAAATAATACAATTGTACAAAATGTATTTAGTATTTAATATATTGTTTCACTTTTATAAAAATAAAAAAAATCTGCACCATTGATATTAAAATCATTAAAAGAAAATCATTTTTAACAAATGAATGTCAGAATTTAGGCATGAAGCTAAATACTACAGTCCATTATAGTTGTATTACAATATAATATTTCAGAGAACAAAAACATTATCATATCACAACAGTGATACAAATCTCAATTTTTTTCAAGAATGAAAAAGACATGTTTAACTTAAAAAAAATTCTAAATTTCTGCATGAACCTAAACACATCACAAGAGAATATGTTTTTAATGTGCGATTTAATATTGAGGGAAAGGTGCAATTGAGAATTATTATAATTTTCATGTTTTTGAGATATTTTTTTTAAATGATTAAAAAAAAAAAGATCACACACGAAGCTAAATGCAACAGTCACATTTTGTCCTGTCATAATTTTTTAATGTATTTTTGGTGTCACTGTATTTATTGGTTTCTGTATTAGATGAGTTATTTTCCATTTACTATAAGAATACAGTTAACTAATACTATTTAATATAACAATATGCTATTTATCATAGATTTTTTTTTTACCATCACTCTCAATGGTTAGCTTTTTAACCATTAAAATATATATAAATACCAGTTTTAAACTGCATTTTCATTTTATTATTTTATTATATTTTTTGTTTGAATAATTGTAATAGTTTTTATTTTTATGTGCTAAACGGTGATACTTTATATAGCCAAATAGTCAAGGTTATGTTTTCAAATCCTCTAACGACAAATACATAACACATTTTCATTTCAACATACAGCATATTATTCCCATGGAAATTTTGCTGTTAGGGTTAATGTTAATGAAACTTACTGAGAGTCCATCCAGCAGACAGAAGTGAAAAGGAGACTGAGAAAAGTGCATGTTAGTCGAAAAGGGACATACACGTTAATACACAGCATGCAAATGAAGCCAAAGCGAGACTTACGCGAAAGGCTTGGCGACGGAACCGCGGGAGTTTTAGGCAGATCATTATGACCTCCTAATCCTTTACGACCTGAAAGACATTTGAAGTGAAGGGGCAAAATGAAATTCATGCTGAAAAGTGTGAATTTGGTAAATTGGTTGTTATATTAGGTGGAAAACATAATTTCATGCGAATCAAGTTTTTTTAACGAGAATTTCAAAATCATTGTAATGTCAGGGTTATTGTAACAATCATGACATCGATGCTAGTTTGGGTAACCCGTCTATGAGGTTTTGCATTGTGTGTTAGCATTAAGCTAGCGGACTTCCCTAAGGTGTACCTTTTCCCGTCCTGAAGGTCATCATGGCCGGCTGGCCCAAGCCGGCGCAGTTCTTGGCTGCCATCTCCACCTCGTAGAGGCTGTCCGGCTGCAGCTTGGCCAGCGTCAGCTTGTGCAGGGAGCCCGAGATGCTACTGGACGTCCACTCGGCCAACGGGTCGCCCACCTGGCAGGCGCATGGGGAAAAGTCACTCAAGGTTGCCTGTTTTGACCTTCCAAACACTTAAGTTGAAGTACAGATACTTGTGTAAAAAAAACAAATACTGTATGCATTGTTGCGTTTGTGCCGTTAGGAGGCGGGGACTTGTGGGGGGTGGCGCGTCACAACAGCGAGTCTGTGTGCGAGTGTCTGGCCGTGAGCTGTGGCCAACAGCAGCTTAGTGTGCTCACTGTGTTTGTATGGCTGGAAAAAAAGCATCGGCGACTGTAGCTCTCCTCTCCCACATGAGAGGGCACTACGGTAAGTAGGTCATTCGGGAGTGAGGCTAAAAATGCTAAATGCTAAATTAGCTGATGATGACCACTAAAAATGTTTTTTCTTCTCCAGAATATAGTGGCTACCGCTATTTGTGGCGAACGGGGACCGGGTCCGACTGAAAATAGTGAAAACCTGCGAATAATTGACGCGCATTATAATAGCCATGAAAAAAATTTAAATAAGTGGAAGATTGGGTTGAAACGGGGGAAAGGTTCCCCCCAAAATATTGGCAAACAGGTGAATTCCTAATGGTCCACTGTATTTCAAATGTACGGGGTAAAAGTAAAAAGTCAGAAAAGTAAATGTTCAGGTAAAGTACATATATATACCTGAAAAACCTACTTAAGTACAGTAACGACATAGTGCATTTGCACTTTGTTACTTCCCACCACTGATGGTTCCTACCTTTCTGTACTTGATCATGTACTCCAGCACAGGGGCTCCCCGCTCGTGCCGCGGCCTCCACGTGAGCTCGTAGTAGTCGGCTTTGCCCGTACGAGGCTGGCTGAGGATGATGGGCGCCTCGGCGGGCAGGATCTGACCCGGTAGCGTCGCGCAGTCCAGAGGCAATGTGGCCCCCGCGGCGCCGGGCCTCACGGGCGGCTGCTCCCTCAGAACTTTGTCCGGGCTGAGCGGGCGATACATGAGGGGCAGCTTGGCCCTGGGTGGAATCCCTGTGAAGACAAATCAATCGATACGTTATTCAGGATAACCACCGCTTTGGCACAATGGAAATAAACACGACGAAAAATGATCCACGGCGTCAAAATAGTCACCCACCAGTGGATATGGTGATGAGTCGCGCGGACGCCTGCGACCTGCCCACGCCGTTCTCGGCCATGCACTGGTACAGGCCCTCGTCCTGCGGGCCCACGTTGGCGACGCGCAGCATCCGGGATGTGAGGCGGTGTTGCGGCGACGGCGACAGGGGTACGGCGTTGTGCAGCCACGTGACGGCGGGCACGGGCTTGCCGCGGGCCTGGCAGGTGAAGCGCACCGTCTCGCCGAACGCCGCCTCCTGCTGCTGCAGATCCACCGCCACCTGAGGAGGCTCTGGAGGGAGGAACAAAAAAAATCAATTTGGAGTCATCATTGAAAAAAATAGATACACATAAATATGGAAATATTCAAAAGAAAAATCATTATTATTTATTTTTTTGTATTTAAATGGTAGGGCCAAAAGTAGGTAGGGGTCGTTCCACTGTATCAGTGCAATTTGCACCCACCGGGGAAATGCATAAATGCACACTAAAAATGACTAAAATAATTTTTTTTAGTAAGTGAAATGTCCTGCACATTGATTTCAATGCATATTTAAAAATAACATTTAAAAGATAAATCTTAACTACTGTAAACCCTGGAAATCTTTTATTTGATTTATGTGCTATTAGCATGAATGCCATGTGGCTATATTTAATTAATTTCCTAATTCTATGCTATAAACTCACTCCTGCTACTCAAATGAGGTGCTTCAGTACTATAAAACAAAGTGGCCTGAGATGTGCCAATACACATTTGAGTAGTTCAGTATGTCTATGATCAGCTTTATAGCTGACAAAAACACAGAAATGTAAGTTTATTCCGAGAGCTATAACAAGCAAATGGCATGGTTGTGGACCAATACCACACAATTGAATTAACGATCCATCTCTAATTAAGATACATAAACTTCTACAACGTATCCTGCCAAATGCCTTGGCCAGTGAATGAAAATGTGAACATTTTCATGTCTAGCCTAAAAATACTATTCCTATAAACTCAACTCTCATCCTCATGAAAATGAAACAGCCTGAGACCATTTTTGACCCATGTTAAACGTGTCGAGAACCGTTACAAACACATTTTACCTGAGTCAAATTCAACTATGACCTGTGTTCTGTACCCCCAAAAATGTGTATGAAAGCCAATAAATGGAAACGTTTTCCAACAAGGAGAATAAATTATGCGCGTGTGCGTCAAGGCTGAGTTGATGGTTGAGTTCTTGTGAATCGGGGGTGGGGGGGGGGCGGAGCTCATTACTGCAGAGCCGTGACTTTAATTCGAGCCAGCTGCCAGAGAGGGACTGTGACAACATGTGTAGAAAATCACTGGAAAAACAGTAATCCATAACCTAGACAGGAGACAATAGAAACGTCTGTCTGCACCAGCCAGCCCTAAAAACAGGGGGTCTTCGGTTTATGCCGGAGTTTAGTTGCTACGGTGGCGACGTAACACAAATTTGTCTGACGGCGCCGTTAACTACCGCTAATTGTGCCACAGGTATAAGTAACATTTTCTGAATCTGAAAAGAGGTGTTCATGGATCAAACACCTTTGGTAAATTTAACCGTTAAGCTCCCTGTTGAAGAACAGAAAGTTGTGCCAAAAGTACTGAAAAACAGAACAGATGGAAATGCACTTTCAAAAGTTTACCTAAATAGGTTACAGTGTATTTTGGGTTCATCTTGAAATTTCACCCGTACTTATTCAATCCATGACTCAGTCTTTTCTCTATTGACGAATCCATTACTTTAGGCTCGTCCCTTACCAAACACTTGCACGTCGTAGAGCACAGTGGCGGCGACGGCGGCGCCGATGCCGTTGTCGGCCCGGCAGGCGTACGTTCCCGAGTCTCCCTCGGCGGCTGCGTCGATCAGCAGGTTGCTGAGCAGGAAGCGGGTGTTGTTGTGGACTCGCAGCTCCTGGCCGTCCTTGGCCCAGGTCACGTGCGGCGTCGGAATGCCGCTCGCCACGCACTCCAGCACCAGCCGCTGGCCCCTGGTCACCATGATGGAGCGCGACGCCGGCGGGTAGATGATGCGGGCCGCTTCTGACGTGGAGCCTGCGGGATACAAAAAAAAAACGACGTCGAGTGCTGAGTGCCTAGAATTTCCTGCTCATAATTGAAATCACAATGTGCGCACTCTCTTTCTTTCTTTGAACGCGGTCCAAGTGTTTAAAAGAATTACAGCCGGCAGGCAACATCAAATGAACGAACGTCGCACTAAACTGGCAAGTGTGTGCCACATGTGCGCCACATGTCCTACAGTACAAATTGATATATACAGTCATCCCCCCCGCCTATTCGCGGTCCACTATTCAGAGATTTAATTATTTGCATTTATTTTTTCCGTGGAACTTATCCCCAGCTATTCACCGCTATTCATCAATCTCATTTTACATTATCCTTAAAAATAAATGGCTTACAGATAATTTGGCTTGGGAAAAAAAAGCACCACGTGTACACACACATCCGGCGAGACTCTCCGTAACTTCCACTAACAACTTCAACTTAGCTCCTCCCCAACATACAAGCTTGTCTCTCCAAGTCCAGATGTCTCACTTTAACATACTTCTTTGGCACCAACAACTGTATTATTTTCCTATTTAGACGGGAGACATTTATATGGTCTCTTGGCCCCTAACCTCCATGAATAACGAGGTTTCGCTGAACATAGAGTGTGACTGCGTCTGGTGACTTACGGCGTATGCGCAGGCGGTCGGCCGAGGACGACGTCTTGACTTCCTGGGTGACGGGGTTGTAAGCGGCACACTTGTACGGGCCCTCGTCTTCCTGTGTGGCGTTGGCGATCTGCAGGTTCCCTGATGGCATGATGAGGTAGTTCCCTGTAGAGGGAGGGGGAAAAAAAGCTATAAAAGCGCTCTTACGGCCAAGGACAAACCTTAACAATGAATGAGGCAGATGTGAAAATAAAGGCGGCGGCTGTATTCACGTGAGCTTTATGTGTTTCCTGCGGAGTTATTTTTACGGCAGGGTGCGGGGTGTGGAAACTTCCTACTGTGACCATTTTTTGTAGTCCAAACCCTTCTACCAGTGTGGAAATAATACTAAAGAAAAAAATAATAATCTAACAAATTCAACATTTTTACACAGTTCTGCCAAGTTGTTAGTCAATTTCACATAAATATAGACACACCAGTTCCTTCTAGACAACTTTCCCTAACCCTAATCTTGTGACTCTACCCACTGTGGCTCTGAAATAACCGTCTTTCCAAATCTCAGCTATGTTGCTGATCCGAAATCATGTAAATATAGCCACTGTACTTCCCATACAGACAATTTTCTGTAACCTTATCATCACTCCTCTACCAATTTGTACCAGACGGTGACAGCCTCAAGTCCACTGATGCAGGAACATGTTCAAACGTTCATTTCCTCGCAGATAAGCGTCTGGCATCAGGAGCTAACAGCTCGCAGGCATTATCAACATACCGGCCGCAAAGCACGGGCGCTTTTCTTCTCTTCCAGGCAACTTTTGACGTAAATACTTTGAAAAATAAACAGCGCACAATTGCCATCTTTTAACATTCTTGAGATAATCCGCCTTATCAGCGCTTTAATGATTGGCCCAGATAGCGGAGTTACAGCATTCCAGTAAATTATGAAGATAGCACGGGGAAGTAGCAATGATGAGGGAAGTGGGGGACAGAGGGGGGTACCTTTGGATGTCTCCAGCCATTCCTGCTTGACACTGTAGCGGACCTGCGCCTTGGGCTGGCTCTCCGGGAGGTGACACTCGATTACGGCCGTGTTGCCTTCGTCCACCTCGATCTCCTGCTGGTCGTCGGGCTCGAAGTCACGCAGCTCTGAGAAGAAAAATCGGCCGTGTCACACAGGTTACAACACAGTTTGCAGTACGGAAAGAACATCAGGCTCCGAACAGCAACATTAAACAAGCGGCAGGAATGTCTGGAAAGTACAGGCCTGTGTTCTACATGTGACAATAATCGCCATAAATGTGACAATAATCGCCCATATTCTTTATATTTCTGGGATATGCGGCTGGGTGGCAAGAAGGAGCAGCAACATTAAAAGAGCTGCAGGAATGTCAGCCAAGTACTGGCAGTGTCCTACATGTGTCAATAATCACCTATGTTTGGGTGATGGGGAAAGGTGGCAGGGTTAAAAAACACACAACCCATTGTGCACTAGCAGTGTCCTACATTTGAGAACAATCTGCCATGTTCTTCATGCATAGTGTATGTCTGGGATATGAGGTTGGGTGGCAAGACAGAGGCCTCTTTTTGTAAAGAAAAGGATTCAAACCTGGCAAAATGTTGAAAAAAAAAACCCTACATTTTTTCAGCAATCTCATTTTTGGCAAGTACTGTCTGTGTCCTACGTGTGACAACAATTGTTCGTACTTCTTCATACTGTATGTCTGGGATAAGGGGTGGGGTGGCCAAACAGCCCAGCTATATTTTGCAAAATCATACAGAACATTCAGTCGGCATCTTTAGAAGTAGATGCCAAATTTGTAGAGTTTTGGAGGCGGTGTGAGAACATATTTTGTAGGGGTGTGAAGCACAAATCGCTGAAGTAGTCCAAGAAATCATCAACTCTCCGTAAATATGTAATATTTGCAGTTAACTTCCAAAGCCTCAAAGCCACACATGCACAACTCAAAAGTCGTTGTCATTAATCCTGTCAAACATTATTGCTAGGCCTGGCGCATATTCAAGGCCTACAGAAACATTAAAAACAGCTTCAGGAGATCATGTGTATTTTTTCATACATTTGGGCTACAATCCCAACTTTTTTGCTGATATTTTCAACGGGTGCGAGGCCTGGAAAAAGGTTGGAAATTGCTGCAGTAGACCAATAAATAGTCAACTTTATAACTACTTTTGTGTTTCAATAGTCTCAGTGCACCCACAAACTCAATTTAGCAAGAATTTGTGCCGAACATTGGCTTTATTTGCCGCTAACTTGACTTTCCAAAAGCCTTTAAGTTGTCATTATTAATCCTGTCAAACATTACACTGGGGCCGGATCACGTTCTGTGGGAAATGTGGGAGGGAGTGGGATTACCGGGTGTAATGCCGCCAGTGTTCCGCAGACACACAGTCTGCAGACACAGATCTGACCCTTGAACCCTTAAACCCCCTGCCAGAGTCCTGGCGGAGGGGTCAGAGGTGAGAGGTGTCCACGCTATAGGGTTTCAGGGACATAGATCCAGTTTGGGTTTGGGGAGGAAGCGGCACTCACTGCTCTTAAGAGGCCGGAAAAAAGACAGAAGGGAAGAGAAGAGGGAGGGGGTGATAGAGGCAGGCGATTAAGACAAAAAGCAACACATTTTCTCTATTATTTTTCCAGAAGAGCTGTGTGATGTATCCTTTACAAAACACGGCCTCGCTCCATTCTTTGCTCGAGAAGGTATGTTGTTCTTGGCCGATGGCTGACACGTCGCCGTGATTTACTCAAAGCGAAAGAACAAACGGCTTCCCTGCAAGACGGCTCTTGATTTACTCACTGGGCCCTGCTGTCTGTATGTCTGTCTGCTGGAGCTATAAAACGTGGAGGAATGATGCAGGAGGAGGGGCGAGGGCTGCGCACAAAACACACACCTTACCGATCGCCGCAGCCAAAGATGTGTCAGGGTAAGTGCTGTGAGCGCTCCATTTGCAAAATCAATCAGGTGGTGTTTTTACAGCCTCTCCCTCCCTCATATCTGTACACCTTCCTCCTCTTCCAGCCTTTAACCCCTCCCTTCCCTCGCGCCCACATTCTTCCCCGCATATGGGCGCCCCTCTCAGGTGCGTGCGTGCATCGGAGGATTGATTGCGTTCATAAAGCCGAGCGGACCTCCCGCAACGGAGGGCCTGCTTGGCAGAGGCTCGGCTTAAATCCTTCATCTTTATGGATTGTGAATCATAGCACAGAGGGTATCCGGGGAATCAAAGTTACCCTCATGACCAAAAAAACACATGGAGACGGGAGCAGGCACGTACGTGCTCCCAATGGAGCAACTCCCGACGAGTTCAAGGCCCGGCCGATGGTGATGACATAGTTAGGACAGGCCTTTTTTTTTTTTCTTTAAAATGTTCTCACTGGCAAGATGGCAGACACAGTGTAGCGTACTAATGACTTCAACAAACGTACATTTTTCCACTGCACAGCGCTGGCTCTGTTTGAAGCGGTCGGTTTTCCACGCTGCAGTAAATGCATCCGTCAGAACGAGACAATGGAGAACACGAGCTTCCTGTTTTCACTTCTCGGGAATTGTATCCAAGTGGAGACTGTGGAGTATGATATGGCAGCACCCAGGTTGATATAATGTTAGCGTCTATTTTATTTTGGTATCTAGATGTGCCCCAGTATTTACATATTCGTCATTATATTATACACAGTATTTGCTAACTAACAACTATAGAATATGGCAATTTTATCTGTGAGGAGACTACAGGTAGCAAGAAAATAACAGCACCTTGAAGTGTGATAATACTGCTACGTGTGTTTTTATTTTGGTCATTTCTGTGTTTCTTGTATGTACTTCTCAGGAAGGAAACTCATTTCACCCAAGCGGAGACTGTGGGCGGCAAGAAAATGGATTGCTGTGGAGTGTGATAACACAGCAGAGTGCAGGGTGACATAACGTGTGTGTCTATTTTTGTCACTTCTAGATGTGCTCTCTGTATTTATTTCTCAGTAATGTATTGACCCAAGATGAGACTACAGGCAGCAAGAAATCAGATCCCTCCAGCAAAGTGAAGACAGTGTAAAATACTGCAATATCCATGGTAAGTTAGCATGTGTGTTTATGCTGTTTATTTCTAGCTGTGTTTATGATATTTACTTCCTTGTAAAGAGAGTCATTTTATCTAAGAGGAGACTGTGGGCAGCAAGAAATCGCGCTGTGAGTGTGATAATACTCCAGCGTCCAGGGTTGTGTTTCCATCTCTTGATAAAATTGATAAGGAATGGTAAGAAGGAGAAAGTGGCTCCTCTTGTGTGAGGAAGATCTTGTCTCGACTGGCCCTGGAACGCCTCCCAGTGTCATCATCATCGTGGTGTCTGACAGCCTCACGCATCGCATCACATCCCGCACGGCAACAGGTTTTAACCTCATCACGTCCTCGGTTCAATCACGGGGCCAGCTGTCAAGCCCTGTGTGGGTGTTATGGGAGCAAATGGGGGTCGGGGGCTACTCGCCAAGTCCTGGTCCCTCTTCCTGTTCGGACTGGCCCCTGGTGTCCCCCCTCCATTCCTGCGGTTCAGGTTACACAGCTTCAGGCCCCCCTCGCAGTCCCATGATGCATATCAAATGTAACCTCGGATACACTGAGAGCAGTCTCAACCCCATTAGAGAAAGGCTAGCTCAAGGTGTTTTGTTTTGTTTAAGTTTGGGACAGACTGCTCCAAACGTATCCAAAAGGCTTTGTTTTTCCTTTTTGGGAGCATCTGTACAGGGAAGATGGGGTGTGCCAACACTGTCAGGATGTTGAAGGGGGTGCATGGCTTCAAAACATGAAGAAAGACTGCTCTAAAATTATCCAAAAGGTTTTCTATTGGCTTTTTTAGGGTCTGGATTGGCCAGAGAGGGTGCGCCAACTCTGTCGGGATGTTAGAGGTGCGTGACTTAAAAAGTTTGGGACAGACTTCTAAAAGTATCCACAAAGCTTTCGCTTGCCTTTTTTGGGTGTGTGGGGGGGGGGGGGTAGAGAGTGGTATGCCAACTCTGTCGGGATGTTGAAGGGGGTTACTTTGAGTCTCTTTGAAAGGAAAAATACAACAACTTGTGTTTTTTGGACGTTCTTTTGGACAAACTGAAAAAAGAAAACCCCCAAGTGTACTCTGTGTGCGTGTGTGTGCTGCGTGGGTGGCTACTCACTGGCTGCGGTGACGTCAGCGGGCACACTGGCCAGGGCCCCAACCCGGTTGCTGGCTACACACTGGTAGCGGCCTAACGTCACATTGGACAGCGTGGCGATGAACAAGCCTCCGGGCCCCAGCGCCACGCCGAGGTCTCCGTCCACAAGCTGCCGGCCGTTCAGGCGCCAACTGATGGAGGCGGACGCGGGGCGGGCGGCGCAGCGCAGGCTCACGCTGCCTCCAAGCTTCTGCACCACTGAGACGGGCTCCTCGGTGAACTCCGGGACTTCATCTGCATGATAAATGGGGAGGAATCATTGTTGAGAGACAGTACATCCAAAATACATTCGCCTTGAGATTCAAACATTATTCTGCACCCAAAATACTTTACATTCCTCTATTGCACCACTTTTGTTGTTGTTGTAAAACTCTCACATTTCTACTTCCATTCAAACCCTTTGGGGGACTATGTTTTACATGCTCAAAATTCCCACTTTTCCATTAAATGTTTTTTTCTAAATTAAAGAAATCCAACTGAAATGAATGGAGAAGTTTCCCAAATGTAACTCTCTCCATTTCTCTATGTAGAAAACTCATTCCAACTTCAAAATGTTCACCACATTTTTGACATAGTGCAAAGTATTTTTCAAATTCCCCAGTATTTCATTTTCACCATGATGAAATTCCCAAATTAAATGCTGAATTTGTTTTACAATTTTTTCCTAATTCTGGAGAGATTTAAACCATTTCAACATCAACATATTCAGTTAATTTAGGATATCTGGGCAACTATTTTTTTTTTTTTTTTTATGTTCCCAAAAATTCATTTTCCATGACAAAATTAATGTAGACATTTTACACGTTTTTCCTCATCCTTCCACATTTCTCAAACAATTCAAACCATTCCAATGTCAAAATATTCATCTTATTCAGAAACATCTGGGAAACTACTTTCCACATTTCCAAAATTCCCACAATTCCACATTTTTATTTTTTTCATGAAATAAATCTCAACTCGATGGCGAGATTGTCCAAATTTAACTCATCCTTCCACATTTCTGTACTTATTATTATTCAAACCATTCAAATTAAAATGTTCCCACTTTTTTTTTTATATTTGACATTTTCCATGACAAAATTCCCAAATTAATAGGGAAATTTTACAAAAGTTACCTAATTCGTCCTCATTTCTCAACTGATTCAAACTTTGCTAACTTCAAACTGTTCAGATGATTTAGGACTAATGAACTATTTTGCACATTCTCCAAGTCCCACTTTTTTAGTATTTCACATTTTTCAAGACAAAATTCCCAAATTTACAATTTCTTCCACATTTCTCGACCAATTCAATACAATTTATCGTCAAAATGCTCAGCACATTCAATAATTTCTCACATTCCTATATTCAGATTATTTATTTTTTTTCAATTCATTTGACATATTTACATTCTTTCTAAATTCAAAATGTTCAGCTCAGGACATTTGCTTTCCAGTCCAAGGTTATTATTTTTGCTATACGTTAGCATACCTACTGTAGCATTTGAGCAATTCCCATTAGACAAAGTACATAAATACATAGAAAGATGTACATTTCTCATCAATTACACTTATTTGAGCAATTCTCATTATATTAGCACTATTAATCAGCATTTTAACAACTTTCCAATCCTCACATTATACATTTATATTTCATTAAAGTTTATGGCATTCTAGTTGAGGGTCAGCCATTCACCATTGACACGCAATTTCTACAGAAATTGCATTCTCTAGTTTCAAGCAAATTGCTGTTGCAGCTGCTAGACGTGTTAACACACCCACCCTGCCAGTCGGAATATTTTGTCCTTGGCAAAGCTTATGCTGCGCCAGGTGTTAGGAAAAAACCCACGTAAAAAAAAGAAGTCCTTATACTTATTAGATACACAAGACTGTACAGTAATGTAAAGGTCTACTCACCAACGACTGAAGCGCTGCTCTGAAGGCAACATAGCAGAACTGTGCCCAGAGCGCACAACACGGGGACGCTTCTTTTTCTTATCCATGGAGTCCAGTCGCGTTTTCCAGACATCTTCCATGCACCACCCCTCTGAAACACACAATAAACACAATCAATCATTGGAAAGGTACCTCTCAAAACTACACAGAAATAACAATAATGTTCTCATTAAAGGATACAGGCTAAAGAAGGACTATGGTGCAGATTTGGATAAAGGTGTTGGTTCAGAATTTGTTCTGGTAAAATGTTATTTTTGAACGCTAAAATATTTTCAGTATCTCTCAATTTTCGTAAAATTTGCATAACAGCCTATTATGTTTAATTAGGATATCAAATTCTAGTTATTGACATTAGTTCCTGAACAAATATTGTTTTTAGTGGTCGAATTTGTGCCCAAAATGGTAAAATGTCCAGAAATTGAAAGAGTATGCATTAATGTACCGCATAATGCCGAATGTGCTCTACTCCTTTTATGACTGGTGATCTAATAAATGTGTGACAAAACACACACAAAGGAAGGCATGCATGTGATGCTTCTTTACAAAGTGACATCGCCCCATACTGGCCTGGCATGCATATTACACTGCTTTATGTCAATTTTGCAGGGGTATTTCTGGACTAAATTATATGCGACTTTCCTCCTCTACCGCACGTACACAAACAGGCAGCTATCAACTCATGTGAATGGCAGCCCTCCATGTTAACAAGGATATCTGAATTCAACAGCCGTCAATGGCAGTGAATGAGTTAAGGAAACATCTTCAGTGGCAGCCGCACAAATGAAGCCTTTCTTTGCCGACCCCATCTACCTACAGCCCCCTTGCCTCCCTTTACCTCCAGCTCATCAAAGAGGCTCCCTCATTCTGAGGCCTGCTGTAACCCGATGCCTTCGTGCTCAGGTGTAACCGATACAGGTAGAGGGTCCCGGGATGGGTGGGGGTTTTGGGGCAGTGAGGGAGAAAAAAACAAGAGACTGCATTGACTGGAGATCTAAGGCATATATGTCAAACTCAAGCCCGGGGGCCAAATTTGGCCCACGATGTAATTATATTTGGCCCGCAGGACCGTATCAAATGTGTATTAGAGCTGGCCCGCCAGTATATAGCACATGCACCACTAATATTACAAATCCCAGAATGCTTTGCTAGTGTGTTGGTCCATCAGTCTAGACCGGCGAGCGCCCCTTCCCTTTCTGTTGCTGTCGTTGGCAACTAGGACATTCTTATTTTTTTGGGTTGTTTTGTTGTTGACCTTTGAAAAAATGATTTATTTAAAAAAGAAAGGTAATCGGAGATAGATAAATGGAAGATAGAGAGAGAGAAAAAAAGTTATTTAAATACTAAACAAGAAAACAAATACCACTGATGTCTTTTATCGCAAATTTGATTCCTCGTGTTTATAATATTAAAGTTTGTTTATTCCAGATTCAGTGTTTAAGCAAAATGTAAGTTTGTTGTCATATGATAAACTTTAACGCTACCTTTCTGCAGAGAAGGGAAACATGCACATTTAATGATTTTTCATTAAATATTGAGTTTGCCATTTTTTTTTATTTTGGCCCACCATGAATTTGAGTTTAACACCCTACATCTAAGGGGTGGGAAGAAGTCAAGTTGCTAACAAATGCTAAGAAAAAACAACAACAGACCTCAGGAAGTTAAGGTAACTAATGCTAAGAAAAATCAACAAGAACAATTTTCCACTAAAATCACCAACAAACCAAAAGAAGTGAAGCTAACTAAGGCTAACGGAGCTTGTGTTACCCTCCAGTTCGACATGTTTCAGCTATGCTAATGCCAATAGTCTGCCTATTAATGGTTAACGCAGAGGGAGCATGCATCTCTTCTCGTCTCTCTCGTTGCCAAGTTTCCCGAATTCCTTCCTGTCAGGTTAAACTAACAACTTCCCGTCAGGATGACGAGGGTGGTCCCGAGCGTCTCAAACCTCCCTTTCCTGCTGAACTGAACATGTGTAATATTCATACCGGGCTACGGGTTTGTCCGCTTATCTGTGGTTAACAATGCCGTCAGGACACAAAATACAAAGAAAGGGTGAGGAAGACGAGCGAAGAAAGAGGATGCAAACTCTTGTCAAGTTAAAATGAAGAGCTGATGGAAAAACTGTTGTTAACTAAAGCCAAGAGTCTCTCTCTCTCTCTCTCTCTCTCACACACACACACAGGACCACACACTGTACGCCATTAATAAGCGCAATATTAGATTAGCGACCACCCTCCAACAGGCAAAAGACAACATGCGGTAATAATCACATCATTTATCCAGCCGACTTTCACTTTTCTTCACACAAATGTTCATTTTCTCCGCGTTTACAAGCCTTTACAGCAATGCAGCTAACTCATTGCTAATGCTACACGCCCAAAAGCAACAAACACGACTCACATTAGCTTCTTGTCATCTTAGCAGCTGCCCTAGTTTTAAGGTGTCATTTAGTATTATGATTTATTAAACCACTGTCGTAAATACAAATGGAAAGTGGTAAATATTTGTGAAGTGACAAGGTCTAAAGCTAACAAGTCAAGCTAAAAAAGGCGAACAAAAACACTCAAAGATTAAAATGAAGTGGACAAATACTGCCACTAAAATCCGTAACAGAACTAAGGAGGCGAAGCTAACAAATGCAAACAAACACCAACAGAACTAAATAAGTCAAGCTAACAAACGCTTAAAAAACAAAAACAAACAAACAAAAAAACCACAAAGACTTCATGCAAACAAATGTTAACCAAAAAAACCAACGGACCAGGAATTCAAGCTACCAAAAACCGCTAAGAGACCTACAGAAGTCAAGTGAACAAATGCTAACAAAATCAACAACAAACCTAAAGACTCCAAGACAACACAAACCCCGACAGACCTAAAAATACCAAGCTCACAAATGCCAGCCAAAACCAACAACAGACCTTAAGACTTTACACTAACAAATGCAAAAAAAGCTAACTAAACCACTACAAACCTAAAAAAATAATAATAATAAACTAAAAAATGCAAAATAAAAGAGACGTTTTGGTATAACATCCTGATATACTCAATTACATTAACATGGCAACACTAGAGGCTAAAACTAGCAATATATGATCACTAGTCAACAATTGATGAAATATTTCAAAACTTCTGAGTCCAATGACAACATATTATTGCTTTAATTTGTCAAATATTTGGCCTAGTAGCTGCTAAATGCTAACATTAGGGCTGCCAGCTACTCAATTTGTGCTGCTGTAGCTCAAAAGGAAGTTAACATTTGGAAAGTATATTTTTTTCTATTTTTAGTTTTTTTAAATAAACTTACTAATGCTCAGTTGTCATACAAGAGGTGCGGTACTTCATATATATCAATGTATCACTTGTATTGGCTTTTTATTACCATGTGCAGGAGTACTGGTAACTAGAAAACAAGATGTCACATCGCCACGATTGGCAAATATTTACCTGTTGGAATGGCGGGCACTTTGAGAAAATAAAATGTAACATCACACACACTACACTTACATTTACTGGCTCGAGGGAGGCCATTTAGTGACGAGCACACACGGTAAACAAACAAAATGTCAGCCTGAAGGACTGTGGCTTCTGTGGCCAAAGGCGCGACAGCTGCTCATGAAAAGAGGTGTATATGTGCATCCGGCACCTGTGCCCACTGCAGGCCTATGACCAACTTTTTGCGAAGAAAGGACTGATTTGGTGGGCAAAAAACACCAACAGACCTAAAGAAGTTCCGCTAACTGAAACCACAAACAGACCTAAAGAAGTCAAGTTAATTTCACAATTGATGGGTGGGCAGGCACTCCAGAGAGCCAACTATTTGTATACAAACCATTCAAAACTAAATTTTCCATAATATGTCTCCTTTACCGCACTGGCGACGAGAAGGGAGGACAGGCCCGACACGAGATGAATGGTTGTTAAAACAGCAGTAATACGTCAGCAGTGCGTAAAAAAACCAGCCTCCCCTGGGCCCGCTCTCCATGTGATTCATTAGTCAGCTGGGCCTGGTGTTTGCTTAGCGGATACCGTGCCTCCAGATGAAAAGTTGCCCTGACATCTATGTCCAACTTTTTCCATCCAGAAAAAACAAAAAGTCACATACACACAAGACTCCTACACAACAGCATCGAGGCTGACGGAAACCAGAACAGTCACAACCTCCCCCGTCCAGCACCAGAAATCCATACGTGGCCATATGCAGCTTTAAAAACTCTTAGTGAGACTTTATATCTTCCAGCTGTGTATGACTGCAAGGCAAAACAGCGATACTAAGATAGGTTCAGTCAAGCAGGGAACATATACACAGTTGCGGCAATACACCACTTTTGCGTAGGATGTTGTGTGTGAAAGGTACAGGGTCAAAGGCACACATTTCCCGGCTTCTGAGGTAGTATCAGAGCTCCAACAGAGGCAGGATGCTGCCCGCGTGCAAGGTTAATCTGCAATGCAGGGACAGCAGCAGACAGTTTAACGTTCACGTCTCTTACCCTGTTGTGTAAGTATCGTCGCCGTTGCCGTCATCATGGGACTGTTACTGTTTTTGATACGGCTGTTGTTGTGCCCATTGTTCTGCTCAAAGAGCTGTGAAAGGGTCTTCAATTCTGGCTCTCATGAGGTGATTTCCAGGATCTCTGTGTAAAACAGGCTACTATTGTGTGTATACTGTACATGATCTTGGGCTTACATGGCGTGCCTGACAGACAGGAATGATGACGAGGAGCAACAAGCGACGCCTTATATGTCCATGGAATTTGTGGTCACATGACAAGACACCCCCAATACCCGTCCCCAGTACACACCCCACCCCGGTGCTGCGGGGCCACTGCCGCCCTTCTCATTGTGGTCCCAGCCGGACGGATAAATTCATTTTGACAACCTTGCTAATTGGTCAAAACCAGGCAGGAGCCTCCTCCCGGAGTGCTCACATTCCATCTACTTTCTGGCATGAAGACGAGGAGGAGGAAGGGGCCATAGGGAGGACGAGGGGTGCACTTGCTAGTAACTCCTCTCTGTTGAATATTTATCACTCGCCTACATCCCTCTACTTTTACGTCTTCTTAGGCCCCTCCCTCCCTCTCTTTCCTCCCCTTTAGATAAACACATGTGGTGTCAAGTGTGAGGAGTGCCGGGGTTTCAACGGGGCCCGCTCGGCCTCCGCGGCCCACAATGCATAGCTGCCGCGCGGGAGGCCTGTTGCCCCGGGCGACACTAACAGGCAGAACGCACCTTAATAGAGTGGAGAGTCATTGTAAAGCAGTGAGCCAGCGCCCGGACAAAGACCCCCGCGGACCCCTGGAGAAAGGGGAGACGCTGTTCTGAAGGGCTCGGGGAAGAGCTGATGGGCCCCGGTCAATGACCAAAGAAAGGGGGGGGGGGGTGTTGAAGATGGAAGGGGGGGCTCAATGACCAAGTGGTAGTGAGTTGAGGGTTTTATGGATTGATGGAGGACGGTGACTCCCATGAACAGAGAGGACGTCAACTGGCAGTCGAGCTATTCAAAGAGAGGCCACAATGTGCCGACATATTTCCACCAAGCTGCTCGCTGGCCTCCAGGGCCCCCGTGCCACGGTTTACGAGGGGGTTTGGGGGGGTTGGGTTGGTTGGTGCGGGTCTGCAGTTTGCTTAACAAACATCCAAGAAAGCCAGTCAACAAGTAAACATAAACACGTAGAGGGTTACGTTTCCAAATCAGGTTGCTTTTGTCAGCAGTTGATGCAGAAGCTACCAGCAAATGTTCACAGATTTTCAATTTGGTAATTTTAGGCCTACAGATGCATTATCAGAGCCCTAAAGAGGGAATTCTGCAATGCTGGGACACAACATTGTGGAGCGGTATGCCTTTAGCCCCTTACACACTGCCCGTTAAAAGTCGGCATGTTCCCAGGGAGGCGAAGTCAGCCCCGTAATTTCAGCAGCTGGCCAGTGGTCCCAACGATGTTATGTTGTATTACATACGGATGCACATAGTGAAAAGCTTGGCTTTTTAACTTAACATAACTTTACTAAATTTGTATGTATTTATTTTATTTGTACTTTATTTATAACTTTAACTTGTAACATAAGTTACCATACATAATACAATGACTGTTTACCTTTGTTCCTTGTGCAGTTCATTGCAAAGAAGTTTGCTATGCAATTTGTATTTTGCAATGCTTTATTTATTGCTTGTATTATTTATACTCTATTATTATTTGTAAAATATTATACCTTTATTTATTTTTACTCCATTCTCTTTAGCCCATTTGTTTTAAACTGTTTTTTTCTATTTGTCAAAGTGTATCAGACTGAAAAATGTTAAACTGAAACATTTTAAGATTTTATTATTGAGCAAATTAACATTTACTACCACATAAACACACTAAATTAGCGAGAATTGGTACCTTTAAGTAACAGTATTGATTCCCATGTACGGGAATCAGTACCGTACCGGTTCAAATGTGAAAGGCACCCATCCACACCTAACCAAAATCCACTGCCAAAGGTAGTAGGAGCTGTTAAAGAGGCAAGGCGACCCCTGTGTGTAAGGGTATATAGCGCAATGCCGGAACAGGGGTATACATTTTAATACTCGCTCTTCTCATCCTGTTGTGTTAGAATCTATATGATCACCGTCTTAACTATTCTGATTCTAAGGATTCCCGGCATTTTTCCGCCCACATAAAACTGGGTGATGAAGTTTCAGGTGTAGAATCAAGCCTGTAACAGAGGCGGCAGGATCTGCTACCAGGGCGGGAAGTCAAGAGAAAATTCCCAGGCAACAGGTGGAAAAGGACTGGTTCTCACATGCCATTAAATTGCATACAAAAAGCCATCGAAGCATTGCTAACGAGATCCCCCCCCCCCCCCTTAATACCCCCACAAACCATCTTTCAAGCTAATAATGAGCAATACGCTGGTCCAAATCCGCAGATCGGTCCCTGCGAACCGACACTAACGAGCTACACGGCGTCTTGAGAGGATTAACCAGGGAGATCTGGAAAGAATTGTAAACTGGCTGGCAGGCTGTGGGGCGGGCGTTCAAATCAATTAGGCGGCATCGGCTAATTTGCATGATTTAGATAACCAAGCCGAATTAACCACGGCGGGCTAATTACAGCGCGCGCACACTCATGCATTCCTGCACTCGGCGTGAGACGCCGGCAGGAAGCGGCAGGGCCATGGGAACAGGACGCAATTTTTAAAAAAGGGATCGAAGCCATTTTCTTATTAGCCATTCGCGTGAGAGGGTGGGAAACAGAATCAACCATGGGAAAAAGGCAACTAATAAGCTAGAGCTAACTAAAATCTTGGATTTAATGTGGGGAAAAGAACAACACATATCTGTTTATATAGAAAATCAACAAAATGAAATATGGCATCATTCAACAATGGTAGACAAGTCATTGCTAGCTTTAGCCAATCAACAAACGTCTAAACGCACATAACCTGTGCTGAGAAAAGTTAATCAAAATGTTCCCCTATTTCTATAGTTTTAATATAATTGAAAAAAAAACACCTGTTTATGCAAGTAAGACAAAATAAAGGTAAAGCAGTCTTTGCTAGCTTAAGTAGAGCCACAAACATCTAAATATTCACAAACTGCTGAGAAAGCTAACTGAAGTACATTTTCCACAAATGTAGTTAGTTTTAATATAATTTCATCAAGACAAAATGACAACACATCTCTGTTTATGCTGTAACATTAACTATGGGGGGAAAAAAATTGATTCTCGGAGTGAATGAGGCCTGTGCGCCGCCCGTCAACTGTGCACCCCATATCAGAAACATACGTTTCGTCACATTCTGAATAGAGACAGTCAATGCAGGCGTGTAATTGTTTCCCGTGTCCTCAGTAATAGTTATCATACAAAAATATATATATATATATGACACTCTGGGCTGCTCAGTGTGTGTTGTTTGACGTGTTAAAATTTACCGTAACATTGATGCTTACCTTATTAGCATGTCCAACGAGGAATGTATAGGATAGTCACTAAATAAATAAAAAAATAATTACAATTTTGAAAAATATAGCAAGATGTGTCGGAAGCTGATAGGCTTCATCAGCATTCTGTCATCTACTCTTGTGTTGGCTTGGGTGAAAATTACTTTTTTAAACAAAAAGTAGTTGTGAGAAAAATGACAATTCTCCATTTCTGTTACAAAATCAACTATGTGAGGAAAAACCCTCAGGGAGAAGAAATGCAAGCTTTTTAGCATCCAAACGCACGTGATAGTGAGAAAGCTAACTAAAATACATATTTTATATATTATAGTTGGTTTTGACTTCATTTAATGAAGGGAAAATGACAACAACTCTCCATTTCTGTTACAAAATCAACTATGTGAGGAAAAAAATGAGTGTTGTGGCAAGACGTCGCTAGCTTTCAGCATCCAAAAGCAGAGACTGAGAAAGCTTACTTAATAGCCGCAATTTCGGAGCACTCATCACACAGATGCACTTACATATTTCACGTGGCCACAAGTATACTCCGGCAGCCTGTTTTCTCTGCCCGCGCATACGCGAGCAATCACACACAGTCCCATTAAATGGTAAAAGTATACTCACACAGGCGCACAAATATGCAAACCTCAGGATCTTCCTTGGTTTTTCCCAACACACACACTCACTCACACACACACACACACACACACACACACACACACACACACACACACACACACACACACACACACACACACACAAACAGCTGCCACTTATATCCTAGATCATGGGGTGGGCAAAATATGGTGCACGGGGCACATAGGGCTCAAGCTCTTCATAAATTTTGGTCCATCAAGCATTTACATTAACACGAGACTTGCAATGTATTGCATAAATTTAGCAACAACAATCAAAAAAAACTGCAAATAAGTCTGGGCTCAAGTAAGAAACAAAACTGAAAGTGGGCATCTTTTTTCTCTCTTTTCAATTAATTAGCTAATTACAATTACATTATTTAAAAAATTGTATGAATTACACAACATACACTTTTAACAATGTTTTTCTACCTCATCTACAGTATGAACTAATTGACCTCTGTCCCTTTTAAAATCAAATGTCCTATATCCACTTTATTAGGTACACGCAGATACATTTATTTGCATACATGCAACTTCCACTACTTGTGTGTTCCTACATTGTAAAGAATGACGAAAGAAAGTAAGGAGGAGGAGGAAGGGGAGAAGGGGGCTCGGGTCGGGGGGACTTTCTTGCAGACTGAATGGAACCAATTATAAATCAAGAGCAATTTCTGCCTATTATTCAGCAGGATCCCAGGGAGGGATCCGCCACCTGGCTCGGCAACTCTCGGCGGGGGTACACGGGAAGGGGGGAAAGGAGGAGAAGAGGGAGCAGGCTCAAATGTTATATGAAAACCAGACATTGGGATCTTGAGATAAGACCTGGTCATAAAGTCACAAGACTCTTATAGGAAAAGCAGAAAGAGGAGGAGACGGGAAATTGAAGAGAGAGCTTCCTGAGAGGAGAAGCAGCTGGACCAGGATCCCCCCCGCCCCCCCAAAGCATAGCCGCCCTGTCACTCACAACCATGGTTGTGTTTTCCTCCTAGATAGAAGGGATGGTGCAAGAACTCAAATACAGTACGGTTCTTATTGTACCTGATTTAAATTTGACATATTATGGAAAAGTGGCTTTTTAATGGCTTGTATGCAATTAGTTAGGTCCCATACAGAGTTTCTCAACCATTAAAAATGGCAGCTAGGGTGGGCCAAAGCACAGATTAGCTTCTGATACCAGCACATACTAATTTTCGGCTAAATTGTGGCGGGTGCTGTATGTTTGGCGATGTGTCCCTGCGCCACATACGCACAGTGTAACGCAGGAAGTGCTGCCTCAAAGAGTACTCTCATTTTCTTTACTCACTTTTTATGGTCTCTGGTTACACAAACACACACGCCACACACCTGGAAACTGTTTGAAATTGTGAACCAAATCTCTTGAAACCTTTAGTAACTCTACAGGCAATGTTGTAGGTACAATTTGAACATTCTTAAGTGCAGCGCAAGGCTGCGTGTTTGCCAATTGGCCAGACCAGTGTACACCAAGCCTTACTTTCTGGAATAAGTGTGGCACCTAAAAAAAAAAAAAAAAAAGCCCCCAAAGAAGCAAATTGAACAAGTATTAATTTGAGGTACGCCAAGGTCTCGCCCAATGCGTTGACATCTTGCATCGTCGGGCCATCTTTTGAAATACAGTACACAGAAAAATCTAAAGAAAAAGCAAAACATCCACCAAGAATGAATGCTCTGGGGCTTGCCAAGCCGATGTCTCGCTCTCACGCTTGATGCTGGCCGGCTGACCGGAGAGCGCAGCGGAAAATTCCAGCTCTTGATAACCCTGAGGGGTGGGCGGGTGTACAAGCGTTCGTCTGACTGCCGATTTATCGGCTTGAATCAGGCCCTGCCAGTCTACATGTGATTATCGGTTAACGTCCTTGGAATGCTGCCCGGGTTCCCAGGGCGGGAAATCTGATATTCCGGCATTTTTTTAACACAATAATTCATCCAGATGACGAGGTTAAACAAATGTGTGTGAATGAGCTATTAGCGCGTCGCTAACAACACTCTGTAATCTCTGTCCAAACATCTACTTTACACAGACATACAAACACACACACACACACACACACACACACTCCTATTGGAGTGGATCAGTGAGCAAACAAGCACTTACACTTCACAATGTGTGTGTTTGCAAGTGTGTGCAAGAGGGTAAACTTCATTAGACCACAGGTTCTCAAACTTTTTGGGTCCAGGGACCTTTCACAGGGGATATTTTTCCCTTCATAATCTTAACACTAATTAAAGAGAACTTCCAAGTGTTATGCTTCCATGCCAAAGGGATTAAACCTATTTTGGGGAAAAAAGAAAGCCATAATATAAAAAAATAGATTTTTTTTGGGGGGGGGGAAGAATAAAGTTGTATGTTTGCAAGAACGAAGATGTATTTTGTCAGGATTACAAATCTTAATTTTAGGAGATTTATGAGTCCTATTTTTCCAAGATAAAGTCATACCATCATGATATTAAAGTTCAAGTTTAGCAAGGGAAGAAAGTCATACTTTAGCAACTTACAGAATATGACTTTATTCTCGTAATATTATGCCTTTTATTCCGGAAAAGACATTTATTCTATTTAAAAAAAATAAAAAACAGTAGACACCCGCATATTCACGTCTAAGCATTCGCAAATTCACCATTTCACACATTTTGGGGAGAAACTATCCCACATTATTTGCGGAAACACCCACTAAATTGCAGTTTTTTTCCATGGTCATTATAAGGCAGTGTCAGTTATTTGCAAATTTTTGCTATTCGCAGTTAGGGTTTGATGCTGTCCCCCATGAAAAAAATATGCCTTTTGTTCTCAAAAAAAAAACAAAAAGAAAAGACATTTAAGCAGGGATGTCAGAATTATGTAATGATACGTAACAATCATATCAGAGCTTGTAATTGGCCCTAAGATGAGGTACTGTGAAGTGATTGATTTATGAAGTATTATATGCTTTTAAAAAAATGATCAGTCAATAAATTATTTTGCGGACCCTCAAGATATGGTTCGTGGACCCCAGTTTGAGAACCCCGCCGTCATCCAATTGACAGTCGATTAACTTAAATGCGTGGGAAAAAGGTTGCACAAGCCGCTAAGAGGCACCTGAAGCGGAAAGGGATTTTTTCCCGCTTGATGGCGGCATGTTTAATTAGCCGCAGAAGTCCCCCTCCTCTCTCTCTCTTTTTTTTGTAACCGTCGCATTCCACCCACTCAATGCAGTCCTGGCTGACAGCGAGGATCAGGAGTGGAGGTGGGGGGAGAGGTATGAAGCCGCCCAGACCGAGGCCACCTGCTTGCCCAGGTGTCCTTCAATGGATGGAAAGAGAAGCCCAGGTACCTTCCGTCAATCAGTACTGACAGACTCAAGAGGGGCCACAATAAATACATTATAAGGAAGTACAGCTCACATTTGATCACGTTTTACTGTAAAACTAAGCTAAAGGGTACATATTGTGGAAAATTAAATTTTTAATGGCTTCTATACAAATGGTTGGGTCTCTGGAATGCCTGCCCACCGATCAAGTGTGAAATCAAACAACCGAGTGCATCTTTTTGTTTGCTTAGTACTTCTGAAAATGTGTCCGCGAGCGAGCCATTCTGCACTTCCGCGCCACTGTGACATAACAGTGGGGCAAGCTTACATGACAGTCTCCACACACTGTATTTCTCCGCCCATGATTTGATGGCAAGGCTGGGCCAATATCCAGAGTCACTTTTCAGCAATAACCAGACTACACTTTATTAAAGGTAAAAACAATAAAACAAAAATCCTTAACAGACTTATAGTTTGATTCCCCCCCCGACCCCCACCCCCCAAGTTAAACATGCACATTACATTAACTCAGTAACATTTTTGGTGCACCAAGAAGGCAGATCTTTGATGCAGCTTTTGTATTTTGGAAGTGATTCTTGTTTAAAAGAAACTAGAGCTCCATTCCGACTCTTTCTATTTGTTCCTGTCCAGAAGGACCACACAGGTGAGGCTCGAGCAGAGATCCCCGACCGGCCTGATTGGACGCCCCAAAAGCACCGAAACTGTCTGTTATGGCTCCACGAGCATCCCGCTGTCACAGATGAAAGCGTGCCCTCAAGGAAGGAGTTTTCTTTCTTCCACTTCTCTTTTGTCAACAATGTTACACCCTCTACAACAGGGGTGGGCAACCTAGAGCCCGTGGACTTTATACCATGCCAAGCAAAACTGAAAACAATTAAAACTTCAAAGGAAGTGTCATGAAAACCCCCAAAAGGTATATAAAAAAAAAAAATGCTCATGATATACTATACTGCATCTACAACAGTGATTCTCAACAGGTGGGTCGGGATCCAAACGTGGGTCGCAGATTCATTATGGGTAGTGGGTCACAGACAGGTAGTAAAAAATTATAGGGGGTCCTTGGTTTATGACGGTACCAAGACAAGACACTGTATTTCATTTGTTTTATATTCATAGTTGTAAGACTTTTTACACTTAAAAATGCTAACAGTTGGTAGTGGTATGCTAACATACAGAGAGATAGCAACATAGGTACAAAAAAAACAAACAAACACCAAGACGCGTTGATAACAGTCTTACATGTCTTATAACTGCAATAAGCGCATTATATTATGGGCCAGTGGCACTTAGGTCACCCTTCGCTTGTTGCTCGTTGGAGGTCTAAAATACCTTACTTGATCATTTGCTTTAGGTTTTAATCATTATTTTTTGTGTTGAACTGATTAGTTGACTAAACATTCACATTGACGTTTAATATTTGAAGTCGACTCATCGTAAATCGTGTGTTATCGACATCTTGTCTTCCAATTGGCCAATTTACACAGGACTTTCTACTACACTCGACTGTGTGCGGGCGTTGCCGGACTATAACACTCTGTCACAGTTTTCATACATCCGTGTGGGTCTGGGAGTACGAAAATAAGCTGGTTGTGGATGAGAATAGCGGTTAGCCTCGCTAGCTTCGGCTATTGCGATCGCGGCTAGTCTTAAAATATTCATACCAGCTACACCATGGAACAATGAGACAGCGGTGCAAAGTGAAAGTTCGTCTTCGTCGCCAAAGGTTCACTTGCAAAATATGCAAGTCTACCCTCAAGTGAGATAGAAACAGTGAAAAATATATATATTTTTTTAGCCTAGCTACAATGTCCCATCTTACAACACACTCTGCTAACATACTATGGAAAACAAGTTGTATTTTTAATAATTTGTTTTTATTTGTTTCTATATCAGTGCGTCAAAATATGTCATTACTTGAAACCGGCCAGTGGTGCAAAAAAAATAGATTTTGCTGAAAAATGACATCATGATTTGCACATTCGCGTTTCATGTGTTTTGATCAATGGGCCTGATAAACAGACAGCATTTCAGAAGTGCAATCACTTAGTTCAACTTGGTCTCACCGCTTGTCAGAAGTGATCAAGAAGAACACAAAGCGCCTCCCTTTGCGCCCTCATTAGGGTCGCGGGTGAGCTGGTGCTTATCCCAGCTGACTTCGGGGCTGGGCTGGTCTGGTCTGGTCGCCGGTCGATCGCAGGGCACATATACACAAACAAGCCTTCACACTCACATTCACACCCATGATCAATTTACAAGTCTTCAATCTTAAATCCTACACTCAATGAGACAACTTCTCGACTTTTAATCCAAGTGTCATTGATGTCTGTCATTAAGAAGCAATGACAGCGTGCAAGGGATGCTGCAAAACACATCATCATCATCCATTCGCTGGACACCACGTGACCCAGAGGGCATTGTTATGATTGGCCAGCATCAAAACGGAGTCAAGTATATGCACACACTCATACAGCACATGCCAGAAACATCCTCTCAATCTCTGCAGGGGAATGCTGCGTTCAATGCACACAGGGACAAAACACTTCTCCACAAAGGTCTACCAGTCATTGTTGCTGCGGGGGTACGTAAACCTAGCACAGCTCAAACGTGTGCGTGTGTTTGTGTGTGTGTTCCCCCAATGGTGGAAACTACATAGGCTGCGGCCTGCACAACGTACAAAACCGCGATTATAGCGTAAAAACACGATGAGCAGTCACAAAAAGCACACGCGACGTGCTAACTTTCAAGTCCAAAACACGCTGAAACGGGTTAAAAGTGCCAAATGTAGAGCGAAAATCAAACATGGGCCAACAAAGTAGTCACGTAGCGCGTCCAAAAGCCATATTTTGAAAAAGCACAAAAGGCGCATTTGAGGCACATAAAAAATACATTTTGTGCAGTTTTCCCTAAATCTCCATTGATAATGGTGCACTAGTACGGTTAAAAACTACACAAATGCTATCACGCTAACAAGCGTGACCAAGTAGTAACACGCAAAACATCACCTTTTGAGGTTTTTTTTTTTTTTGTTAGTTACGCACAACTTTTGTAACCATTTAAGGTGTATTTTAATTCAAAGCGAGTAGCGTGAAGGATCCAAACTCACCGAAACTGCTCGATTTAGCGCTTGCACCTTTTTTTTCCTCCTGAGCAAAGCAATCTTCTGCTCGACTTTTTTTGTGTGGAGTCCTCCTCTGCAACAAGAAAAACAAGACGGGGGAAAAAAAGTCTTCTCCTTCTTCTTCTCGTGTTGTTGTTGTTGTTTTTTGTTTGTTTTTTTATTTACTGCGGCGACATTTTCTCTGCGTGCTCCCCAGAAAACGTTTCTCACACTGAAAGGAGGTTTTTGGATGACTGAGCTCTCAAACAATTCTTCCCCACATCCCTCCTACTTTTTTTTTTTTTGTGACGCCTTCCCAGTCCTCCCATTTCCCAAAGTAGGAGGAGGGACCTTAACAATGCGGGGACTGGACCCCCCTCCCCAAAAATAAACCACACCACATAACAGTTCTACTGCTCTACCAACCGCTAACTAAAACCAAGCAATCCAACTTATTGTTTAATGGTGTTTATTTTTCAAGCGTAAACCGCTCATTCCCGAGACTACGGTGTCCTCGAAGGTGGCAAAAAGGACATACCCCCACCACTCCTGTTGCTTCTTCCCTCCCCCTGATTTGGTATGCGCAGAATTTGTAATGACCCCCACACGCCCCCCTTTGAGGCTCGCAGGCCCTCCAGTGCAGCTGTGCTGTTGTGGGTCACGTTTTTTGAACTGTACAATACACACACACACACACACACACACTTTTATACTATGCCGATCACAGCCTCCCCGCTAACCTCAATTCCTTCTTTAGCAATTCTCCCTTTTACTCAGCACATATGTGGAAATGGAGGCAAAAATCCCTGCTCAGTTCATTGTTAAAAAGTCAGTCTATGTGTGTCGGAAGTCAAATGTCAAGGGTATGATCCATTGTTCAAGGTACACAACAATAGCTTTTCTACCGCACAATGCTAGCCTCATTTTTCAACTGTCTGTTTTCCCACTCTGTCTCCAACATATCAGTCGGAAAAAGAGAGTTAAGAAGAACCAGGCATTCCGTGTCTGCTTGTCAGCAAAACGACGACAAATTTCACCTAAGAGAATAAGGGCAGCAAGGAACGGAGCTGCTGCAGCTAAGAATGAACTGTGGGGTATAATACCACAAATTACAGGGGAAATTGTCTAATTTTATCCAAGAGCAGCGAGAAAACAGATCGCTTCAGCGAAGTGGAGACTGCGGAGTATAACAGCCCATAATACTAATGAGTTGACTCCAAGGTTTATATCTTTGAATGTGTACGTTGCACATGCTAATAAACAACAACGATGGAGGACAACGAGGATGTCCTGTATTCGCAGTCAGGAGGCACGTATTATCCCAGAGGAGACTGAGGGCCAAGAGCAGGAAAGCGGAAACTGTGGCGTATAATACCCCATAGGGACTAATTATTTTGAAGAGTGAGGATCTCCTGTGTTTAATTGCAAAAAGACAAGCGTTTTCCAAGCCGGTGGCGACAAAGCGGGCCGCTGCCGCAAAAAGTGGAGACTGCGGAGTACGATGCTCCCTGGATAGATTGTAGAAGTGACACAGCTGTCGAGGCAAAGAGGAGTTGGTCACCACGGTAACCGAGTCAACAATGAGCCAGGAGACATCTGACACAACATGGCTTGAGACCCTCGAAGGACAAGTCCACTCTGCTCTCCATTACTTTCATAACAACACTCATAATCATCTGCATGACAATCTGCCGCCGTGACAGCTCTGACGGCGAGCGGTGCATGCTGGGATTGCGGCCCTGCTGGGAGAGAGGCATTCTGGGAGGCGGTGTCCAATGGGGCAGGGCCTCTGGGGGATGCAGCGCGTTTAATAGGCCTTTCATGGCCGGCCCACAAAGCCCTTTGTCCCACACTAATTCATCCTGCCCAGCATGGACAGCTAGAGCGGGAGGGGGGGTCAGCTATGGAGGGCTTGTTTTGGGTTGTGGGGGGAGATGTCCTCTTGCTGGAAGAGACATGCAAACAACATTGGCAAAAGCCGGTGCTCCCTGGTCAGCCAGGGTTCAATGCTACACTCCATATTCTTCGCTTTCCCGCACTTGGCCCTCAGGCTCATCCGGGACAAACTTTGTCTACTTACGGAGAAGTATAAAAAAAAAAAATAGCAGAACCTCTTTCTTCCCAGTAATTAGTCCTATCGGGGTGTTTTACGCCAAAGTCTCCGCTTTCCTGCACTTGGCCCTCAGTCTCTTCTTGGATAAAATGCGCCTCCTTAACAAGAATACAGGAGACCCTGATAGTACTCCATAGTTGTTCGTTGTGACACAAACCTTGGAATCCTACATATTTAGTGTTATAGGATTATATTATACTCCACAGTCTCCACTTCACTGTTGCAGTCCGCTTTCTCGGTTTCTTTGGTTACTTTCCAAGAAATAAATGCAGGACTCTTATACTTCCAAGTAATTAGTCCTATTGGGGTATATTCCACAGTCTACACTTTTCTGCAGTGGCCCGTTTTCTTGATACCCTTAGTCTCCTCTCGGATAAAGTTTGCGTCCTTACCGAGTGTGTCTCCCTCACACACACACACACACACACATGCGCACACAGACACACATGCACAAAACTTGGAGTCCAATAATTAGTGTTTTGGGGTATTATACTCCACAGTCTCCACTTTGCTGCAGTAGTCCACATTATCCCTGCCCATAATGTTCTCCTCTCAGATAAAATCTCGTTGCGCAGAAGTAAATACAGGAGAAAAACTTCACATACTCGAGAAAAAAAAAATCTTTTAAAAAATAAAGAAAAATCCAGAAAAGGTTATAAATGGAAAAAAATATATGTTGTTACTGTAACCAAACAGCTACGAAAACAAAACCTGCTTATTGCTGGTCATTAATCTTCTGTTGAGGCTTACATTAAATCACTGAGTCATAGAAAAAATTGTGGCTTTTATGGCATCTGCATTTTCCCCTCATGTTTTCGCTGCAATTTCAAAACAGCACATGCGGTTTATGCGGGTTGACGACATGTCTGTACGTGCACGTCATTGCGTCATATTTCTTCCATGCAAACGTGGCTTTTGTCATCAAGATGTGAATTAATGGAAGAAGCTGCAAGTCAGACTCCCTGATGACATCATGAGAGTGGAGGAAAGGAGCTGAAAAAACACTCGGCGGGAAAGCGGAGACTGCGGAGTATAATAAGCCCAAAAGAATTGAGGAAACTGAAAACCACACTGCATTGAATACATCAGTTGTAACAAAACCAACTAACAAACAATGGAGGAGAAGGGGGGGTCGCCTGTATTCAAGAAAGTGGAGACCGTGGTGTATAAAACCCCAATCGGACTAATAATAGGGAAGAACGAGGGTCTTTTGTATTTTCTTCTAGGTAAGGAAACACATTTGATCTGAGATGAGACTAAGGGCAGCAAAAGAATGCCGGGCAGTGCAGCAAAGTTGAGACTGTGGAGCATAACACTGAAAATAGCACTAATTGTTGGGAAGAACAAGAGTCGGCTGTACAGTATTTACTTCTCAGCAAGGAGACACATTTTATCCGAGAGGAGACTAACGGCACAGAGAAAATATTATGGATTATATGAGACAATACCCCATAACACAAATTGTTGGATTCCAAGGTTTGTACCTTCGGAGTATGTGTGGGTGAGACATGCTGACAAACAACAAGAAGGGAGGATTCTGAGGGCGTCCTGTATCTTTGGTAAGGATGCACATTGTATCCGAGGGGAGACTGAGGGCAAAAAACAGGGACGTAGATACTGTTGAGTATGATACACAAATAGGACTACCGGTACGTATAGTGAAGAATGTGTTTCTCCTGGATTGACTTCTTTGCAAGAAGACATTTTATCCAAGAGGAGACTAACGACGGCAAGAAAGCGGAGCACCACAGCAAAGTGGAGACTGTGGAATAATATACAGCAAACAGGACTACTTATTGGGAAGAATAAGTCTCCTATGTTTGCATATTTACTTCTTGGTAAGGAAGCACATTTTATCCCAGATGAGACTGAGGCAAGCGGAGACTGTGGAATACATCATCATATAATTGAACGAGAGGAGCTTCAACCGCAGTCGGTTGCGGTTCAAATCCTAACAATAAGCAAGACAATCAACACGTGTCATCCTGCAAGTGGGGTGTCGGAATAAGCGGGATTAATGAAGCACGATGGGAGGTAGAGTCAACACATAGCGGCCAGAGCTTCACTTCCTGCGAACGCCTAAAAATAAACCCACGTGAGCTGAAAAGGTGCAGAGCACATGTCAAAAGCTGGACGACTCATTTGTCTTTTTCGGTGTGGGAAATGTGTCTCGCCTTAAAATGTAGTATGGCATCATTTTTTTTTTTTTTTTTTTTAAGAACAAAATGTTTTGGAATATTTTAAGAAACAGTGGAAGTGTGGTACAGTGAAATGGCAACAAAAAAAGACAACAGTGTACGTCAAACAGAGTAACATTGATATTTGATGGTTGTGTATCAATGCTATAGAGCTGCTTTAGAGAACATTGCCTTATGCATCTATTGCTAAGCTAGCTATAGTTAGCGTGCTATCACAGAGAAATGACAAATGAAGGAAAATCTCAAATGTAAAGTTTGAACACATTCTATCCATTTATCTTTCACTAAGCGAGTTACAGTCACTCACAAGTGACAAGTGAGAAATGAAGTAAAATGTGTACAAATGTCAAGAAATTTTAATAAAATCTATCCATCTATTGCTAAGCTAGCTCGCTAACTATCGCAGAGCAATGACAAATTATGATGAAATAAATAAATGAAAGGGTCAACAAAAGTGTAGAACATCTATCCATCTATCGCTAAGTTAGCGACAGCACACCCCTTCGAAAAACAAAATTTAAAAAAAGCCAGTTTCATAGAACAAAGGAATGTCTAAATTTTTTTCTGCTCTTTTCATAACTTTATTTTTAGGTTAAAGCCGCCCCCAAATCCTTTTCATATCACAAAAGGCTATAGACAATATGGAGACAAAATTGTGTAGCATAAGCCGAGCGGATATTGCAGGGAGGTTCTGTGGCCATTGCGTTGCGAAAGAAGCTTAAAGGATGCAAGAGGGATTCCACTTATGAATTTTTGGACATCAACGTTGGCGAGCGAGTAGAAGAGTCAAAAATGAACGCCGGCCAAACAAAATGACATCCCGTCGTCTCCATGGAGAGACCCACTAAGCAGAAAAACAACAACGTGGAGTCATCGTGACACACACACACACACACACACTATAACTCACCCTATAACTCACCCTGAGGTCCGACCCCACCTGAGTTTGGATGTGTGCCTCAGCAGCACAATCACACTGGAATGAAAACACACACACACAAACACACACACACACACACACAGAGAGAGTAAGCTTTAATATTGGAATGAAAAAGAACAATAAAATCTCCGGATATGAAAAGCTCCTGAGGCGATGACACGCAGCTAAACTCAAACATGCTTCACAGGCATGAAAACGTGTCGGTGTATGTTTTTGTGTGCGTGTATGTTTTGTGTGTGTAGCTAGACCGGGGGTCCTTACATACAAATCCTAAAGGTACGCAAAAATTGTTTTCAATAAGTCAAATGTCCATTTATCGAGGTCGGCCACATCACATGGGATATTACTGTAATATTCAAAACAAAATGTCCTTTTCATTCAAAACAACAAAATGTAAATATATAAATTTTTTGTGTTGAAATTGATTTACAATGTGATTAAAAAGTGTGTTTTAATAAGTTTAAATGCATATAAAGCGTGTGGGAGGGGAATTTTAAAGCTGAAAAATGTTTTACACGGTCTCGCTATATCGCAATTGAATGATTCACCTATCGCATAAACCTGTTAACAACCAATACAAAAAAAGTTAATTTTATAATTTCCTTTGCACAGTCAATAGTTTTAAAAATATGAAACCCTAGCATACAGTTGAGTTTGGCACTTGATGGTAAAACAACAACAACCACAATACAGATAGTGGCATTTGTTTTTAAATACACAGCTCAAGGTTTTGGGTAAATTGGATTCACAGTATTTTCTGTCAGTAATGAATAACAAATTGACTAACTGGTCGAATTAATTCTGAATGATTTGTTCAATCGAGTTTGTACGTTCTTATGTAAAAGAAACTGTCCTGGTGCTTTGTCAATAAGAGCCGCAAGCCTCGCTCCGTCTGGTGTCTGAGCCGCAAGCATCATCAAGCGCCGTCGCCTGAAAAACTTGTGAATTTATATCCCTAATGGCGTGCACTGCGCTTCGCCTCTGTAACTGCGTCCAGATGCGGCAGACACTGGTAATTGGACCTGGAGCCAGTTAAATCCCAGGCCCGCTCCGCTCGCCACCGCAGCTGCTCGGCCCACTTTTTCACTTTCTGGTCTTTTTTTTTTCTTTTTTTTTTTTTTAAAGTAAATTTTTATTTTCAAGCTCAGTGTGTGGCTATGTGATGTTTGGTCTCAAGCAAGGGTCGGGGGAGGTCTGATGACAAATGGATGGCAGAAGAGGGCTAGACAGTAAAGTTAAGTTATGGCCGCAAGCTGGTTTGGGCTGAGAGAGTCAAAAGGTGTACGCTGTATACCACATGTAAAGGGAGGGAACACGGGTAGGCCTGGAATGCGGAGAGCAGGAATAATCCCGTCCCTCCATGATGGAAAAACACAGAAATGCACAACTATAGACGACCACAACGTAACGTCCAGAGAGCTTGCACTGCGTCATCATCAAGTGTCCCTCCAAAATAGATCAAAGATGGGAAAAAAATGGTATGGGACGCTGACAAGAGGCTAACAGCAACATTGAAGAGCAGCAGGAATTTCTAGCAAGTACTGGTTGTTTAGTACATGTGACAACAATCTCCTGTCTTCTTTATATGTATGGGCTATGAGGTAAGGTGGCAAGATGAAAGTCTTATTTTTACAAAGAAGAAAAAAACCACACTTGAATTTTCCCCAATATATGTGGGAAAATGTGTTTTGGCCCAATGAAACCAATGAAACTTTGGCAATAATTCCCAAAGGCACAATAGGTTTGCCTCCAAAGAACACCATACCTACAGTGAATGATAGGGGGTGGAAGTGTCATCCTTTGGGGCTCTTTTACTTCAACTGGAACTGCGGCTTTAGTCAAGGTGGAGGGAATTATGAACAGTTCCAAGTAGCAATCACTGTTAGCACAAAACCTTCAAGCTTCTGCTGCAAAGCAAAAAAATGTCAGGAAAACGTACGAGAACATCTGAACTTTATTTGGGGTTAATCACAGGCACTTTAAATGGTGGCTGACTCCCATTTCACATGAGTTTGAATGTGATTGGTTAATCCTGACGACAGCCACATCCCCAGTTCATGTAGAAGAGGGTGTGCGCACTTGTGCAACCACATTATCTCACTTATTCATTTTTACTACCCCTCTTGAAAAGATTTCATTTCACGTGAATCCTTGAACACCGTACTGTTATGAACGCATAAATAGTGGACATAGTCGGAATTAAAAAAAAAAAAGAGGAAAGAGCACCTGGTTTTACCATCCCAACTTGACTTGGATGTCTCCATCATCCCTTATTTTCACTCACTTCTCTCTCCCTGCGCTATCATCTATCTACCCTCCCTCCTTCTGTCCCTCTTTCCATCGCTCCCTCTTGGACTTCCTGCTTTCCAGCCTGTCAGACGGTCGTAATTAACAAGGAAAACGATAGTCCCCCCCTGGCCCTCGGGAGCCCTCCACACTGGCCTGAGTGTTTCTCGCTATGTGTGTGCGTGTCTGTGTGTGTGCGTGTGTATACGTGTGCATGTGTGTGCGTGTGTACCTCCAGACTTGGCCCATGGTCCCACTTCACTCAATGCGTCTTTATATTGAAAGCATGAGCTCACCCCCTCCAAGAAATACACACCCAATGACTTGCAGGCAACATAGAGTGGCCTGGTATCCAAGAGAAATAACACAACAGACACACACACACACACATGGTAAAACCAAGATGGCTCTCTAAGCTCCACATACAATGTTTGTGTGTTCTCCGTACCATCTCTGGCTGCGGGGGCTGATCCCAGATCAGAGGGATCAGGCAGAGCCGGCTGATAAGGAGCCATGATACACCGATGCTATCTGTCAGTCACAGCCAGAGGGCGGGACTCTGGGTCTGGATGGGGTCAGAGGCCCCTCTCTGCCTCTGTCCCTTGGCGCCCCACCCCCCGACCCCCTCCTCTTCCTTATCTAAACAAACAAACAAACAATGGCTCCTCGAGAGGCGCACTCACACAAAAACAGATTATGCAACATCAAAGACCAAGAATACTTAGAGTCAAATGCCCCAATTTGGAATTTTAGCCCAAAAATTGCAAAAAGAATTTGATAGATAAATAGATAGATATTGTTCAAATTTGTTGATTTTCATTTATCTCTCGTGAGCTAACTCGCTTAGCAATAGTTAGATTTTGTTGAATTTTCTCAACCAGTTTTTGACATTTTAGTTAAATTGTCAGTTCTCTGCAATTGACATTTTACTTCATTTGTAATTTCGTTTTTTGTGCAAGCTAGTTGAGCTAAATACGGATAGATTTTGTTCAAAATTGCTGACCTTTTCCTTCATTTCTCTTGTGAGCTAGCTCACTTAGCGATAGTTAGTTTGTTCAAACTTGTTAACATTTGTTGACATGTTCCTTTTCTTGTGACTGAGCTAGCTTGCGTGATAGATGGATAGATTTTAATCAAATTTCTTAACATTTGTTGACATTCATTAATTTTGTCACTTCTCTCCGCAACAGATAGATTTTGTTTTTTCCATGAATGAATGAATTAATGAATGATTTTTTTCCAATGAAATTTGTTGGAATTTTCAATCATTTCGCTTGTGAGCTGGCTAGCTTAGCGATAGATAGATGGATACATTTTGTTCAAATGTATTAATATTTGGCGACAGTTTTAAGTTAAGGTCGATTTTTTTTTTTTTTTTTTAGATATTTTTAAATATTACAGTGGTTAACTTCTTTTTCGTGGCTAAATTTGTATTACATGGGATGCTAATCACCTTCGCATTACATCATTAAAGACTAAAAAAGGGACATATTATGTAAAATCCACTATAAATTAAAACAAAAATCAATGACATTATTCATAACTACGGAACTACAGAAGCCGGTAAAAAAAAAAGACAAAATCAAATCAATTGAAAAAAAATTGCAGGGCATATATAGAGAAACACCGATTCACACTCACCAACTCTGCTGCCAAAACATTTTTCCTATGGGAAATGTTTTTTTTATCAAATCGGCCAATTTACCAAATTGTGTTTCTGCTGTCATCTGGTCAAATTCAAACGTCCAGTCCTATATGTAAACATGCATGTGATGCTTCTTATCCTGTAAAACAAATAAAAAATGTTAACATTATTAGTGCTACATCTGCACACAACATTGATTTTGCCACGCAGTGAAAACAAAGGCAGATATTTTGACCGACTCATTCTATATGAACATGACCAAAGTGTTGTTTGTTTGCAAAAAGAAGCGTCTGCGGAAAAAAAAGCAACGCTGTTAATTTTCAGTTGCGAAGCCACAATGTTTCCCCAACTGAGAGTGGAGACACTGCTTATAGGGCAGTGGCGGGGTTGCACGGGGCAAACATTGGCTGTCGCCCAACGCCAGCGTTCGGCTTCGAGAATGTCACTTTGACAGCCGCTATTTTATTTATTTTTTTAAAGCTCGTGTTTTTTTTCAAAGCTCCCTAACAACAAATCATACTGTACGTGTCGACTATTTTCCAAAGCATGTGGAAAACATTAAGGTTTGGGAATCATTTCACCCCCTCTCTGCTTCCTCGCCTCTTTTTTGCTTCAGTCAGTTATTTTTCTCATTGGGGAATTCATGAACACATCCATCACGACGTACGAGTATTCTTGAATCGCAGAGGAATCATGCTACTGATATTATCCCAATAGTGACTGAGATTACATGAAAATCGATATACTGGAAGAAAACCATGTACCGTAAATACATCATCCATGCAACTCATAAGCGGATCGACACGTGATACAGACTTGTCGATAATGTGCTGTAATAGATAATGATACGATACATCATGATATCCAAATAACCGAGAAAGGGATTCGCCAAGGACCACTAAAAAATATATACTTAGTACCACCATCATGACCAACATTAAAGCCACTGTAACAATAAACACAGATTCAAGATTAACACTGCACTTAACTAAAGGAAAATAAAAAATGTATTTCAATAACGGTTCAATTAAAATATATAGTACATAAAAGTTAAATAAAAAATATACCTAAATAAATGTTTAAAACCAAAAAAAGTTCTCGACGATTAAATGCAAATATATTGAAGTAAAACGTTAAATACAACTGAACTGTACTTAGCCAGTGATTCTTTCACGTCCCACAAGAGGGAGCATACCACACTTTGAGAATCCCTGATCTAGTTACTGTTAATAGGTTAATATTAATAGGACACAGCTATATACTGTATACTATATCGCAATATGATGTATGTATTTGAGAATGGGATTGATATCTGAGAAAGTTATCGATATGTGATCTGATCTCGTATGGATAATGTGAGAGATCAAGATACATCGCAATATCAATTTAATGATATCCATGTAACAGAGAACGTGATGGATAATAGATCCGGTTGTATCAATAATGTATAAGATATAACGATACAATGCATCAAAAGCTGGATATTTTGCATATGCACACAATTCTACTTAAAATATAATTGGGGAAACACACTGAACGTCGAAATTGTCAGTCAGGTGTGACTTGTGATTACCACACAGACAAGAATACAACCAAAACAAAAGTTGTGCATAAATGCAGCACTATAAGCCTGTGTGTGTTTGTGTTGAATGTGTGCATGTGTGTGTGTGTAAATATTGTGTTGCGCTCCAGTAGCAGCTCTCGCAGTAGCTGCGCGCTTGGGCTGTTTATTTTCTTTCCTAACGGACGACTTCTTATCAAATAAGCACACCCTGAACGGCCCACTCTACCCGGTCGCAGGATGCCCCGCCCACGTCCCCCCCCAACCTCCAGTTAATTAATGCCTGACATTGCCGCGGCCCACAGATGTGACCGATGTCGCTGGTGTTCACTTCGCTGCTGCTATGTCTGCACTTAGACGAAGATAAGGCCTTCACAATGGACCCAGAAGGATTTCATGTGGGTTATGAGAGTCACAACATTAAGGGGAAGATGAATTCAGCCAATCATACACTTACACACACAAGCATGTTTGTTGTTGTTATGGGCCATGTTTGTGGCAGTGTAGCAGCCATTTTGACAGTGCATCATCCCTAACCTCTTCCGAATTGATTATGGCTGGCACTCCCTGTAGTGCTGTTTAAATGTACAGCAAGTAGGCGACTACAAAAAAAATCTCTGTAGTCGAGCTACAATATGATTAAAGTCAAGCCTAAGTCGATTAATCATAAAAAAACTTAAAAAAAGAGAAGTACAGCTTGTGTATTTAAAACAACTGCATAGCTTAGCTATTCAGTTAGCTTGCTTAATGCTAACGCTAAATAGCATCTATGTTGTAGTGCTATAACCCTAAGCAACGGATTGAACACAGACGGTGTAGCAACACATGCAGACATACAGTATAACAGTACACAGTCATATATTCTTTATCCTCTGCAAGGAACGACTAATAGTGCTGTACTGATGAGCTGTGAGGAGTTTAACATCACAGTGAACAGTATATCTGTCTGTCTGTCAAATCATGGGTGGAAAAACTTTGGGTGGGCCATTATGTAAATTAGATTACGTTCACAGTGCAGGGTATAACGCCCAATTTGGATTTTTTTGTTAATTCCAATCTTTTTATGTAGTCAATCCATCCATCCATCCATTTTTGTACCACCTATCCCCACTAGGGTCGCGGGCGTGCTGGAGCCTATCCCCAGCTATCTTCGGGCGAGAGGGCGGTGCACACCCTCAACTGGTCGCCAGCCAATCGCAGGGCACACATAAAGAAACAACCATTCGCACTCACATTCACACCTACGGGCAATTTAGAGTCCTCAATCAACCTACCATGCTTGTTTTTGGGATATGGGAGGAAACTGGAGTACCTGGAGAAAACCCACACAGATACGGGGAGAACATGCAAACGGCACACAGGCGGGGCCGGGAAAAATTTTTAATTGAACTGTTCAGATTGTCACATATGGGCAAAAAAAATCAATTGACCAGTATGAATGTAGCCTTAGACCCACTATTACATAATAGTAGGGCACAAAAGACTCACATAGTTGTTTAATTCCACACTTGATTAGTGGGCAGGGACTATTTTGATTAGTGGGCAGGGACTACCAACTATTTTCATACAATCGATGAAAAAGTCATTTTTACTAACTACGTCTTGTTTTAACGTTAAATGTTAGTCAGCTCAAAATCCTGAAGCTAATTCAACTGAACCATCTTTGCAAAGAAAATAAGCTTTAAAAGTTACAATAAACAATCAATCTCTTTACTGATTTCAGCTGTTTCTGAGCGGACGATCGCAATGAAAAGTCAAGCATACCCGACTAAGAAAACACATTTATTTAGATTTTTTGCCTGCTTCCATGAGAGTGCACCCTAACTGAAACCACCTGGCCATTACGAGACCCCCTCCCACCTACGAGGGAGGGTCCGCTATATGTTTACGTCCACATGTGAATGAGTCTGCTAGAAGACATTGGTGCGGCGTGTTGACATCACGGTGCGTTTGTGTGTTCGAGAAAGTGTGTGCCTGTGTGTGTGCGAGTTGTGAGAGTAAACAAACACGGTGCGAAGGGGACTCACGTGGCGTTATTATCAGAGCTCAGAGAGAAGACAAACTGTTTTTTTTCCCCGTTGCTTTGAATCAAAGCAGCCTGGCCTCTGCTGGCCTCCTCCTCCCTTTCTGTGACCACACACACGCACACACACTCGCACACACACAACCATCAATTCAACACGTGGCTCTAATCAGTGGATTATTTTTAGATGGTTTAATCATGTGTGATTGAGCTTTTAGCATCTACACACACTGAAGCTCATCAATTAAGCTTTTCCATCCTCTGACCTCCTTATGGAGGGGTTGGGGGTCAAAGGTCATCACACTAATTTTTCTTCTTTTTGATTGTAATTCTGGTGATTTGGGGCGAAATGCCAAGACGGCAAAATCCAATCCCCTTTTTACTCCGAGGAAAATCCGCAAAATAAAAAGTTTGGTTTGGAGGCCGCCCCAAACACACACACACAGGCTTGTACAGTATGCATGTACACGCACACACACACACGCACAACTTGTGGCATGGTGAGGCATTCATCCTCTCTTCTTTTTTCCCCTCTCTCTCACACACACACACACACACACAAAGAGTTATATACTCATTAATCTGGGTAGACTCAGGAAACCGCTCCAGTAATCTGGCCGGAGGCCCGGGGATGGAGGGATGGAGGGAGGGAGAGCGATGTTGGGGAAGGGAAGTGGGGGGGGGGGGTAATCAAAGGATGAGGAGAGAGAGAGTGAGAGGAGCAAGGAGCAAGGAAGAAAAAGCGAAAAGAAAACAGAAAGGAAAAGAAAATCTTTTGCAAGGAGGGAAATGGGACGGTACGATACAAGCTACTGTCCTGTGTGTATGAAAAGTTAAAAACACATGTAAATAATTCAAAAATTCTGCTTCAACTGCTCATATATAGACTCTTCATTGATATGAATACAGTGTCACAAAAGTCACTATACACTTGCTTTTTTTTTACATTTTTTGTTTTACATGAGCTCATTCTCCTTTATGGATTTGCTGTTTTTTGTAAGCATATCATTCCCTTGCCCTGAGCTTGCCCATTGACATCGGAGCAGCGTTGCCGCCTGGCAAGAATTCTTTTGTTGTCCCCGACTGCAGACAAGATCTGTTCTGGACAAAGCATTGATGAAAGCACTGAACTGGTAGAGCAGGCATTCGCGCAAAACCAGGGAAAGTCTGGAATGCCGCATCCACAAAAGTTCAATTCAACAGCGTCTTTGGAGAGTGATAAAGTTTGCCCAGTACGGACTTCAAGTTATTTAAAGGCTTCAAGAGGAAAATTATGACTTTCAAAAAATTAAAAACATTGTTTTTATGCTATTGCGCTACTACTGTCAAATTGGTCGCCAAAAACACAGAATTTCCCCACTGCACCACTAATAAAGGCTTATTCCATTCTATTCCATTTTAATAGACCCCCTTTTCACAAACACATTCATATTCATTCCCCCTACAGCCTCCCCAGCTCAAGTCTTAGAAAGGAAAAAAAAAAACACACAAAAAACAAAACAATAAAAGGTTCTGGCAGAGCGTTCTGCTGGAGGATCTAGGGGTCACCTACCGCAGAACCCCCACACCCCCACACTCCACCACTACCCTCTTGTCTCTCTATAAAACACACACAAATACACCCATTCAAATACAGTAAATGTGAACATTGATAGTGTGGGCCCAGTACAAGTGGCACGTTGTTTGTTAGACGCTCGAAGACGTTAGACGTTAGAAGCTGTTCTGTGTCTTTCACTTCATTTCTGTGTCCACCGCTTACCCCTCCCTTGCTCTGATTAGGTTGCATGTTTTAAAAAAAAAAAAAAAAAAAAAAAAAAAGGATCAGAAAGAACAGCCAGATTTCTGGGTGGTTTTGGAGCCTTCTATTATCTAACACTGGATCCCTTTCATATACAGTCAAAAAATGTTTTAAAAAAACAGGTTTCGGGAACCAACAATTTTTGGAAAATATGCCTCAAATGTCCAAGAACACTTGACAAGATTCAGCTCAGTGAGCATCTAAACTAAGGAATAACTCCACAAAAGTGCTTTTTATGTGTGATGCCACCACAGAAGAGTACTGGTGATGGCAAAGAGGAAAGGGTGATGATTTTTCATACCGTTTGTCCCCATTAGGGTCACGGGTGAGTTGGAGCCTATCTCAGCTGACTTGGGGAGGAGGCGGGGCATACCCTGGCCTGGTTGCCAGCCAATGGCTGGGCAGATATAGACAAACAACCTTTGACACTCAAGTCTTCAGTGAACCTGCCATGCATGTTTTTGGAATGTGGGAGGAACCCGGGGTACCCGGAGAAAATAAGTACGGGCCGAACATGCAAAATGAGCTCAGATTCGAACCTGGGACCTCTTGACTATGAGGCAGTGTGAATCACTACCTCAACCTGCTGTGCATGGGAAATATTAATGAACGAATACATATTGACTCACTCACTGCAGTGGAAGTTTATACTTTGTCAACTGTGTTTGTTAAGTGCTTGTGCAAAGTTTCTTCCCACTAAAGTACACAAGGTAGCGATTTTTAGAGGTGCGAATCAATCGCTCTCCTCCCTTTCAGCTCCATGTATCTGCCGCCGACGCATCCCGAGCCACGCGGGCTGTCGGCTGAGCCCAAGTGCCCATTACGACGCCGCAAAGGCCCTTATTAAATGTATATATAGTCACGCTTCAGACCGTGAGACAGCCAGCCGAGCGCTCTCGGGGAGGGACGGGAACGGGCCCAATCCAAAATGGCCTCGGCCTGTGTGGGCGGGCGGAGAGAGTTGGCGATGCCGCGTCGGGTTTCACTGTGTCCGTGCCAGCGATACACACACAGACAGACAGACACACACACACAGACAGACACACAAGCTCTCATTAGAAACATCTCACTTTAGGCCAGTGGTGTTAGGGTTAGGGTTTGTAGTTTGTTATGGGAGTGTGCATGCTTCTCCTTGTGCATGTGTGAGGAGAGAGAGAGAGGTTCGGGTGGAGGTGGTGGTGGTGGGGGGCCTGGGGGTTTGTTGTAGAGTGTGATTCCAGATGTGTTTTTTACAGCCCTGGCAGGGATGACAGGCCTTGTTAAAAAAAAAAAAAAAAAAAAAAAACTACAGAGGAGTGTGAGTGTGTGTGGACATCGTAGTGTTCAGGGGTTCTGGGAGAAGTTAAGTACAGGGGCAGGCTTTAGGGCCCCGGTGAATGAAATAGAAAGGGGGCAGGCAGGCAAAATAACGCCTGCGCTTTATTGGCTAAGGTGTGCCGAGCTGTGGGCAAGTGTGTGTGTCATGGTTGCAAAGTGAGTGTGTGCGAAGAAGCTCCTAAAAAAACAAAACAAAAACATGAGGTAAAAATCTAGTGAAAAAAATGGAAGACAATAGAACCAGAAATGGAACGATATAGGAAAAGGTTCTGGCTACTCAGTTCAATATTTGTAATATCATCAATAATTTAGAGTCAATGAACCGAACACCCTTGTTTTTGCAAAGTGTGAGGAGGCCGGAATGCCCGGAGAAAACCCTTGCAAGCATGGGGGGGGGGAAGAACAACTCTCTAAAAAGGAAGGCTAAAGCTGGGATTTGAACCTAGAAGCTCATGTGAGACAGATGCTAAGCAATAGTCCAATATGCTACCCCAAAAGTTGACTTGCTAGCTCAGGTGGAGACCAAACATGGCCGACATTACCGTGCGACACGGTTCCGGGAGGTTCCTGCTGTAGGTCGTTAGCTACGCTCGTTAATATGCGTCTGTTTTATTACGGTCTCGCTTCAAAGAGCGACTCGACGTTTCATCTGCGGCGTATCTTTTGGAAGAGAGAGGGAGGAGAAGCAGAGGGAATTCGTCAAGGTTGCGAGGAGCGACAGCTGCGAGGTCACGTCTCCTGTCCAGTGCTGGAAAATGACTTTTAGCTGCTTCTTCACGACTAGATATATTTAAAAAAATAATAATAATAAAAAAAAAAAGATATCATGTTACCCCATTTAGTGTAGCCATTAACTTAATTCCATAAATTTTCCCAATCTGTTTTTAATGAAAAAAAAAAGGACTGTTTATACTATATAGAAACATACACAAACGACAATTACAATTTAATATATTTTTTGGTACGCTTTCTAATTGCGTTCTACTCGGTCTGTCAAAGCACTTCGCAAATGTGTTTTGAAAGGTGCTGTATAAATTATTATTATTATGAATGAATACTGTTTTATTGTCTGTCTACATGTGTTGCTGCACAGTTTTTGTTGAAATATCAGTTGACAGTAAACTGAAACTGAGAGTGGCAATAAACAACTTGAAGCTTCTTTTTTTAAAACAATATTTAAGAATTCTGTCATATCTTAACTTTGTGCTCACAAGTCAACGCAAAAAAAAAAAAATATCAAAATAAAAAAGTAATCAGCCAAACGACGACTCGTATCTCAAAACACGTAAGTCGGGTCACTTGTATGGCAAGGCACTACTATATGAGGTGTTATTCATCGCTCTTTATCTTGTGACAGAACAACACTGTAGCGATGGTAAAACGTGTGTGTGTGCTCACTCACCCTAGTGTACTAACCCCCCCCCAGCCCCCCAAATCCTCCCCAAGCACGCCAGCACCTCCAGGTCCGGAGAGTAAGGCTTTCTGGGTGATCAGAAACAGATGTGCCCTTCTTTTCTTAACACACACACGCTGGCAGCGATTCAGAACCAGCAACAGGACCCAGCCGGAGCGACGGCCCAACGTGACCCTGAGCTTGACCTGGTCCAGCAGCACCTCAGACAGGAAAGGCCGCAATTGGCTTCAGCTGTGACCCTCGCTCTCCGCTTAGGAATCCCCCAAACGCCCCTTCTCATTAAGACAAACTGTTTTCAAAGGCAACGCCGCTTTCACTACCACTAAAGCCAACACCCCCGCAGCTATGAGAGAGGGGGCGGCCAAATATGGAGGGATGAGGAATGGAATGAGAAACAAGTCAAAAGTGGAGTGATGGGGTACAAGAGAGGTATATGGCAGTGTGTGTGTGTGTGGGTGGAGGGGGGGGGGGGGGGGGCAAAGATCAAGATGAAGGAGGAGAAAGTGAGACAGAAAAAGGGCAAAGTGTAAGAAAATCCAGACTGAGGTAGGATGGGGCAGGAGGGGAGGGGAAAAGAAAAATCAACCATATCACTTGCAGCTGTTGCATGGTTCCCAGAATGCATTGCAACTTGGCACACAGCTCTTTTAATAAGACAGGGTGGTGTCATGGTTACGTTCGTGTCGAAACATTCACTACGGCAGCGGCAGCTTCCAAAGTGAAGGGGGGTGATGATAATGACGAATCTAGCCACATAATCAGAAACAGAGCTGTTGCATTGTAATACATTCAGTTCTAAACTTAGACCCTATGAACTCACGGTACTTTTAAACAACAACTGAGTAAAAACGGGAACTTAATAAAACAATCCACTCAAAAAACTGTAGAAAATGCTATAGTATACAGTAAAAAACAGATCAGTAGTTTACCCCACATGCGAGGGCATTACATGGAAGTATGTACGTACACTGTTGCCTTGCGATACTAGTGACCTAACTAATGTTTCAAGAAACAAGCTGTCATCGGGACGATTTTTTTTTTGCTTTGACTTGCGAGCACTAACTTGAGATACGAGCGCTCTACGGTGGCAGTCACGCAACTCAACTCACTTCACAACAAGCAGCGGTTCGGCAGAAAAAAATAGTACATCTTCCTCTAAAAAGAGGCTTCCAACCTGTTTATTGCCACTAAAAGTTAAAGTTTACTGTCAAAGTAATTACACTTTGTGTATTTATGACAATCAAACAACTTTCCCTTAAGAATACCTCGGCTAGCTTAATGCTAACACATAATGGAAAACCCCATTGACTGACTAACAAATAGTCACGGTGTTATATCCCTTCAAGCAATGGATATTTGAACACAAAGTGCATACATATTATATATATATAAAGAGATATAAATAAAAGTTTGATCAGTTTTAAATTAAAAACCCTGTGGTGTAAAGCCTCAGTGGAAAGTGTCTGTCAGTGTGCCTCTCCCAGCTCCACCATTTGCATATTTCATGTTGCAAAGCCAAAGAAAACAAACTCTACAGCTCCATGTTTGTGTTTGTAAGTGAGAGTGGCAGGGCATGCTGAGGTAGATTAATAACGCCGCTCACAGGGAGAGGTGGTGGAAGAGGTATGGGGGGGGGGGGGGGGGCGTCCCTCCGTCCATTCAGGGCTGACTGATGTGCATCCCAAATTGATTTATGAAAAAGGCCTTTAATCAATTAAGTGTGGAGAAAGAAGGAGAAAGAGCACATCTCAGTAGGAGGGGTGGGGGGAGGCCGAGAGAGTAGAGAGGAGTGTTGCGTGGGGGCTGTTGGAAACGCAGCGGGAACGTGTGTGAATGACGCTCTTTTTCTGGGGAATGTGTGCGAGGGATGTCAGAGCGGGCCACAGGTGTCCGACACGCTGGATGCCACGTTTTGTCCCGTGGTTAAAAAAAACCAAAACAAAAAAAAAACACTCTAAACATTCAATGGGGCTGATCCGAGCATCCATCATGGACTGCAAGTGTTGTGTATGGAAAGCAGTGGTTCTCAAACTGGGGTTATCCCGTTGTATCATTTAAAAAAAATGCAAGGCCATGCCAGTAAAACAAACATACTAACTTTAACCGATTATCCCGTAGCTTCTTGAAAAGCTCTGATAGGATTGTGCCGCAACACCACATAAATCTGACGTAACTTTAGAATTTTTATTTTCCAGTATACAGTCCTATACTATTGTACTGTATAATCGTCTTTTTTTCAGAATAAAATGCATATGAGAATAAAGCTTTATTAAGTATTTTTCAAATTCACTTGTGAAAAACAGGACTTTCTCCCCTTGTTAAATGTTGATTTAAACATCATATAACAACTTCATCGAGGAAAAATATGACTTTATTTTTGTGAGAGTCTGACTTTTTAACCCGACAAAAATACATTGTTCTTGTAAAGACTATGACATTTAATGTCATTACATGACAACCCCTCCAAAGGGATGAAAAGGTTCACTTGACCCAAAAGTTTGCAAACCCTTGATGTAAAGGATGCAGAAAAGTGGTCTCAAAGGACTATTTTTGTGGCATCAAATGGCAAAAATACAAATGTTTGTATAGATACAAGTTTTCATGTGCGTGCGTATGTGAGGAGATGGGGATGTATGGGGGGGGGGGGGGGGGGGGTCATGCTGAGAGATCGTTTCTCCTGGCTGTCAGAACTCTATCCGGAACTAATCAACTCCAAAAGGACTCCCTATTACCCAGAGTGCAATGGGCCGCAGGCCGGGGGGGGGAAACAGATCCTATGCCCCTCCCTGACCCCGAATGCTGCCCGTACACACGCACACACACGTATAGTTCACGAATATACAACACTCCCACTGTTTCACGCCAAAGCAATAATAAACACTTGTGATAATATTTTCACAGCAAGCAATGGGCCGCTTCAGATCAGAACGTTGCACAGCTGCAGAGGACACGCCTGGGCACACACACAGGCACACGCGCACAACTACCACAACACACACTCACACACACACACACACACTCTGCAAAACTTCCCATTCAGTCCAACCTTGAGATATTCTCAAGCAGAGTGACTTCAAGAACGCTCACTTTTTTTGAAAACCGTCTCATGTGGTAACTTAAAACAAACAAACAAAAAACTACATCGCTGTGTCTTATTTTCTGTGTGTGTTTTAAAGCTGACTTGAAAGTAATAGTTCTAAATCAGCTCCAAGAGGCGTCAAAGAAGGCTGTTTGGTCACTTTTTGCAGTATGCTTCAATGCAGATGAAGACTGTAATGTCTCCCTCTAGTGGCGAAAGGGCCACTGCCAGAAAGTGACGAACCCATTTTTTAAGGCTTATTTGGACAAATTTAAACACCTTTACTATTTATTTGTAAAATTTCAGGCACTTTACGCATCTGCTTATTTCTATTTACATTGCTAGAAATGACACATTTTATCCGAGAAGAAACTGAGGGGAGAACTGCAGCCAAATGGAGACTAACATTGCAGCGTCCCGTGTAAGATAATTTTAGCACGTTTGAATTTTTCATTTCTAGCAATGTACAATGCTGTCAAGACACATTTTTACACTTTTTAAAATACATTGTTTTTCAAATATTCCCACCATGTGTCCTATTTTAATACAGTGTTTAACATCTACGTGTACTTTTTTTTTTTTTTTAAACAAATGTGCTGTCTGAATCCTTTGAATACCTGCAAATATTAATATTCCATTGCATGCCATAGGATAATGGCAAAATTGTCCAAAAATGCAATCTTTTAGTGCATTAAAGATGTGGTGTTGACGAAAGGGGCGGCACGGTGGACGACTGGTTAGAGCGTCTGCCACACAGTTCTGAGGACCTGGGTTCAATCCCCGACCCTGCCTGTGTGGAGCTTGCATGTTCTCCCTGTGCCTGCGTGGGTTTTCTCCGGGCACTCCGGTTTCCTCCCACATCCCCAAAACATGCATGGTAGGTTAATTGAAGACTCTAAATTGCCCGTAGTTGTGAATGTGAGTGCAAATGGTTGTTTGTTTGTTTGTATGTGCCCTGCAATTGGCTTGCAACCAGTTCAGGGTGTACCCCGCCTCCTGCCCGAAGATAGCTGCAATAGGCTGCAGCACTCCCGCGACCCTTGTGAGGATAAGCGGCTCAGAAAATGGATGGATGGATGTTGGCGAAAGGACTAGTACAATGTGTACTTTCAACCTCTTTTAACATGTTTTGCAGTGACTTCCACCTCCTTCACAGGGGTGAAGTGGGGGCACATGGAATTGAATCATGAAGGATACACCCATTCAGTCTGTGTATCATTGCATGTATGACCCCCATGAATTTTTTTAATCAAGTTACATATATAACCATTATAGATGCTATTATCTTTTTTTCATCATATGATGCATGTTTGTGTAAATAAAGTACAAAATAGTTTTTATTTTTATTTTATTTTATTTTGTTAATCAAATGAGAAAAGTCCAGAGTCCCTGTGGTGATTGGGTAGGGAGGTGCATTCAGAGGCACTCGGGTGGGGTTAATCCCCATTCACCCTCGCCCTTCACTTGCCCGACCCGATCACAATGAGCTCTGGCCCGCCATCCACCAGTTTTTTTTTTTGTTTTTTTTTTTAAACTTCTTGTGATTTTGTTACATGGTGCAGGTTTACCTAAAGGTGTGGCAGGTGATTTGTGAATTCTTAAAATAGACACACAACAGGACCACTTATTCAATTATTACACCTTTTTTCTTTTTTTTTAATAAAGCCAGTTGTGATTACATTGTAGCACTATTCCCCACATGACTCTACCTCAGGGGTGGGCAAAGTATGGCACTGTTCTTTAGTTCAGCTTAACATAATATTTGTATTATAACAAATATAATATTTGCATTAATTTACTTTTTTTTGTAAAATGGGTCAATTAAAATATATGTAAGTTAACTGATTTATTTTAAATAAATCAAAACGAACAATTAGAAATACATTTAATAATGTATAATTAAATTAATTCATTCATCATAAAAAATAGAATTATGTTTTCATTCAAATAAAAAATAAACAATTTTACACACGCATTTAAAATAAACAAAGATCTAAGACTTTATCTATATACACAAAAGGCCATTCCTTGCAAATATTGTACACCAATCTGTTAGTGAGCATTTCTCCTTTGCTGAGATAATCCATCCATCTCACACCCTGGTGTACCTTATATGTATATTTTTTTCCAATTATATGTCTATGCCAATAATAAAAAAAACAACCATAACAATCGGAAACTACAAATTTAACAGGGGGACAAATGTCCCCCCCCCAAACAGATTCAGTCCTACACTTGCTGATAGTTTTTTAAGAGTGACGCCACCTACTGACTTTGTACTGCACTACATCACCTTCTGCCTCCCTGCACACACGCTTGAGATGGAAATCTTCAGTGGTCAATCCTATCAGTTGTCATGGGATCAGCATTGAAGCATACTGCAAAAAGTGACCAAATTAAAGTAAGAAACCTTTTCCTCAATCATCAATACAATACAACAATGATTTATTTGTTGAAAGTGGAGCTAATGGTGATAAAAGCAGAACTATCATTGTGTCTAACCCTAGAAATGACACTGTAATAGTTAATATTTAAAACAATGTAATTACGAAAAAAAAAAAGTCTTCTCGTCATCGAACATGAGCGGAACGTGCAAACCAGCCCTCCTGTACTCGTCGTCCGTTGTCCGTTTGCTGTGGAAGGACAACGACATCTTTATAGGCAACAATTAAGCACACGAGTGACATCCATTGCTTTTATACGTGTGTGTGTGTGTGTGTACCTGTGTGCTTCCATCCCTTTGTGCCTCTTCATAATGCCGAGAATGCACTTGCAAACCACCTGATCTATAACGCAAGGATTAAGCAAATTTAGAAACTCCAAAATATCAATTACGAATATTGAGGACTGAGCTCCTTCGTCTTAGTTTTCAATCTCTGAGATGATCCTGTTTACTAGGCATCATGCATTTCCCCCCCACTAATTCAAATAGTTCACTTTTTTTCGTCAGAATACTCCAAGGATAAAAAAATACAGTATACTTTACATTTGTTAAGCCTTATGAAACTTGTGTTACTAATTTCCAGAAATAGCCAGATAAAATTTATGTGAGTGTGTAAATTCACACTTGAGCTGGGTGAGCAGGCAGTCCAGAGACCCAACTATTAGTGTACAAGTCATTAAAAAGTCAACTTTTTATTATATGCCCCCTTTAATCTTGATTAATAGCTGCGTGAGTGCTGTCGTTTATTTCTATTGTGTGTATCCAGCTCACCGTCTGTCCTCTGTCGGCATTAGGAGGGATCCGTCAGCGCTTCCACTCGCACCTTGGTGGCAACACAGCCGTCATTTACAGCGTACGCTATTAAAACAAACACATGGCAGGAATACTGAACAGTCTACCTGATGGTTGCGGACTGAAGGCCGAGGGGGGCACAGGGGAGCCGGACGGGGACACTCTGGCGGTAACGGTCTGCTTCTGCTGCTCGATGAGATCCAGCAGCCGCCCCCTAGCTGCTGCACTTTGCCTGTTGAGCTCCAGGAGGCGCTGCTGTACAATATTTACGCTGTTGTTAGTAGGAGTCCCCTACAACAAAAACGAGACTTTTTTAGTTTTGGTTAAGGGGTGGGGAGTAGTTTTCATGTAAGGGGTCGTTTTATTAAGTCCTCGATGCAACAAATGATCAAAGTGTCATTTTGTAGCTCACCTGATGATTCGGTCGATCGACATGTTGACCAAGTTTGGCAGTGCTTGTAGGCCATGGCGTTTTGTCAGGTGTCACTCTGCCTGTGCCGCCGGATCCCGAGCACTTCTGCTCCACGCTGCTGGGCGACCCCCCGACGCTCCGAGCTCGGATAAGCTGGGCACTGATCACGTCTCTGACTCGGCAGAGCTCAGCGATCTCGGTCGCCAAGGCCTCGGGAGAGAGTCGCGACGTGACGGGGAGGCTGGCGAGATTGGACGTCGAGCTGTGGGCTCTGAGCTTGTTGCAAGCCCCCAGATATGGCTCTGAGGAAAGATGTGTATTTTTGTTTTGTTTTTTTAAGTGGACTAAGTAGTAGACGGTAATAGTAGTACACAAATGAATGAGGTTACCAGGAATTGCCTGCCAGGCATCTCCCTGACCAGGTGAGGAGAGCCGGATGGCAGGAGATACAGAAACTGGTGGTCGCTCGGCAACGGGCTGCTGAACTGTACAGAAAGAAAATATAGAACTAGTAGACAACCCACAGGACAATTCTAAACTGAGCATTTCTGTCTTTGTAAAGGCCAAATTTTCCTCTCTCTTGTAGTGGAATGCATTCAAATGTGGAACTGTTGTGGCTGGTGGATGTAACAAGGAAGTGGCATAATAATCGATGAACTGACCAATATGACTTCTGTCAATTGTGTGGAATTGTTTGTTGATTAATCCTGTGTTGAAGGGAATTGAGGAGGCCGAATAGAAGACTGTTTTTAAGGCCACTGATCAAATGTAGGATCTCTCATTCACCAAATATGACTACTAAAGTATCTCATATGCCTATACTTGAAAAGAAATTGAACTATTGGATATAAAGTATGAATCCTTTTTCTAGAAATGTGCAAAGGTAATGTTTATTGAGTCGTTAAAGGACTTTTCACACGGTACTTGGTTTTCTTGGTATTCACTGCGGGGCAGAGCGCAGGGACGATGGCGCAAGCTTGCCCATATTTGGAAGTGGTTTATTTGCGGCATACCAGGAAGTAGCCTGGAGGCTTTTCCCACTTGTTTGTACGTGAAATATGTCATTCCACTTGTGTCCCAAAGCTTGGGACACTGGGAACCCAAATTTAGTTTTACTTGTTCCATTTTTCTCCATGCCGTTTACTGTACATGTTCGCCAAAAAAACTTTCACTGTAAGCATTATGAAAACATTCCGCCAATCCCTCTCCTATTGGATGACGTCTGACGTCACAGCAACTCCGCTGCCGAAATGAACATTTTTTTATTTGAGGCACCACACCGCGATGTTACGTCACATGTAATTTACTAATATACAAATTTGCATACAATACACATTTCAAACCTGTAGCTATGACATCAGAGCCTTGCAGTTGGCCGAGGTGCGTCGCCATTGCCGACACCACCGAGTTCAACTTCCTATCCAGCTCAGCTGTCCGCTGCTGCAACTCTTCCTGCGGACAAATAAATAAACAAGAGACCAGAAAGATGACTCGTGTGCATTAAAGGGACATATATGGAATATTTACTTTTTGTTTGTATCCAAATACCTGTGTGTCTGAAGTAAATCTTTAGTTATCTACCTTTTTCTGCAAATGAAGAAATGAATGCGCCCTTATGCACTTACGCTTCACTTTTAGGTAACAGTGTGGGCTAATTTACATAATTAAATGAAAATAATTGCCGTAATTTCTGAGGGGCGAGTCGCGGAAAATGCACAGGAAATCTTGGCCAGCCCCCTTCACCCTCCGCCAGAAGAATTTGTTCTTCTCCGAAATGTTCTCTGAAAAAATATGTTTCCCTTAATGCCGGCTGATAAATGACTTACCTGCAGGCAGGAGGTCTCCTCTCTCAAGGTCATGGCCTCTGCAGTGAGAGCGTCAATCAGATCTCGTTGCTCTCTCAGCTTCTCCTCGAGCTTGCGTCTTTCCTCGGCCGCAATCTCAGAGTCATGTTCGCGCTACGAAACACAGACAGCCTTGATTCATCGCCCAGAAATGTGAATGATGTTCAGGGAGGCCTTGTTTTTGGACAGTACATTTTTGAGGAGGTGTACCAGGCGCGCCAGTGTGGAGACCAAAGCCACGGAGAAGCCAGTGAGGCCTTGTGCCGGGCGTTGCCGACTCTGCGTCGACGTTTGCGGACTCATAGAATCCAAGTCGAGCTCCACTTGGGCCAGCATGGTCTGCAGCAGGCCCAGGCCGGACTGCTCCCGAGTGAGGGAGGCCACGGGGGAGCCATTCAACTCGGCGGTCTTGCATGCGCGCTTCCTGGTCCTGGCGGAGCGACAACTACCTGTACGACAACACCATTTTAAAAACACAGCGCTATTTTTTGTAGCCCCAACTTTGTGAGTCTAATATAACGTTACAATAGGGTATGTATTCTTTGATTACCTGACTGCCTGGGAGAAAGATGAGCGTTGAGGACTTCCGAGACCATGAAGGAAGGCTCCTCAACGGCTTCCTCCGTGTGGTTGTGTCTGGACCGTACACGCTGGACAATCGCTGTGGCATTGAGAGCTAAGGACAAAACCGGGAGGAGTTTACATGTGGGCATTTAAATGCAATTTAAAAAGAAAATAAAAATCAAGCTTACCGGTGTGGGCTGGTGCCCTGGCCGGTGTGCGGGGAGATAGAGGACTCGTCCATCTGCGCTCAGCGACACCATGATGGACCCTTTGGCGCTGAATCACTCCTATCTTATTGTTCAACTTTATTCTCCTGCAAAAACAAATACAATACAAAGAGGTATGTTAATGTGCTTGTCTTTATTTATCCGTTTAGATTCAATTGAGATGTGACTACCTCTGGAATAGCCTTCTCTCTGCGGGCTCTTCATCACTGTAGTAGTAGTCTTCCTCCTCTGGATCAGTGAGCGCCTGACAAGTTATGAATTTTTGTTGTCATTTTATTTTTTTTAAATATAACTTGTAAGTGCAAAAAAAAGCTACAATAAACAATTCTGAAACTGCCAATAACAATATATTACATATTTAAAATGTAAAATCCTATACACTTTAAATAATAGTATATATTATGTAAACATATTTTCAACAACCTACAGTATTGCTGTATTATTAGTTATGGCATGCAAGGCTATGACAAAAAAAATTATAATAGCATATACTTTTAAACATTAGTGCATAAACACCAGCCACAACGTTTTGACTTATAAACAATTTTGGCTGGGATCTTGAGAGAGCATATGTGAGTGAGCGAGTGTGTGTGTGTGTGTGTGTGTGTGTGTGTGTGTGTTCAATGAACATTCACTGGACACCTGCGCGCACACCTGTTGATCCAACATGGAGTCGCTGAGGGATGACAGCTCAATGGATCTCTGGAAAAAAGTAGAGTCCGAGTTTGGGGCCACCGTCACAGTGGGATGTCCTGTGGAATTACACAGAGACACATTGTGTACACGAGCAAGAGATCCAAAAACATACTTGACTATTCAGATCAATGTTTGGGTAGTGCGGCATGTTAAAAATTCTACCAGTATGCCTGCGTGGTGGGTCTCCCAACAGGTCGTTGACCACGGCCATGGCTCTGTCGGAGCGAGCCAGCACATCCTGCAGCAGCAGCTTGTCAGAGAACACCTGCAAACAAATTCAATACACTGTGATATAAAAAATTATATATATTAGATAAAAATATCATCACACCTCTCTCATGATTGCTTGAGTGGCCTTATCCAGAGGACTACTTCCAGCCTGCCTGAGGCGAGCTTTCAGGGCTTTCTCTCGGAGCTCGCACTGAGCGGCGGCCTTGTTGTGCGACTTGCGGCTCTCGTGCCGATGATTCTGAGGACACACCGGGAATAGAAATCTCTATCGGAGGACTTTATACTTGAAGACAGTTGAAAATACATCATTTAAAGCTCGCGAAACCAGCTTTACCAGCTCTGCGGGGGTCAGCTTGTGCACGGACAGGTCACTGATGGTGCTCTGAAACCACAACATTATCAGGGTGTCAAATAAGGAACAAAGCAAGCTGCGACAACACGAAGTCACCTACATTTAAAAAAATTGTCAATGCACGGCGTCCTCTGTACGACGGTAGACATACGACATTTGTTTTATATTTATGGCCTCAGTCTTAATACATAAATTCACTGTAATATCTACTTGTGTCTAATTATCCAAATATCTAAAACTATGTTAGCGACAGACAAGGCAGCATTCCGACTTACGTACACAATCAGGTTACGTCACCGCCGTATGAACGTAACTCCGTCGCAAATCGAGGACCGCTCTCATTAATAACTCAAAGCGTTGTTGTTGAATCATTTAGCACGTACTCACCACCCACTCTTTTTTGGGAGGTGCAGCTGTCTTCTTGGGACGAAGGGGCTTTTTCATACCCTTGCCGTGTTGCGGTCGACACCCTCCTCTAGCAAATGACATGTTTGCAGAGTTGGTTTGTACGAAAATAAATGGAATAAATAAATCTTATGTCAACGAGTTGGCAAAGTCGCTGGATAGCGTTCCCCACTAGCCACGTTCACGGCGAGCTAGCTAACATCTGAAGTTAGCGCTTACTTCGAAACGTAAAACAACCACAGTGTTTGTTCCACACTGACGGCTTATTTTTTTTAAAACTTAAAGACGTCTCAAAACGCTGGTCGAGTTGCGAGCTTCAAATTTGCCTTCCGTAGTTTGCGTGACGGTTTTTCAAGCGTCCCGCGCCACTTCCCTGTGCTTGTCGTCACGTACGCGAAAAGCACGATGGGACATGTAGTACTAGCCACACGGAAGCATGTGAACGTTCGTAACTTTAGGGGCACGTTACTTTTATGAATAACACATGTTCAAAAAGAATATTGGAATGGGGAGCGAGTCAAAATGCTCGCTAAAAGTGTGTTTTCGCTGTCTGAGTTCCTGTACTTGTTGCCACGGACGCCTTCCGACGCCAAGAGCAAGATGGGAAATGTAGTACCTTTCCATACATGAACTCTAAATGACTGTAAATGGACTCATACTAGTTTCACACTAATACCATTACGCTGTCAGCGGACCTTCTGGTCCACATTTAATCGTGAAAATGCCATTTTAAAACAGTGGGACGATCCCAATCGTGATTCGACGTGAAATGATGACATTCGTGCACTAGATGGCAATGTTTCAATTAGAATGAAACTTTCCTGACATGAGGGCCAACAGTTACTTCGTAAAAAAAAATAAAAATAATAATAATAAAAAAAAAAGTGACACAAGTAACGAATGCAGACATTATTATTATTTTATTGACTATTTTCACAATTTCCTTTCTTAACAACACAACGATAGGCGCTTTTATTGGGCGCGTTGACTGGTGCTGTTTTACCTGGCCAGCTGTCACGTCAAAACTTTCTCCACGCCCCTCTGGTGACGCAAAGTAGGACGTCCTGCGCGCATCGGCGAGGAACGACCACCGAGGGGCCTGGACTTCACTTGCGCGCTGTTCTCGTCCGGGGACGCCTCAGCAATATGCGCGGCGCGCCACTCGCGTTTGGAACAGCCGCACACAAGACCCCAAGGACACAAGGACTTCAGTCGGAGTCTACATTGCAGACTTCTACTTTGCCCCCAGGCTGGATTTAAAGCGTCATTTCAGAAAAAACGCCGCCGGAGACCACAGTTGATCTCGAACACGTGGGGGGAAATCGCGTGGAGTCATTTTTGGAGACGCAATTACGCACGGCGATTGTCCAACAAATGCCAGCGCCCAAGTTGTGCATCACGCATTTTCCCGAGTCCCACAGCTCCCCGCATAGTAGGGGGACTTTCTTTCTCTCGCCTGCGGGATGTGGGCCGGAGGACTCCCGGCCGCCGTGGTCGTGACCCTACTCCTGGTCGCCATGGACGTGCAGGCCAGCGGGGAGTACTGTCACGGATGGCACGACGCCCAGGGAGCGTGGAAGGAAGGCTTCCAGTGCCCGGAGAAGATAGACGGCCTGGACGCCATCATTTGCTGCGGGAAGTGCGAGCTGCGCTACTGCTGCTCCAGCATGGACGCGCGGCTGGACCAGGGCAACTGCGACAACGACAGGCGGGCCCTGGAACCAGGGAACGAGGGCAAGGAGACTAAGGACTCCGGCGCAGGTACCGGCGTATGCACTCGCGTCTTTATTCGTCACGGGGGAGGACGTCAATGAACACGCTGCTGAAAAAAAGTTACTTGCAAAATGTATTCCATAAAACATTACTGGTACTTACACTGGCATTAGGAAGCAATGAGTTATGGGATTATAATTTTACTTTGCGCCTCCAAAATGTCAAAACAAAGCCTTTTGGGTACAATTAGAGCACCCACCACCACGCACCCTCTTCACCGTTCCAACAGAGTTGGTGCACTTCCTATCCATTCCCTGGTGCACATTTTGGACGCTTTTAGCAACAGCATTTGACAAACGATTTTAGCCACGTGTCCCCTTCAACATCCACACTTGGCGCACCCTTTATCGCACATAGACACCTTTCAAAAAACGTAAAAACAAAGCCTTTAAGGTATTTCAGGTCAGTCTTCCCTAAAATGTTAAAGTCGCGCACCCCTTCGACATCCCAGCAGAGTTGGCGCAACCCCTATGGCATGTACAAATTCCCCCCCCCCCCAAAAAAGGGGAAAACTAAGTCTTTTGTATGCTTTTAGAGCAGTCTCGCCCAAACCTTTTCCAGCCACTCACCCCCTTCAACATCATGAAAGGAGTTGATGCACCCGGGATACTTAAACACATTCACTGCCATTGACGGCTTTAGAAGTCAAATATCCATGTTAACTGGGAAGGCTGGCAGTGAACGAGTTAAATACCAGTCTTTCCCAAACCTTTTTATGCCACGCACCCCCGTCAACATCCCGACTAATGTGACGCACCGCCTCTACAATACAAACATCCATAAAATTCGTTAAAACAAAGACTTTCGGATACTAGACTAAACTGAAATCCAAGACAAACAGAAGGAGTAATACGTGCTGACCAAGCCAATAGCTTCGCAGTATAGAGAAACATTTGAACTGAGATTGTACTGGATAACTCTCACGAGGTCTTGAGATTGGATTTTGTGTGATTACACGCTCCCAGTTTCCTTCCCATGAAGCGCTCTGTGGTGCATACACTATGTCCTTGTTGAGCAGAGCATCAGCTCCCTGCAGGTTGGCAGCAACAGCTGGACAGCAGAACGGGGCGGGGGTTAGAGAAGAAAAAAACAAAACAAAAAAACAGCTACGTGGGGCTCCCAAATGGTCCTAAAGTGCACTTTTAAAAATAGAATAGCGTTTGTCGGCTGCTGCCGGAATCAAGTCGGGACTTGAACCGGATCGTGGACAGTTGCTCAGTCGAAAGGCGCTGACAGCTCTGCCCATTAAAACATACACACGTTCTCAAATCACCTTGCATTTTGATACCCCCTCCCCAATTTTTAAGATCATCATGTGCCGTCCAGGGATTCACTCTCTACCACTACTACATTTAGCATTGTTTGGCAAGTGCTGTAAGGCTTAGTTAATACAAGCTAATTAATTATTATTTATATGATGAACTAGATTGACTATTAACAATAATAATGTCGATTTTATATGAAACTAAGCATCCTTGGGTCCCTCAAAAGGCTCTATATACTATATAAGGTATAAGATTTTGTATCATATAACCACTTATTATACAGATTGTATTTAGCAATGACTTTAGTACTCCGCGTCAACATTAACCATTAGCTGTTTTTCCCCCCATGTGGTCTTCCACTCTTTTAAATTCAAATAGGTCAATTGTTGTGCATTTTTGTTTATGTTCAGATGTTTAATCCTCAAAAATACCACATGCTCGAAAAAAAATTCAAAAATCCCTTAATTGATATCAAAGCATTCAAATCAATATTGAATCGAATCACAACCGAAATAATTGAAATTGAATCATGAGCTTTTTAACAATAACCGGCCCTAGTAGTCGTTCAACCGCGAAAAAAAACTGGTAGTAAATGTAATTAAAAAAAAATAATAATAATGTTTTTGATTTTGTTTTTTTTTACCAACTCAGACCGTTATTGCTTGTTGAATGTTGCGCACCTCCATGACAATGTAGAAAAGCAGTGGTAATATTCAGCAGTAGACAAGAAGACGAGCGAGTGTTTTGGATGCCCAGCTTGTTATCTGACCCTCATTCGTGTTTATTGCAGGAACCGCTGTATACATTTCATCCGCTGGCTCCCGGCCAACCTTACATTTTTCCCCTCTCTCCTCATCTCATACAAAGGATCAGTTGCATTTTATCCATTTTCCTACGCCTCACAGGCTATTAATCACTCAAGGCAAGCAATACACCGAGCAGCTTTGATGACTAACAGGCAGGACGTTATTAATGTTCTCCGTCAAGGGCAAACGTGGCGTTCAGCAATGAGAGAATCCCCCGAGGGTACGCATCCGAGCAGCGAGTTTTAATGTTAGCGCACCACAGCGGCGACAGGTGTTGGGCAGGGGCTGCGAAACAATGCACGTACAAACTATGCATTTGTATAACTCAGTTGTACACATTTTTTAAGACTTAGTGCGCCTTTTATCGGACTACGTTTATCAGCTGTGATGTGAATTTTAACCTCATAAAGCGAGGTGGAAAGTCTCCCTCATGGTTCAGGCATCTGTAGGTGGTTAGTAGACCCGAAATCATTCAGATTTACAGATTAGGAGGCCTATCTTTACGTGCACAGACGGATAGGTTATCAGGCGACGCGATACTCACATACTAAGAAGAGTTTGGATGCAAGATTATTACATTTATTCTGTAATTCTTGTAATTATTAATCTAGTTAAAGCACGAAGTAGCAACAAACAGGCGTTGACGTTGCTAAATGGCGTAGGCAAAAAAAGCTTTGCAATTGAGAAGCTACGATACGATTGGGGCTCATTTGGTCGAATTCCCTAGCCGGAGTTCATCGAAGTACGAGCTCTGGAGTTTGCCCCAAAAGGCCACTTCCTGTTCTATTTCGGGCATGGGACCCTGAGACTTTTTCGTGCGTTCTGTTACGATAGACGTGTACACCCAATTTTGCTTCAATTTGTGGAACTGGTGTCACGGGAAAACTTCAAATTGTACAGGGCTCTTGGTTGCTCCTTTGCCGGTGAAAGGTTTCAACAAGTACACTTAATTCCGGGGGCATCGCACCCACGGGGGATGTGGATCGATCTACCGTACGGTCAGACTGTGCGACTTTTATAGAAACCCAAGTCAACAAAAAGTCGATTGTGCAGATACTTCGGAGAATGATGAAGCGTTCCTCCTAGGGACCTTAGACAAGACAAGAAGATTATGATGCTCAACAACCTGAAGTTGGAGGACTTACTGCTGCTTCTGCAAAAATAGTAAAAATTGGAGCAAAGCTTCTCAAATTAGGCGCTAAACTGCAGTCGGGGATAGAAAAAAACCGCTCCAATGTCAATTGGTGAGCCATGAGCAAAAGAATGATGTGCCTACAAAAAAAAAGTGCAAAGCCTCAGATGCAGATGGCTTAAACGTCTATCCGAATGATACCTGAAACAAAATAGATAACAGGAAGTGTATAGTGACTTTTGAGACGCCCTGTTCATGCTAACTCAGCGAATGGACTTGGAAATCAGAAAAAAAAAAAAACATCCAAATATGAAACCCTGATAAAGAATACAATTGGTCAGATACGCCACATATGGGATTGGAAGAAAAAGCAGGGCGCTTGACGCCCATATAAGTACAGAAAAATAGGCGAGTGACGCCCCCCCCCCCCCCCCCCCCCCCGCGCACGCCCGAGGGACATTACCCCGATATGTGTAGCCATAACAGACTTATAGAAATAGTTCCTGTGAGAAGCTGTTTATTGGGAGTCAGGTGTTGGCTGAGATATGTTAGAAGTTTGACACCTCACTTCTGGCTTTGGTGTCACCTGCCCTCCCGGACCTCCTCCTCCTCCTCCTCCTCCCCTTCATCATGCATGCCCTCCTACTTTTTAAGACAGAAGCCTCTCCTGCTATAATCTGTGCTAATACTGCTTTGGATGAGCATTGAGAGAAAGGAGCCTGCAGACAAAGGGAAACCGGAGCTAGTCACCTTGCTGTCCCCGTTTGGCGTACAGTTACGCCCCGTAACGCGCCGTCAGAATGGAAAAGAACCGCCGACCCGGCATAAAACGCGAGCATGTCGCTTGTGACGTAACATGGAGGTTATTGTGTTTTGACCGCCATTGGGAGTGCGCACTGGAAATGATAACGCATGAAAAGTAAAGCGCAGTCATGAGGCAATTCAAGCGAATCCCAATAAAAATCTGTGCGAAACTGTGAAAATATCCCGTGAAGACTGTCAAAACATTAGGCAACAACCTAGCCAGAACCGAAGCTACGTTTGCATAATGCTCAAACGTATTACAAGAACATCTACAATTAGAGAAATACAAATGGAAAAAAAAATCAATATATTTTTTAAAGTATGTGATAGAAGATGAAAGACAACTACTACTCTCTACTACATACATTAAATACGGTAGTAACGATAATTCCATTTTTAAACAAACGACGTCGGCCATGATGGCTAATTTGCAAAAGCTGGCAAAGTTGCTCCTTTGAATATAAAAGTCAGCCAGACGAGACGGGCTCGCGTCTTTGATTTTTCATGAAATCATTCGATGCTGAATGCCTTCTTTTCTCGGAGCAAAAGCCAAGCGCTGCGAAGTCCGGCCAGGAATAACTGGCTCAAGAATGCCGCCCCCCCCCACACACACACACACATGCATATACATAACTAATACTCACCGCCCACTTAATTAGGTACACATTACAGTATCAAAAAAGGTTTGTTTTGACTTTATGCTTCATTATAAGTTTGGGAAAGACGGCTTTACAAGTATGCAGAACAAAAGCTGTGTTCAGGCTAGCTGGGGGGTGCGCCAACTCTGTCATGATGTTGCACAGGGTGCGTAGCTTAAAAAGTTTGGGAACAGTTGCTCTAAAAGTTTTGTTTTTTTCTTCCCCTCTCTCTCGGGGTGTTTACGGTGGATAGGGTGTGTCCCACTCCGTCGGGAGTTTGAAGGGAGTGAGTGACGAAAGAATTTGGGAACGACCCCTCTAAAAGTACCCAAAATGCTTTTTTTTGCTAAGTAGAAGGGGGTGCGCCAACTCTGTCAAAATGTTGGAGACGGCGTGTTGCTGAAGAAGCTCGCGAAAGGCTGCTCTGAAAGCAGCCGAAATGTTTTGCTTTTTTAAAATGTTTTTAATTTTTTAAGGGTGGGTTTGATGCGTGCCAAATGGCTTTAAAGGGTTCTAAAACTTGTTTTCCTCCCTTCGTTCTCCTACCTTCTCTCCGTGATGTGCACGCACTCACGGAAGACAACGAGGCTAAAGTGGCTACGCTAGCCCAAAGCCCCGGTCCACGCGCTGGCTGTTGAGCCTGAATTAAAAAAACATTTTTTCCCCCTGCTGCTTGCTCTTTCGTCTTTGTGTAAAGGCGCACACTCAATGCCCCACAACGAGGCGCTCTCAAGTAGCCACGCCAGTGCACTATCCGAAGGGAACGTGTTTTCGGGATATAGGTGTAGCTAGCTATCTGCACATCGCAATTACAACCACCTTAGTGGGTCTATTTGCAGCGGACAAAAGGGGTGCGCCAACTGTCAGAATGTTGAAGGGGGTGTGTGGCTATCCCCCCCGCCCCTCTTTACTATACATCATGACAAACTAGCCAATAACATGTTGTTCACACACAGAGTGGAGTGCGGGTGACACAGCAGGGCGCTAAGGATTAGACAAGATCAAAACAAAGTCGAGAAGTGCTAATGAGAGTCTCAGGCTCCCTGGGAAGCAAATGCCCGGCGCACCTTTCGCTCCCGACGGGGCCGGTCCGGCCCGCTTTTTGTGTCCCTGTCTCAGCCAATCAGCACTCACCTGTCTAGACAGGCAGGAAGTAACTTGGGAGTTTAAATGCCCTGTGAGGTTCTTATGTGAAGTCGAATGATGTGGGATTCACAAATTTTGGTGCATGCACTCCCGGGGGTTGGCGGTCTGGTGTCGTAATGTACATTATAGTTCATATTGGCCATTAACTTAAATTTGTTTGGGCTTTTTCTTTCAGGCTGTGTTTGTGTGCACCTACTCCGACAGAAAAAATGCACAAATATTGGCAAAAAAAACCATTTAAACATAACTATTAGTCAAAAACATGAAATTAGGTGAAAACTAGAAGTGGGTGCGCCAACTCTTTTGAAATGTGAAATCTAATAGCGTTCTCTCCCGGTCTCCCTCCGCAGTTCCCATCTATGTTCCCTTCCTCATCGTGGGCTCCGTCTTCGTGGCCTTCATCCTGGTGGGCTCAGTGGTGGCCATGTGCTGCTGTCGCTGCCTGCGCCCCAAGCAGGAGATGGCGGCGGGCGGCTCCGGCGGAGGGGGCCGCCTCCTGGAGACCATCCCCATGATGTCCGGCGCCGCCGGCTCCAGGGGCTCGTCGTCGCGCCAATCCAGCACGGCCGCGTCGTCCAGCTCCTCCGCCCCGTCCGCCAACGCCCGCCCGGGACCCCAGCCGCCCGCTCCTCTGGTCCGGGCGCAGGCCTCCTGCTGCCTCCCGCCCGACGCCAGCGTCTTCGTCAACATGCCCACCAACTTCTCCGTTCTCAACTGCCAGCAGGCCACGCAGATCATGCCCCACCAGGGACAGTTCCTGCATCCGCAGTACATCGGCTACGCCCATCCGGTGTCCCCCACTTTTATAGACCCCACCCAAGGTGGGTATAGACCCCTCCAGTCCCCTTGCCCTCCCCCTCAAGCTGGAGGCTCCAGTGTCGCCAGTGAGCAGAAATACCCGCCGGTGACAGTGTGACGACTTGTCAAACGACACCTGAGTGGATTCTGGTGCCCCCCCCCCCCCCTTCCACCACCAGCATTTTTTTTTTCTTTTTTTAAGGGGAATGAAATAAAATGTTTTTTTTTGTGGTTAGAATACATTGTATGTGCCTCCACTAGTCTAAAAACAGTATTATGATTATTATCACATTCGTGGATTAAGAATAACTTTCATCCATCTCAGGGGGCCGCCCTGTTTGGCAATATCAACCTCTGCTGTCGACCGAAATTAACGTCAAGTGCTCTGTGCCTGTGTTTTGAGCGTCATGTATGCTGTGATAACTAGCATAACTACGCGTGGTTTGCTAAGATTTTGTTCAAACCATCATGACATCAACCTGTGTTACAAATGCAAACTGATGAATTAACACGTTTAATCATTATTCCACGAATGCGATATTAAGCACAGTACAGTTTAGACTAGTGGTAGAAAATTCAATGTATTTTTCCAAAAAAAAAAAAAAATAATAATAATAATTTGGGTTGCGTTCCCCTACAAGGACTGTTTGTTTTCTGGACTTGGTTTTTGGTATTGCAAATGAGCTGAGCTCAGCTTACAAACGTGGGCTCAAAAATACTTGCAAGTATGAAAGATTTGTGTGTTTGTACCAGGGATGACTGGGGTGATTTATAGTGCGCATTTGTAAAAGTGTGTGTGTGATGGCAATCGCAGGCGGTCTCCCTGCAGACTATTTAAACGCTAATGAAGTGAGCGCGGCACACGGACCGTGACGCTCCAGACTTTTCCTCCCGACGCCGCCCCGGCGTGAGAAAACGCCGACGTCACCCGAAGGCTCGTGAGGCGGCGCTTTGAAAACGATACCACCCCCACCCCCTTGCTCGCATTTCCCGTGAGGTGTGTTACTGGATTTTACACTTGCACAGTTCAGTGCGTGTGCTGAGCGAACAAGCAAGTCGCCCGTTACCTTCCAAACGCAGGAATGCGCAGTCTGTCTGCACGATATGCGGCAATACAGCTTGCGTCGTCGAGGATGCACCAGTGCCATTTTTAATGCCTTCATGGAACTAAATAAAAAAACAAGTCATTTTCAGTGAGCTTCTGAGTCTTGTTTGCCCACTTTCACATCGTAATACGCCTCCCCGAAAAAAATTCTTTTGAATACTTTAAGAGCAGTCTTTACCATTAAACACACCCCCTTTACCCCAAACTCATTCTAAGAGTCAGACTAAAGCCTTTTTGATACTCCTGCCTTTCCGAAACTTTTTAAGATATGCACCCCTTTTAGCATCTTAACAGAGTTGGCGCACCCTCTAAAAAAAGAAAGAAGAAGAAAAAAAAAAAAAAGAACTTACTTCGCTACTATGCACACCCCCCCTAAAAAAAAGCCTTTTCGACACTTTTACAGCAGTATATCAAACATTTTAAGCCACTCATGCCCTTCAACATTCCAACAGAGTTGGTGCACCCCCTCTACCCTAAACTTACCCTCAAGAAAAGCCAAAAAACACCTTTTGGACACTTTTAGAGCAGTCTTTTCCAAACCTTTTAAGCCTCGCACCCCCTTTAAAATCCTGATAAGTTGGCGCACCCCCTTCTACTCTGTACATTACCCACGGGCCCCCGGGTTGCACCCCCTAGCTCTCAGCTGAACGGGCGGTAAAAGCTTGTTCACCATTTTGCACGCAGAGCTCTGTCACATACTTAATCCCCTTGAAACACACTAATTACACACATTCGCAGACAGATCAATCACCCGCAGCGGACGCTGGAACAAATAGCCGTCACATCATCGGACGCGCTCGGCGGGCGGGACGGATAAGAACGAGGAGGAGGAGGAGGTGCGATTTTGTCAGGGTGCATATTTGCAGCGTGTAGCTCCGGGAGTGGATGAAATTCTCCATACTGCAGCAGCTGCAAGTCCAGGAAGGTGGGCGGGAAAGGCATCTCCACTCCGGGATTGCGAGAGGAGAGTGCCTTAATGTTAAAGGTCTGTGTAGATTTGACTCCAGGAGCTCAGAAAAGGAGTGCAGGAGTGGTGGGCTTTTATTATAGGTGACATACAACGGGAAGGAAAACCTATTGCGCTATAAACGTCTTGGTTGCTTGCTACAAAATGAAGACAATGATTATGTTTTTCTTGTTCAAAGATTTACTATCATGAGACGTTCACTTATTTTTAACCATTGGATGGCAGTTAAGAATGTCTTACAGAGAAAAAGTTTTGTAACTGGGGTAGGTTTGCCCAAGAAAGTGTTTAGTTCTATTATTTCTGGCAGTAATTTATTTTTTTAAAATGTTAACCATTTAAAAATAATAAATTATTAATTTTGATTACAAAAACTCATTTCGGCCGCTTGTATCCGGGATCTTGTTCTTTACCGAAGATCGAGAGTTTCGGCTTAGCTCCTTCTTTACCACAACGGACCGATACAAAGTCCACATCACTGCAGACGCTGCACCGATCCGCCTGTCGATCTCCCGTTCCATTCTTCCCTCGCTCGTGAACAAGACCCCAAGATACTTGAACTCCTCCACTTGGGACAGGATCTCATCCCCGACCTGGAGAGGCCACGCCACCCTTTTCCGACCGAGGACCACGGTCTCAGATTTGGAGGTGCTGATTCTCATCCCAGCCGCTTCACACTCAGCTGCGAACTGCTCCAGTGAGAGTTGGAGGTCACGGCTTGATGAAGCCAACAGAACCACATCATCTGCAAAAAGCAGAGATGCAATACCTCTACGCCGAAATGAGTTTCCTACCCAGGGTGTCCGGGCTCTCCCTTAGAGATAGGGTGAGAAGCTCGGTCATCCGGGAGGATCTCGGAGTATCCATCTTTTTACAGGAAAATTTGTTTCCGAATCTGACAAGGTTGCATTAGCCAAAAATGTCCATTCGTGGCACATCAAAATCGAACAAGTGTTTGCACCAGAATCGAGCAGGGAGTGGCACAAAACAATGATTGTCACGCGTGACTTCTTTCGGGCGACCAAAAAAGAAGAGGCTTCTTACAGTCAACAGCAGACAGGAGGCAGATGTGTTTTTGGGATTGATTGGATTTAATGATTAAGACTTGGACGGGACAATCCCTCCCCTCTATACAAGCCGGCGTTCTCGCATTCCACAAGCAGAGCACAAGACGCCAAATTCACAAAAACAAACAAACAAAAAAAACACGATGAGTGAGTGTCTCCGTGGAAATCCCTTCTTCTCGTTTTGGATGCATACTAGCGCTCGCGCCGTGGAAAGCAGTCTCAGCATTTATTCAATATCCTACTAGTGCAAGGAATTGTCTGTGAACAGCTCTTTTACCAGTGATGTTTTTTTCCACTACAGTGTGACAACACAGCACACTAGTACAACAATTACGGTGCACTGGTAGCAAAACTGTATCCTAGTTGACAAAAAAAAAAAAGACTAGTAAGACAGTCATTCCACTAGTGCACCCTAGGCGTTCTACTAGTATACTGATTCTACAACTGCGCTTTGGTCATTCTACTAGTGCGCAGAAATGTAATACAGTAGTGGTAAAAAAGAGCACTATAAAGACATAGTGGTTACTAGGGATGTTTGATAGCACTTTTCTATAGACTCATACCAGTATGAGTATTCAATCTTGAGTACTCACCGATACCACTAGTACTTTTGATACTTTATATTTCAATGAACACAACGACAGATAATTGTGAAAAAAGACATCTTTTCCTTTTCTGATGCACGATGATTCGCCAACGCGTCGAACCGCCACAGTGCCAACTACTGGCGAGGAAGACTTACTTGATGTCATGTATATGTACATATCCATTTTCTGAGCCGCTTCTCCTCACTAGGGTCGCGGGCGTGCTGGAGCCTATCCCAGCTATCACCGGGCAGGAGGCGGGGTACACCCTCAACTGGTTGCCAGCCAATCGCAGGGCACATACAAACAAACAACCATTCACACTCACATTCACACCTACGGGCAATTTAGTGTCGTCAATTAACCTACCATGCATGTTTTTTGGGATGTGGGAGGAAACTGGAGTGCCCGGAGAAAACCCATGCAGGCACAGGGAGAACATGCAAACTCCACACAGGCGCGGACGGGGATCGAATCCAAGTCCTCAGAACTGTGAGGCAGACACTCTTGGCTGTTAGCTGCTATCAGCAGTCTTCAAGAGTACCCGATACCTTGAAATAAGGATGGCATCTGTATTTGCCCAGCTCGACTAGTAAGACATACTTGTTTTGCTAGTTCACCCTAATCCCTCTACTAGTGTGCTGAATTGTCTTACTAGCGAGGACAAAGAGCATACTAGTACAGGGACATTTCAGTGCTCGAGTAGAATATCAAATAAATGCTCAAAACGCTTGCCATACAAGGTCAAGTATTTCTTCTCTAGGACATTTGAGTACAAAAAAACTGAAAAAAAGAAAACAAGTCCAGTAGTTGAGATGGGACAGATAGGAAGTGAGCCGATAAGGAAGATGGATGCTCCACTAGTCGGGCGGGGCGGGGCGGGGGGTCCGAGCCTTCTGCCTAGTCGCATCTCCTGTGGTGTTTGGCAGCGCTCGGAATGGAATTCATCCGTGCGTGTTTATTTGGACGTCCCCCTCGCCTTCACCATTCCCTTCATGTGATGACTGAATGGCGAGGGGGGTAACACACACATGCGGACGCACAACACACACACATGCACAGAAGGATACAGTGGAACGCACCAATCAGGCTTCCCGAGTAGTCTCTGACTTGCGGTGCTTGTGCGTGGCGTATGATAGTTTATGTTTTGATAGTCCGGAATAATTCATAGGCTTGTAGTCCCGTTGCCACAGTGACATCTCACAGGGGGGGGGGGGGTGGGATGGTGTTTGACGGGCGGGGGTGGGAGTTAGATGCTGGGCCGCTGGCGGGTGGTGTCGTACGAGCGCACGACCTGCGATTGGGACACCACGCCGTGCTCCTCCTGGGAGAAGGCGTAGCCGTCTGTGGATGGGTGGGACGGTGGAGATGGAGGGTGGCGGGATGGCGGGTGGGTGGAGCGGACGTTAGCGGGCCAATCTTTGGCCGGTCACCGACAGCAAAAACACACGGCGTACTCACGCGTCACGGGCTGCTGCAACGAGTTGGAGCGTCCGATGCTGGAGGACGTCTTCCTAAAGACTCTTGTCAGCAGATGGGCACGTTCGTTTAGACTGCGGCAGGGAGAGAGGGGAGCACAGGAAGCAGACATTTCATTTCCAAGGTAAAAGGAGTGGGCGGGGGGCGGAGGGGGGGCGCACGCACTTAAGCGCTAACTATTGACTCTACTGGGTCAACATTTATTCTGTTTACTGTTGCAGAAAGCAGGTCGGCCAGTTGGCGGACTACAAGGCCATCCAACAAGCGCGTCCTTGAGGACCACAACTGAACAAAAATGACAGTTGACGTCGTACAATGTGGATTTTTTCGTTCGAATTAGGGACGGACTGATTATCAGCGCCGATAATCGGCATTTTGACGCAGATCGTTTTTTTGTTTTTTTTTTAACCCGAGAGAGAAATTTTTTTTTTTTAAAAACTGGTTGAACTTCAGGGAGCTATTAGAATTTTCAGGAACTTTATGAGAGATGCTGTTGATGCTGGGAACTCCCTGCACTTTTTATTTATAAAATGAAAGATAAACATTTCCGTCATGATGAAATTTAAGAAAACTATTTATTGTAGAAAACTTTCGGGAGCTATTTATTTTTTAAAGTTCTCATTCAACTTTATATTTACATGCTGCGGAGCCTGCGAGCTCCTTGCACTTTTCGTTACAATTTTAAATCTAAAGATGTCTATTTTCTAAGATAAAAAACAAAAATGCATCGGAAGTTACCCCTGACTTCGTACAATTCAGAATTTTTCCAAGAAATTTGGGGAAAAATGCCGCTGAAGTCACTGACTTGTCATTGCAGTGAGAATCAAAGGATTAACTCTGCAAAGTTAGTGTTTTCTTTGGCTTGTTTTTCGACACTATCCTCAACAAGAACAACACACGAAAAGAAACAACTGATGTACATGCATGTCACAAATCAATTTACGGCATTTACGGGGTATGTCCGATTTGTGCATTTACGATATCTGAAACATATTGGATTTTTATCCACATTTAGAAGAGACCTGATTTCGAAAATTACAATTGAGTCACCAAAGATCACCAAAACTTGGCCGTGCTCCGCGTCTTAGCGTTCCAAACCGGACCATACGGCGCGGTGGAAACGTTGTTTTTGTCAAACAGGACGCCCACAGTGGACCGGGACCCCAGGCCGCCGCCCCCCCCCCCCCAGACTCTCAGAAGAAGACTGGACCCTCTGTGCGAAGACCACACGCCGTCACGGTTCCTCTCCTCTCCCGTCGAGCAAAAATAACGAAGCGCCTCGCTCGTATTAACACCCCCCGAAACACCTCGTCGTCACCGTCACCACTGAGGCCGCGAACGTGTCCGCCATTATGCGGATGAATGGAGCTCTGTGCTCCAACGACAAGGGATGGTTCCGAGGAATGGAAGCCTTTAAAGTGGGGGGAATCTAAGACGTCTTTCGCCAAAGCAAATGAAGTCTGTTCTATCGAAAAATATGAAGCTCCTCAATAGTCGGCAAGACGTCATTTCAACGAGCTTCAAAGGATTGTTCTACTTTTGCTGTTCTGGCACCTATCCCGAAAGATTAATATCTCAAATCGAGGCACTGGGCACATCGTACAATTCAGAGTTCAGCAATTTTGTGTGTGTGTGTGAAAAATGTGCTTCTAAAGTTGCCAAGATGTCTTTTGTTTGTTTTATTTTCAGCTTTTTTTGTTGTTGCAAAAACAAGGTTGCTTTCCTGGGAACATTACACCTTTAAAGTGGATGGGGGGAAAACTTCTTCAGCCAAAGCAAATGGTGTTTGTTCAATAGAAAACATAAAGGATGTGCACCATTTCAACTCCACCCTGGGGATTCTCCTCCTACCTTTCCACAACTTTTCCCATACTACAAATACAGATGTGCTCTTTTTACAAGCCGGACGCTTTACTGTAACTCCTCTCATTCTGGATGATGAGTGGCAAGCTTCCTCCCCCCGTTCAGAGTTGATGAAAGCGCACCTCGAGCCTCTCGAGGAGGCGGAGGGCCCGGACTCTCATAGAAAGCGGCTTGTCTCAATATAAGGGAGTGTTTTTAAGGGAGGGTCGCTAATTGACGTAGACGTGCGGCAGCAATCTGCGTGTTTCAAACTACTGCTTACTTCCAAACACTGCTAGCCACACACAAGCACACACACGCATATATCTAAAGACAACACACCAGGTCCGTGCAGCAGGTCAAATCGGTCCAACTATGAAGAGTTTAAAATTAAAAAAAATGTAAAGGGAAAAAAAAAAATGGAAACGATGAGCATGCAAAAACAAAGGGTGAAAGGTCATCGGAGGTTAAGAGTTCACACAGCAGGACAGTTGACAGGCGGGAGTTACTACCTCCGTGCCGCCTCTAAGGGACCTCGGCCTTGCCTTTGGTTCTGATGATGAGGATTTGTCATCATGAACTTAGTCATTCATTATGCTCGACTCCATGGCTATGCTAAAGTTAAATGTAAACACAGATCATTTAAATAAAATAATAAATAGAGTGGTTCATCTAATTTTCATGAAGAAATTCAATTAAGAAAATGTATATTTATAATATATACCTGACATTAAAATGTTATTTAGAAAATAAGGAAAAAACAAAACATAATATATAAACATCATACAATAAAAATCAAAAGGAGCAAAAATAATGTAATAAAAAATAAAAAGTACAAAAGAATATATAAATTATATTAAACATAATGACAACTAACCAAAGGAAAATATGAATAAGTAAATAAATGAGGAAAATGAATACAAATATCAAATACACAATATAAATATGAATAAAGTACAAGAAAACAATACACTGCATGTATAAAAATAACAACATAACTACGAATACAACAAGAATTTACTGTAGGTATGTATATATATATTTTTATATATGCACACACAATATAAATACAATCAAACAAATAAGTCATAAATAATTAAGTGAATGTAACCCCTACATAATAAAAACTATACGACCTCCTGGTTCATGGACGTTGATTCTGCTGGTGATGGACGTCCCATCGTGACTCAGATTAAAAATTGGACATAAATTCATGAAGAGTGTAACCTCCATTTTAGTATGATTCGGTTTTCGACGATTTCTTTTCCGTCAAACCTTTTCCTTAGTTTTGGTATAAAAAAAAAAAAAAAAGGTGTGACTCAGCTCTTCATTTCTCAGAATATTTACGTATTGATCCAAAGCGTTTCATAAATTTGTGTATAAAGAGTTCAACACTTTCTTAGGCCGCATGGTGTCTTATTTAAAAGATGCACTCAATAAACAAGCACGAAAAGTGAGACTGCTAAATAAGCCTCCACAGGGCCAAAGAAAGTGTGGTGAGACGGTTATTTTACTGGCGTGTTTTTATTTTGAAGGCCTGGCTTTTGACAGGATGTCATGCCAATGTTGCCCCAACTTGTCCGAGTGTTGCCGAGCAGACCGGGAGGCTTGTTATTGCCTTGAGTTGTTATTAAAAGCTTGCACTGTGTAATAAGCCTTGCCGTCTGTTGACCTGTATTTACTGTACACCACACAGAAAGTTCAGTGCAAGGTATTTGCTAAAGAAGGGCTTTTCAAGAGAGAAACTGGCTCCCCTCTCACTCACCTACTCACTGTATACACCATCAAGTGTTTTCAATACAGGTAAAATTTTTGTTATCCACTTCATTAGTCAGTTATATTTACTTTGCATTGTTTTTGTATGTAAAGCTATAGTTATTCTCTATAAAATGTATTTTTTTGTTAATATTTTTGGGTGTCTGCAAGGGATTCATTGGATTTACATTATTTCTTAAATATTACCTGGATTTTGCAAGAGTCAGTTTTAGTCAAGACTTTCTGGAACGGATTCATCACGAAAGCTAAGGTTCCACTGTATCAAAATACATTAAAAATGCTCATTTGAAAAGATTACTTTAATATTAAATATATCCACACTGCATTATTATATAGATCCTCACCAAAATGGGACAAGCTTCTCATCTTTAAACATCGTCCTAAAAATCTGTTTTTCTTTTCTTTTTTTGGCATCATGTGTGCCAGTGCATACTGTTATACATAATGAGTATGGTTGCCTGAAGGGGTCAAATGACTGAACCGTCAGAGGACCGTGATGTTTTACCTGCGTCCGCTGGCATCCCTCAGCACCGCCGCACCCGGGTCCACGGCGCGTGCCTCCAGCTCCTGCACCTCCTCAAGCAGCGTCTTCTTCACGGAGCGACGCATCCTGCCAGCAAACGTGATGATTGGTTAGAAAAAACCGTCAGTGTGTGTGTTGGTCATATTCCTACACTTTACGTACGCCGCCCAAACAAAGTCCTTGAGTAAACAGACGGCGGGCACCAGGAGCAGACCTAGCCAGAAGTACCAGCACTGCAACACACTGCCAGCCTGCCAGGACAACACGCACAACAAAATGTACTTTTATTTTTGACAACACATTCAAATTGTATAGTAAAACTTCTAGTTTGAGTTTGACAAAGCGCAAGGCCTGGTTGGAGTTCACCCAAAATGGCTGCTTCAAACCAATACGGCCGACTTTCTGTTCAATTGTGAGCATGGATCCTTGACTTTTTTGTGCTTCCTGTGATAATAGACATTTCTACCCAATTTTATGCTGATCTATGAAACTGGTGTCAGAGGCTCATTTCCCCCCCCCCAACTTTCCAATGGCCCTTGTGCATCCTTTTTTCATGACTAATCCTCCAAATGGTCATCCAACTTTTGCCGCCACGCCACGCCCACGTTAGATGGTGCAGGCTAAAAAGGTTTGCAATGTCGCGTCGCCCATCTGTCTATTATAGCCGCTTCCGATTTGGGCTCACTTGGGCGAATTCCAGAGTCAGAGTTGGTCAAACTATGAGCACTGGAAGCAGCTGTGTTGTTGAAGGAACTATAGAGTCCACGCAGATAATTTGACACCACCCCCCCGCCCCTCCAAGGAAGGACGGGATGAAGAGGTGGAAAACTATGAGGAAATATTCCTCACAACAGTTGGAATCATAAATGATAGCGAAGTCTCATCCATCTGGACTTTTGAGTTATTAGTCACAGTTGGGACACGAAGTGCATGGACTTGGACTCAAGTTATTACAACTGAATGTGGAAATATATAGACCCACAGTAGTGAGCCATAGAGTTAAGGATTTGTTGTTTCAGCAACGTTATCATGAAAAGCAAAACAAATTGACAAAGATAACATGATACAAAAACATTATTTACAAAAAAAAAAAAAAGAATAAATTTTATTTATCATTCAAAATTTGAATACAATTCAAATTAAAAGGAACAAATACATTAAAAATAATAAAAATATAAAAAGCCATAAATATGAAAAAAATAATACAAATGAAGAAAAAATAAATGCATTTCACAAATATTGTATTTATAAATATAAAGTAACTAAATGTAAAAGTCAAAATATAACTGATCCAAATAACAAAATGTAACTGAATTGAATAAAGTGAAAACATTAATAAACAAAAAAGTAACCAAAATATTAAAATAAACACATAAACTATATAAAGAGAATTAAATTAATATAAACTAAAAATATAACAATGAAAATGTTTAAAATAAAAATGCATATATATGAAATGGATATGATAAAATAATCTAAATAAAATAAAAATACACATAAATGATATAAATACAAAATAACAAAATAAATAAAAAATTTAATACAATAATTAATAAATTATACAACTATCACAATTATAAGTAAAAACAAACTAAATATTGTAAAAAAAGAATCATGATGTAGACTATCAATAGCAAAACAAATACATTTAAAAAAACAGTGAAAATAAATCAAATAAACACAAATATAATAAAATAAATGCCATTATAAACCATATACATAGAACAAAATTAATATAAACAAATAACAAAACTGTGGCACGGTGGACGACTGGTTAGCACATCCACCTCACAGTTCTGAGGTCCGGGGTTCAATCCCGGACCCCGCCTGTGTGGAGTTTGCATGTTCTCCCCGTGTCTGCATGAGTTTTCTCCGGGTACTCCGGTTTCTTCCCACATCCCAAAAACATGCATGGTAGGTTGATTGGAAACTCTAAATTGCCCTTAGGTGTGAATGTGAGTGTGAATGGTTGTTTGTTAATATGTGCCCTGCGATTGGCTCGCGTCCAGTTCGGGTGTAACCCGCCTCTCGCCCGAAGATAGCCGGGATAGGCTCTAGCACGCCCACGACCCTAGTGAGGATAAGCGCAACGGAAGATGAATGAATGAATGACTGAATAACAAAACTAAAATAAAGAAATTGAATAATAATAAGTCAATAAAGTCATCAAAAATAAAAGGAACAATAACACAAATGAATTATATACAAAGAATGAGACTAACCTTAATAAAAAAGAAAGGCCTTTGTACAGTAGTAAATGTTGGGGGTGGGTGACACAGCAATGGTGGTTGCGGGGGTGTCGTCTGACCATTCCCCAGTCAGATGGAGCAGCTGCTGGGATATTTGAGCGCATTCCGCATTTCTGACATAAATTGAATTAATGGGCTGAGAAGGAGCCTTGTCCCAACAGTCCCTTCTGCCTCACCTCAAGCCCCCCACATGCCCCGCCCCTCTTTATTACCCCTAAAACGACTCTCTCAATCACCCCGCCCTGCCTCCTCGGCAGCAGGAGCAACAGGAGGCCACCCTCTTAAGTCAACACCTCCGCAAAGGGCAGTAAAGACGCAAGGGGAGAGAGGGGCTTCGGGTGACAAGCGGCAGGTGCGGGACGCCTGGCGAGGGGGCGTAAATCTACCTATGCCCTTACACAGGGGGCTCCCGACAGGGAACACCCAAGAAGCCAGTCTCGACGAGGAGCTAGAGTGGTAACTACCCTGGAACTACTATAGCTTCTATAACTAAACGCATGTTTAGCTATAGCACAATTTAAGCTTTTCACTGAAAGTTTCTCAAAACAGGATCTGCAAACGCCTGCTCTAGGAGTTCAGTGTTTCCATCAATTCAATTTAAAACGCGATATAGCGGGGGAACACTGGATAGTAGTGGACGGGGGCGTTTCAGAGGGGTAACTTACCTGGCCCAGCATGTCGGGGGCCAAGGGGAAGGTGGGCCAGATGGCCGAGTAGACCCCGAAAAAGACCAGCCACAGGAGCATACTTCCCCAGACGGCCAGGTGGGAGAACTGGACACAAGAGGGTGGGCGACCATGAGGAGGTCAAATAGTACAAATAGTAGATGGTCTCAATATAGACGTCTGGGGCCCCCTCGCTCTGTGATGTGCTGCAAAGGGACACTGCGTGAATTCCAGAGAGAACCCCCCCCCCCCCCCGCCCACCTGAACACCCTGGCTTCATGACTGTCATGTCATGTGGAAATGGAGCCCGCATGCCTGCCAAACTTTTAACAGCCCAGCTTCCGTGTTCACACCGCTATTCACTTTTTTTTTTTTTTGTCCTGTTCGGCTGTTCGGTCAAGCAGAATGGAGGATCTGTATCCGTTTTATGTCGGAACAGTTTTACTGTGTCACAGTGGTGTTGTTAAGCTTCCGCTGTGGTTTCTCAGTATTATAAGTGAAGTTTATTGAGAATCAGGGTTGAACAGAACAACGTTTCTAGAGGGGAGAGAGAAACCAAGACAAAGGACAAAGCACTAATTGTAAACAGGATGAGAAAAGTAAGTCATTATATTATCTACAACAATGAAACATTAAATATGAGTGTTGCAGGGGGCTGTAGTGCTACACCCTGTGAGGGGAGGACAGGACAAGATAGAACAGGACAAGGACAGGAGAAGAAGCATGCAGGACAAGGGCCGTGAACCCGGCTGTACAACTGAAGTGTGGTGACATTAATTACGTAAATTATAAAAGTCTACAGGACGAGAGTATCAGTGAGGGGATACACAAGCGATTTGCATATTCATGAGTTATTTGTTGCAGTAAGTGCGTGACCCCACACCCAGTGAAAGAGTCCTCGGGGTGTGTGCCTGCGGATACATGCAAGTGAATTGATACCGTTTTACATGCAGAAAGACTGACAGAAGTGTCCTGTAATTGCTGTGGCCGCACCACGGGGGCTGAGGACCCCACCCAATCAATCGAGGGGCGGGATCAGGCCCAGGGGTCCACCCGAGAGCAGCCCAGCAGCCGAGGGACCCAGGGCGGTCCGCCGGCCCCAAAACCTAATAAATCTAAATCTTCATCACTGCTAAACGCATTGTTCCATGTAAAAAGTGCCTGGAGAAAACATTTGTAAGTGAATTGCATTTTTTCCGGTCACATTTCCTTGCACTTGTTGGCCTTTCAATACGGCCGTAATTCATGGCGGAGAGAGTGACAGGCTCTTACCCTGGTCCAAGCGGTGGTCTCCATCCCAGCTTTCAGACACACTGTGACGACGACGTACTGCAGACACAATCATTGACAAACGCTATTAGATCACTGGCACGGCACGCACACAAAAACGCCACAAGACGTTCTCTCGGGACGTTCGGCAGGAAAATTTCAAATGTGTATGTCTGACGGAGACGGGAAGAGACCCTCCTCCGCGTCCAGCAGATATTAAGCAAAGAAGGCAAACTCACAGTGTAGACCATGTTTCCAACAAAAAGGTAGTCGTTGCCCTGGCCGTTTTTGAAGGGAGAGTCTGCGCACAGCACACATACACAAGCGTCTTAAGATAAAAACAAAAAAGCTGACATCCATAAATTAGCTGTAATCTTTTTTCTGTAAATTTTTGGGGGAAGAAAATAGCAATTTTGTGAGAATTACATAAGGTATTAATATTATGAGGGGAAAAAAATATTGTTTCCAGAGGGTTCTAATTTCATGAAAAGTTGGTATTTCATGGAAAAAAGTATTTTTTTAAACACAAAAGTGGCAATCTTACAGGAATAATGTAACTAATATTAAAAAGAAAAAAGTATAATTGCATGAGAATTTTTTTCCCATTAATTTCTTAAGAATTTAATTTAAAAAAAGGGTTACTTTTTCAAGAACAAAATGACGTTATAATGCGTTAAAAAAATCTGAATAAAAGTGTTTGAGTTGACACTCACCGTGCTCTAACATCTTGAGGGGAAACCAAAAGAGAATAATCGAGTGAATCAGTGCGTTGATACAGTGACCCCAGAACACCTGAAGACACACACACACACACACACGAAGATCGAACATATGAGCCTCCGAAAGAAAGACTTCTTTATTCAGCACCTACGAATCTCCTGAAGGTCGGTATGGACCAGGCCTGCCTCTCTGACGCTCCTGTTTACTCGCCACTGTGCCAAACATACTGCACTCCAAAACCCCGCATGACTGGTCCAATGCAGTGAGTGTGTGTGTGTGTGTGTGTGTGTGTGTGTGTGTGTGTGAGTGCGAGTGCGTGTGCGTACCTTGGTGTTGAAGCCCTCGGCATTCTGGGTGATCCGGTACAGTTGAGGGAAGCGGAGCATGTTCTGCTGGCTGCACGGCCGGTCAAAGATGCCCAAAGTGAACGGAGGCAGCGCCGTAAATATCTGGAATACACACATACACACACAGAAATTCATATTATATTTGTATATTGACCCACATTAGGAAAAAAAAACCAAACTATTTTATTGATATTATATTATTTTCCAATTTTATTATTATAACCGGGGTCCCAAACAAAGCTGACCCGGGTGGTATTTTATATGTATATACAGAGGCAGCGGAACCGGGGAGGCAATAGGGCTAATAATGATATTATGGACCGTAGATGATGAAATCCCTACATTCCTTGCAATTGTATCTTGAGGAACTTTGTCCTTAAACTGTTCGACTATTTTCTCACAAAGAGGTGAACCTCGCCCCATCTTTGCTTGTGAATGACTGAGCAATTCAGGGAGGCTCCTTTTATACCCAATCATGGCCCCCACCTGTTCCCAATTAGCCTGTTCACCTGTGGGATGTTCCAAACAGGTGCTTGATGAGCATTCCTCAACTTTCTCAGTCTTTTTTGGAACGTGTTGCAGCCATAAAATTGTAGGTTTATGATTATTTGCTAAAAACAATAAAATGCATCAGTTTGAACATTAAATATCTTGTCTTTGTAGTGTATTCAATTAAATATAGGTTGAACATGATTTGCAAATCATTGTATTCTGTTTTTATTTATGTTTAACACAACGCCCCAACTTCACTGGAATTGGGGTTATAACATTACAAGAAAAAGCTGTATTCCCCCCCCTCCCAAAAAAAATGTCTTATTTTGTCGCCGAAAAGGATTTTTTGGGGGAAAACATGGTAGATAATTTTCAAGAAAAAATATGTATTATAAGAAAAAGGTGTTTTTAAAAAAAATAGATGTAAATATACAGAAGTATAAATTTCTTGAAAAAGTCCTTCTTAAACAAAAAAGGTGTACTATCATTTTTTTTCCAAGATAAAGGTTGTAATATTACTAAGATACAATGTGAGAGTTCTTTTTTTTTTTTTTTTCTAATGAACTTGTAAACATACAAGAATGCATTTTTTTCACCAAAAGAATACTGTAATTTCAATTTCAATACTTTTTTTCCAGGAAAAGGTGTAAAAGGTGTATTTTTGTACAGGAAAAGTAATAAAAATACAGGAAAAAAATATTTTTGAGAAATTTCAACTTTCACAAATGCATTTTTTTCATATAGAAGTCAAATTTACAAGAAAAAGTATTATACATTTTTTTTAAAAGCTGGAAAATAAATTTATTTTGTTTTTTGGGGGAAAAAAATATTTCCTTTCTGGAAAAAAAGTGGAACTCTTATGAGGGGGGAAAAAAAAAAATCTCTTGTTTTCAAGAAAAAGGTTGCAACTTTCCAAAGAGAGAAATACTAATCGAGGGAGAAAAGGCACATTTGAAAAAGCGTCCGAAGGGGTCACACGGGAGTCAGAGAGGACAAGAAGCGTCTGCGGCATGCGCTGATGAGCCGATAAGCCGATCGCTTGACGGATAGCCCGACGGCCACGGGTGACGCTCGACGTGAAGCCAGTTAGAGGTTACTCACCACGTTGTACAGGCCGATGCACCAGCGCTCGAACAGGATCTGGCCTGAGAAACCGTTGACGAAGGCGAACCACAGCTGAGAACAAAAATAAAATGTGTTACGGGTGACAAACATGCATCAGGAGCACCTCGCTTGACCTAATTTCAGCCAGCGTCGGTAGCCGCGACTTCAGCTAATCTATCGCTTCCGTTCACGTTCGGCGGCCAAATTTCGGTAGCACTACTTCCTGGTTTGCAGTCGACTTGACTAGAGCAGCCGTTTGTGAGTAAAAGGGTTTCGATTTGGATATTCTGTGACTTGCGACGAGAAAAAAACTATTTTTCTTTTCAACACAAGACAGGAAGCGTCAAACTCATACTAGAGGAACATTTTTTTTTTTCGAGAATCGCCATATTTCTTTGAGAAAAAAGCTATGCATTTTCCAACTGAGGTTTGTACAACAATTTTTAAAAAAAGTAGACAACTGGATTTTCATTCCCTCTATTCAGCACATAAATAAATGACACTCATCATAAAACACGCAGATTGTGTTCCGTTCTTGTCGAGCTTCCAAATTGTTGTCTGCCGGTGATGTATTAAGTGGAAAACATGATGTTTAACGTCCTACTGTGCCATTGAGCTTTCTGGCATCAATCACTGGAACGCGTTGAAAACACACTCGCAAACCTAATGGCTAACAAGATTTAACAGCATTAACCTCAACGGAAACAGACACGCACGCACGCACATACATATACAGGGAGCATGCAATGCAAAATTGTCAGTTGTAATTTTTTTGTCAGTTGTAATTTTTTTTTTTTTTTAGTCAAGTGGACGTATGAGAAAAAAAATCTTTTTTTTCAAGAAAAAAGTCATGGTTATGATATTTCCAGAAAAAAAACAACTTTTTTTAAAAGATGTCATTAAGTCATAATGCCAAATCTTTTTCAACAAAAAAGTCCAAAAAGTCCAGCATGTCCAATAGAAAAGTTGTAATGCGGTTTTATTTATTTATTTAAAAAGCAGTAATACTTTTTTGCCGGAAAAGTGACAGCAATAGTATTATTCTTCCAGGGAAAAAATGTCAATTATTTTCAAGAAAAGTTTGATATTTTCAATAAAGAAATTTGTTGTTTTTTTAATAAGTAATATTTATTTGCAAGAAATTGAAAAAAGTGTCATTTTTTGTCCCAAGGGAAAGAAATAGGGATCAAACTATAATATTAAGAGGAAAAAAACGTTTTTTTTCAATTTAAAAAAGTCTCACTATTTCACAATAAAATTAGGTTTGTCACAACGTCACTGATGGAATGGCCAATCAAAAAGGCAATGTCCTATAACATGAGCTTTCACAACAAAATTGACATTTCTTAGAACAAAGCAACATCCAGCCAGCCGCCGCCCAGCCATACCAATACGGTACATATTTATATTGTGTTTGAATATAGTAGTTAACTATATTTATAATTTCATTTGGACCTATAAAGCGAAGCGTGGAGAGTCTCTGTCGCCGAAAGCACGAGTGCAGTCAATGAACGGGGCACGATCATTGCAAACAGCCTCTCGAGTAGCAACACTCTCTCCTTCATTCTCACAAGTTTCCTTTCTTTGCATTTTAATATACGCAGCTAGATTAGCCATGGCAATTCGCTTCTTCCTTGACAATCACACCATGCTGTTTGTGGTTCAGCAAGATAATACGTGTCACCTCAAAACATTGTTTCCCGATAAGAATACGTTCTTAAGAGTTCGTATGTGTATGAAGATCAATCGGCAGGTGTGCGGGACTGAGTCGCCGACTGTATTTTTTTTTCCAGCAACTGTCCACTTCAGACGCATTCAGCCTTTGGCGTAAAGCAAAGCACCTTGGGGTGCAGGTTAGTTACACAAAGACACACACACACACACACAGAGAGATTCCCCCCCAGCCCCCAAAGATGTTCTCCCACCTTTTGGCCTACAGGGAACCCGACATGGGAGATAATAAACTCACATACACACACGCAGGCAACACAGTAGACTGCCATGAGGAACTGCACCTGCTGGCATCCTTAATGTCAGAGGGACAGAGGGGGTTTAGGAAGGGGGTCGAGGGGCACAGCTGACAGCCCCCACCCCTCTCATAACAGACAGGCAAGGGCAGCTGACCTCAAACAGCACACAAACACGCACGCACGCACAGACACACAGTTAATAGCATCAAACAGGGGTCAGAAACTCTTTTGCTTCCAAGGGCCGTACAGCATTTACGATTATCTAAAGAAAACCCGAAAATATTAGAAGAGAAATACTCAAAATACAGTATTAGAAAAAAAAATACAAAAATATTCGGAAAAACTATCCACAGGTGTAAGAACAAATGTCAGAAAAAAAAGTCAAAGAAAAATCTCAAGTATTACAAAAAAAATTGAAATTTATGGAAATGTTCAAATACTACAAAAATACCCCAAACAAAAAATGTTTGACTAGAATGGGGGGGTTCAAGACGATTACAAAAATGAGACCAATTTTTTAACGTTTTGAAAAAATTGTATGCAAACATTTTCAAATTTTTTTCCAATTATGTATATTTGGAATATTTGTGTCTGTCTTTTTATCATATTTGTGCAGTTTTTCCCTAATATTTTGCCATTTAATACTCAATTTGTGGGAGAAAAAAAAATTAGATGACAAATTCACAAATATTAGGTAAAACATCAAATTGTTAGACCAAAAAACAAAGACATGCAAAAAAAATACACAAGTCAAAATTTTTAACTATATTAGATAAAAATATTAGCAGAAAATACAAGTACTTGCAGTTGAGTACTCGTCTATATAGAGTACCAATACTTGATAATGCAGCTGCGATTAAAATGTGTTTTAATTCAATCAAATATTGTTTGAAAACACAAAACGACTAAAAGTGTTTTAATCACTGCTTAGCTTAAGTATCTCTACACGGCTGTCATGGCCCTACCCAAACGTTCTGTGTCAGGCTGGTATAGCGGTATCGGTGTCATAGTATTAGAGCATTTTTACAAGTACAGACGTACAGTATGGGAGTATGCCTAGCTAAAAGTCACTCTTTTTTGTAGCTCTAAAACGGGAATTTGTGCCCAAAAAAGGGCCACGCGCGCACACACACACACACACACACGCACGCACGCACGCACGCAGACACACACACACGCACGCACGCACACACTCACTCACTCACACAATTGATTGTAACCCCTCGGAGCCAAGGTTTCAACAGCGCCTATCTAAACATTTTGCCTGTGCATCGGAGACAGAAAGCAGACACCACAAGGGCACCTCGTCCATCACTGTCAGTCGTGTCCGGCAACAGCTGCAAAACGTCTCTGTTAATGCAACTGTCTGTCGCCGCGTGTGTGTGTGCGTGCGTGCGGGTACCTCGATGATGTAGAGCACCACGTTCTTGTAGAAACAGTAGAGGATGCACTTAGTGACGCGGTTGTAGCTCCACGCGCCGTGCACTAGCAGCAGCTTCTCCAGGTACGAGAACTGTCAATCACACACACATACACACAAATATACACACTCTCCCAGTTGTAGTTTACTGTCGAACTAAACTTAATAAATAAAGAAAATTACGCCTTGTGTGCTTTAAAACAACAACATAACTTTGCCTCAGGAAAGTTTGCTCGTTTAATGTTAACACACAATGCAAAATGCCTTTGACAGTTTAATGAAAACTTACATCGATGATGTGGTAGTTATAACCCGTTAAGCAACAGATGTTTGAACACAATTGTTGCAGCAACACGTGTAAACAGACAATATAACAATACTCAGAGGCACATATTCTTTATCCTCTGGGAAAAATGACTAATATTACTGCAGCTTACTGAGCAGTTGTGACCGTCACCTCTGTGTAAATATGTATGTATGTAGGCATGCACTGCATGTGTTTTCTTTTTTCACTTAAGCCTTTAATTGTATATAACATGCATAAATGACTGAGTCAGTGAATGTATCTCCTTCAGCACTTTGATAGTTCTTCATGTCTCACACATCTGGACTTGCAAATTAAATTTTAAATTACTTATTTATAAATAATTACCATAAACCGTAGCACTTTAAAATGCTGAAAGCACTTTCCAACTTGCACTTCATAAGTTAGGCGCTTTAGGCCCTTTTTTAATGTGAAAAGTGTGATTTATTGAATAATTTCATGTACTTTTTGATATGTCTTGTTTATGTTTTAAGTCACCAGCCAAGGGACTACGAATGTAAATTAGCTGCATGCTAACTTCGGCACATTTACACAAGTATTCTACTGGTATTGACTAATGTGCATTCTCCCTTTTAAGTAAGTAAGTAAGTAAGTCAATAAATAAATAATATACTGCCCCTGATGGCCAAGGCGCGCACACCAGAAGAAACCGCACAATATCCATTGAATAAAAACATGAAATCATGATGCATAAACTGTGTAAATCTTGACCTTCTATTCAATTATGTTACAACGTGTGTTTTTTTATAATAGCCAACAATAATGCAGAGTGCTATATTTCGTATTTAAAAAAATGTGAAATGTTTGATGAAAATGAAATTTTTTTTCGGTCAGAACGGATTAATGGCGTTTCAATTCATTGCAATTGTAAAAGGTGAATTGGCATACGAGTGTTTAAAGTTACGAGCATGGTTGCGAAACAAATTCAACTTCTTCAGTCAAGGCATAAACGTACATCAAAAAAAAGCGACACAATCTTGATGGCCAGACTATGACCAATACGGAGGGGAAAGTGCAGACGAGCGTGGCGTCGATAGGCAGGCAGATTGTGCGACAGGCCCTGAGGGGCTGAGAGATAAACAACAGTGTAAAATGACGCAGTGTGTGTGTGTGTGTGTGTGTTGGTATCACACTGATAAGATAAACTCTGCAACTCGGGTTCAAATTCCTTTTGTCTTCTATTTTATCTGTTTTGGGGAATTTTAAACCCTGTTGACGATGTCTCATTTCCATCGTCAACAGGGTTCAGATTTATATATATTTTTTACATTTGTCTTAATTTTCATTATATTTTAATAGTAATTTTTGTTAAATAAAAACCACTATCAGATTCATTAATGATAATTATGTTTGGCGCATGTAAGTGAGGAGCAACGCAGCCCACCTGCGCTATGGAGTAGTCCGAGGAGTTGGTGGCCTGCATGCCCTCGTTGCCACTGATGCCCACGCCCACGTGGGCCGTCTGGATCATGCCCACATCGTTGGCGCCGTCGCCGATGGCCAGCGTGATGGCCTTCACGTGCTTCTTCACCATGTCCACGATCTCGGACTTCTGGAGCGGCGATACTCTGCGGCCCGGACACAAAAAAAAGGACTACAGTTTTTTTAAAGGTCAATAAATTCATCACCACACAAATTTGTAAAATGTAAGTGCACCTTACTAAACCCCATGTTGCCATGATGCATCAACTGTTTAATTCTTTACCTTCTATGTGTGTAATTACTGTATGCTTTTATAAAATAAAACATGCTTTTACGATTTCCTTGTCATCGTTGACATCCAGGACTTTGAAAGACTTTCCGGTTAGTGTGTGTGTGTGTGTGTGTGTGTGTGCCTCAGGTGCTACTCCACCCTCTTGACCCGTATGTATGACTGATCCAGTGTCTACAACCGGTTCTGTCTGCTCACAGACAAAGACAAGACTCCATTATGAGATGCTTCCCTTGAGGGGTACTCTGAGAGCAGCAAGGTCATAGGGGATTTGCAAAACAAAACTTCCCTTTGAGATCAATTCGAATTGGAAATAAAAATATAACCCACATTAAAATATATGGCAGCAAACCAGCTAGCGTGAAAACCAAACGTATTGGTCTACATCTTCACCAGTTGACACAAAACTTGGTGGACATGTCTACCATGACAGAACGCACAAAAAAGTCTTAAAGACCCATGCCCAAAATTGAACAGGAAGTCAGCCATTTTGGTGTGAACCAGCTATTTTGGAAGGAGAGATGAAAGGAGGGATGGAGGACAGACAAAAGGAAGCTCGAGGTTTTTTTTGCAAGGCATTGGAGAGCGAGAGTCCGGATACGGCCTGGAAATGCAATGAGCCAATTACTTCCCTCCTGCCTGCACACACACACACACACGCATACACACACACACACACACACACACAAACACACACACACACACTTAAAAGACGTGGAGTGGAAACAAGCATTACAGCTGCTTTGTTGAGTGGAAACTTAATGGGGGAAAAAAAGGGAAAAGAAAGTAAACATTCTGTATGGAAGACATCAAAAGCGTGTCACATAAACATGTGTAATGTAAACAATCCTGCCTGGGCCAACACAAACCCCAGGCACCCCCTAAAAATAAGGGGATAACGTTCTCCAAATGTGACCCACCGGCAGCAGATGACTGCCTTGCACGACAGGGCCAGGTCCAGGAAGGCCTGCCGCAGCTCGAAGGACAGCGCATACTTGAGGGTCTGGCCGTCGATGATCAGCGCCAGTTCGTTCTCCTTCCGCAGGGAGTCGCCCAGGGACGAGCAGTGGGCGGTCAGGGTGGAGCGGGTCACCTGCAAAAAGAGACGCATAAGACTTGGATTCTAGCAAAACATCTCCACAACACATCACCATCTCCAGACAAAGGAGAAGCTTCAGTGACAGGCTGAGGAAATCATTCCTCCCCGAAGCCATGCGGCTTTTTAATTCCAGGTATCGGGTACTCGTGAAGGCTGCCGATAGCAGCCACAGATGCTTATGCCAAAAAAAAGATTAAAAAAGAAAAAGTGATATCGAGTAAGTCCTCCTAGTCAGTACTTGGCCCAACACTGCTGCGGTATCAGCAAATCATCATGCATGTGAGAAAGAAAGAAAGGTCTTTGTTCACAATTGTCTGTCATTGTGTTTTTTTAAATTTCACGTATCAAAAGTACAAGTTGTATTGGTACTCTGTATCGGTATCTGTGAGTACTCAAAAGTGACTACTCGTACTAGTATCGAAAAACAAAGTGGTATTGAAATTCCCACCAAAAATCAACATTTTCATCTGTTTTTATTTAGTAACTACTAAAATCAAATATAATTTATTTTAAAAAAGCATCAATTGAAGTTTTCTTTTCAATTGTTAGAATTAATATACATTTTAAGTAAAACTGCAACCAAAATTAATTATTCAAATTGTATTCAATTGAATTTTTACATTTATTAAAATTACAGTTTTACAAAAAAAAAAAAATCAACCAAAATGTATTTTTTGTTGTTAATTTATTACAAATGAACAAATCAGACCACAGACCAACTTTTTGTGAACATACAACTTTGATTTGGATCTGCGGTGACTTGGGCATCATGTATTTTTGATTTGTTTTTTTTGTTTTGTTTTGTTTTTTTAAACATTTTTTTTGTCTTGAGTTGCACGCAAACATTTGCGATACGAGCGCGAGCTGGTGACAACAAACTTCACAACAAGCAGCAGTTTGGCCGATAGTGAACAAGTCCTCAAAAAGACTTCATGCCCAGTTGAAGTTTACTGTCAAACTGAACATAAAACAAAGATAATTACACATTGCGTATTTAACCAAATTACAGGTCCGCTAGCTTGACGCTAACACACAATGCAAAACACCATAGATAGGCTTACAAAACTAGTATCAATCTTGGAGTACTAAACCTTTAAACGACTTATATTTCAAGACAAATGGTCACATAACATGCAGACAGAGCATTCAACAATAGCCACAGGCATATATTCTTTATCCTCCTGCGAAAAACAAAAAATATTCTATAGCTTACAATAATATTAAATATACTTTTTAGGAAGGAAATCTCTGTCTTGTTTTTTATGAATACTCAGGCCTACCACACTACTGTATTTTAATGTTGGTCATGATGGTGGTACTTGGAGAGCTCAGTATTTCTTTCAGGTGGCAAAAAGTATGAGAACCACAGCACTAAACAATAAAGAGCGCAGGTATAAAGTTGCAAATGACTGTAGTCCATGACGTCAGCGCAATGAGATCCACTGAGTGGTGACGGGTCAAACAAATTATCGACGAGGGAAAACGGGGTACGTTTCATAGAAGCACACAAGGTGACACACAGGATATCCGAAAATACGACATCAAATGTCTTTAACAGGCAAAACTGTGAGAACACGAGAAATTGGAGCCACTTTGCCATTTAAGCTTTTAACGAGAGTGCAAAACATCCCCTAATGGGCTCCTTATTCAGGTTATGGGGCTATTAAATGGCTCCTATAGGGCGTGCTGGTTGCCTGGCGACTAAAGACTTTGGAGAAAAACCTTTTTAATTTTAAAAAACTGAATTAATCAACTATTCTTTTAAATTGTATGAAGTTTTTATTTTTTATTTTTTATTTTTTTTAAATACAACAAAAACTTTAAATGACACTAAAATTTATTTTTTTATCTAATTTTAAATAAAACTTACCAAAAAAATTGAACATTTAAATTCATTGATATTTACGTTTTAAAAATATTTTCATTTAAAATTTAATTAAAATGTATTTATAATGTCATTCATCAAACTGTATTAAAAATGGAAAATTCTTAATTACAAAAAGTATATTTAATAAAATAAACAAATAACAACATTTACATTTATTAAACTTTATTTTTTATTTTTTATTACAATTAGAATTATCTATTATCTTAAGAAGTATCTGAAATTGGATTTAGTCAAATAGTTTTAAATGATTATAAAAAGACAAATTTGTTCCACAATGTATTCAAATCGGATTTAAAAAGTACAATAACAATTACGACGGGGGTGGTTAATCACCAGCGAAATCTCCCACTTCTGTGAGTGTTAAGAAAGCACACGATGTAAGGTTTGGAATACGGATGATCCAAACTCCATCATACCGTACTCAATTTTAGGACCATCGAACCGGAGAGACCTGAAAAGACGCCCCACAACACAATTTTGTGAACAATGCGGCCTTTCTTTCTTTGCCTTCCCAAACAGTCGCACACATCTGTCCCTCCTCCTCCTCCTGCTCCTCCCAAATATTCCCTCCTCATGTTTTCTCAGCCCGGGGCTGTGTGTTTTTCTTTGTATGCCAGAATTCCTGTTTGCATTCACCTTTACGCACCCCTCCCCAAAAACACAAACATAATGAAGGGATTAACAGGAGATTACAGGTTGTCACAGTTCTCTAACTGAAAAGTGTCAACATGTGTGTGCTCAGAAACACACGTGTTCACGTGTCCGTGTGAGTGCGGGACATACATGAGGGAGAGATGAATCGTGCGCTTCCACCTGGTCGCACGAGAATGAACACAGAGAGCCTCAGCCAAAGCAGCAAAACTCAGAATAATGATAATCATTTGCGAAATGAATACCTCTCGCAGAGTGTCGATCAAAATGATTACCTTTAAACTTAAGCTTTCAGCACATAAAATGCAAACATAAGTGGGGATAACAAGATGGATAAATCTTGAGGATTCACAAGGTAACATGGGTAAAAACACAGGAGGGCTAAAAGGACTTTAAGGGAGCCATTTCACTGGGAAAAATGCAATAAAATGAACATAAAATTAAAGTTAAAATGTAAAATTATAAATAGATTAAAATAGAAAAATGCAATCTAATTAAATAATCAAACTTTTAATTTTAAAATGAAATTAAATATGAAATATAGACATTTTTAAATCATGAAATTAAAATGAACAATGAAAAACCTAAATATAATTAAACTCAAATATAAAATAACAATAGTGTTATGTTAAACTAATTGTCTATTTAAAACATTCTAGTATTAATTTATATATAAAAATATCCCATCCTAAAATGATGCATCCTTCTAAAAATGTTGATGTGAAAATAATACACATCTTTAATTATTTTTTAACAAAACTAAAAAGAACTTAACTGAAGTAAATAATGCAATATAAATATTGTATAATATAAATAATTCTAATTATAGTAAAAAATGCAATCTACATATAAATAACTCAAATTAGTTTATAATTCTAACATAAAAATAAAAAATATGAAAATAAAATAATCTAATTTAGATTTAAGAAATAGAAAAAATGTCTTAAAACATTTTCTAATTCATTTAAACAATCCAATAGAAGTAAATAATGCATAAATATTAATATAAATATAAAAATGCATTTAATCTAAAACAAATGTATCAAAAAATTAAATGAACATTTACAAAACACAATCTAAATACAAATAATTACAAACACTAAACCTAAAATTTCAATAAATTAAAATATAAAAGGCAATCATTTAACATAAATATAAATAGTTGCAAAAATGTTTTAATGAAATAAAAAATATATTATACAATGACAAAAAATTGCAGTCTAAAATGTTTAATTGAAAATAAACATGTAACATCCTAGGAAAATTCCTTCAACTTTATAATGTAACATCATAATTGTGACTTGTTTTTATTAATCTGAAAAACAACAAAAATGTTTTCTTCTCATGCCAACAGGCAGCCTCTTACTCATCCAAAACTCACGTTGGCACAAAACGTAGCAAACCACAAAAAAGTCTGCGTCGCATTCTCGTCACGCTTTCTCGAATGGATCAAAGGCGAGAGATGGGGAAAAATACTCAACTAAGTACCTTTCTCACGCTAAATTAACGCTTATTTTTAGACGCCTCTCCACTGAGGGAAAAAGCTGCCTTACTCATTTGATTGCGCCTTTTTCCCTCCTTTTTTTAATCCTCCAAACTAAATATTGACTTATCGCATGCATCTGAGCTTGAAGAGGCTGGAAAAACATACACACACGCACACACACACACACACAGTCTGCACAAAACTTTATCTGGAATATATTTGGATGCCTAAATAGCCCAGACATGGAGGCGGGTTGCGTACAATTTGGAGACCAACCAAGATTCTGTGCAAGAATATGCCTCAAAAGTCACACAAACAACATCATCACGTGAGACTTCAGCAAATCACCCGAGACTTCAACTCAAGAAGCATATCAAAGGATTAAAACCAAAAGTGTGTTTTAACTTTGTTGTGTGTGTTGTGAAGCCAATCTCAATACTTACATCGATAATGACTTCAACATGACCAATATCATAAAAATACTGAATTGAAAAACCAAAATGGCTCCTATTCGACCTCCCCAAAAAGCATATGTACAAGTATAGTAAACCGGTATCGGTGTCGGAGTACGAGTATGGGTACAGACGGTATCGGCACCGATACAAACAGTCAATAAAAACGTAATTTGACAGATACGATACCATGCAAGAGATCACCAATATATACTGATAAAAACTTAAGTCAACCCAGAGGTTTCTGACAATAAATGTCAAATTTTGAAAACAATCTTTTCCCATAACACACACACAAACACGTCTAATAATGCCAAAGGTGATGAATGCCCAGGAAATACATCAAAAGAGGCCGATATTTGTTCGTACAGTATGTGTAGAGTGTAAGTAACTGTGCGTGTAAAAATGATTAATGGCCAGTACTGCGTGTCTTTGAAAAGGATTGTGGGAAAGCTAGAAGGAGTGTGCACTCATGCGTTCATCGGGAATGCCAAATAAGACGTTACCCACGCACACCCACAGCATTTGACAGTGCGTGTATGTGTGTGTGCGCGCACGTGTGTGGCATCTAGGGTGGTGGAGGAGGGGGACAGATGGCATTAGTCATGTTACCCCAGCAGGCATTGCTCACATGGAGGCGCACTAAAAGGAAAGCCCCCACCCCCACACCCCTCAACACTGCTGGCCCCCCAAAAATGAACCAATCTTAAGTGCCTGTTCCCACTTTCCCCGCACACACAGGCATATTACACATAAACAGAGCGCAGACTGTGCCGTTGCTTCCTGTGCAAAGACAAGGCGTTGACAGATGTGGACTCGGTGGTGTGAAGGACACATGGAGCGAAGGAATCCGTTGCTAAGATTGGCATTCATACAGATAACCACAGTAAAAGAATGAAAATGATGTTGTAAAAGTATTGGGAGATTATACAGGAAGTGGAAAAACAGAATATAGACATTGCTGTTGGGGTCCCTAATACCAGTATTCCTACCAACTTGAACATGACTGATACATAATACCAAGTAAGAAAGACTTCTATCGCCAAAGTCATTACGAACACCGATGTGGGCTTTATGACTGATATAATACCAACTAGTGAGGGTGGGATTAATGATACCAATATTGATACAAATCGTCTTCCCCACTTAGTTCGGTTTGGTATAGGCAGAGACCCTTCCAGACTTCAACCCTCCCTATTTATCCGGGGGCTTGGGACCGGCACTGATGGTATCACCTATACCAATACGATATCAAGTAAGAGAGACTGGGATCACTGATACTGAATACTACTATTCCAGGGCTTTTGGAGAATACTACCTCGTTTTAGACAATAGTTCCCATGGTTCTAGTAAAGTTCTAAAGTTCCTGGGTAAAGTCAGGAACCAGTGGAGGTCACACATGAGGTGTAAATGATGATAAGATGTTTCGACTAACACTTCCAAGACTGAAGTTATTTTAAGTGAGAGTAAGTGTCGCACACACACTGGAGGCAACTTACACATGCAAGAGAAACCTTAGTCAGGGATAACTCAACACTTTTTTTTTTGTAGTCAGTGTTGACTTGAGTCTGCAAACACAGTTATCCAAACTCTATTAAGGATAATCCACTCAAGACTAACAACACTAATTCAATTGGTGATTCCACAGCTAAATATGACTAACACCCAGATGCATTTTTTTTTTCCAATTTAAAAGTTCTATTCAATTCTAGTTCAACTGTTCTAGTTCAATCTAGCTGAAATTGGCCCGTTTTTAGGGGCCGGCCCTGTCTTATGCAAGTGAGCGACTGTATACTGCTGGGCCACTGGCGAGTCCGGCAATCGAGAAAAATAAAGACAACAGAATTTTCACTCGTGGAAGCAGCACTTCATATCCTACATTGTGTGTATGTGGCACATAGACATCACCAAACACAAATATCCTCCTTCCCCTCCACCATCACCGTGTCAACAACTTCATCAATCATCAGATGCTAACACTGTTAGCAAACACTAATCTGTGCAATGGACAAAACTAAATGCAGCTCTGCTTACCCTATGGTTTTGAAATGATAGCTGGGGCATCGCACACGTGCGGGATGTGGGTGTTTTGCTGACAGCGTAGTTGCTTGAAAGTGGATCTTCACCCAACCTAGCCGATCTCCTCATGGGCAGAGATGCAAATTATGCAAATTAGCCCTACTGTTACATCACAATCCGACAAAATACAGAAGGGCTCGGTCACAGACAACTTTTCAGAAATAGTCTGCTAACAAAAGATGCTTGTATTTTTTATTTCACACTTGATGGGTGGGCAGGCCCTCCAAAGAGCCAACTATTAGTCTACGTGCCATTTAAAGTCAATTTTCCAAAAAAGCCCACCAAGGTTTTTCAACCAGTAGGTTCCAAAGGCGTTGAGTCACCTTTGTTGGATTTTTATTAGCTAAATATTAGGTTGTCAGGCAAGACGCTGGCAGCGCACGCGGCAATCAGTCATATGTGTAACAACCGTGATGAAGTGAAAAAGTAAATGTAAATAGAAAAGGTCTTGATGTACAGTTTAGCACATTTGGACAATAAACACGGCCTCGCACGCTTTTCGGCACCAAGCTTTTATATTTTATTGGTCTCCACGTGGTCTCAAAGACTAACTCTGTGCTTGTGTGTGTGCGTGTGTGTGTGCGTGCGTGAGACAGACACATGACAGGAATCAAATCAAAACACTTAGGGCAAAGCGGTCACACATGATGGTGTCTGAGCGTAAAGACACGAATCTAATTAGACAAACAAGACGGCGGACAAAATTAGACCTTGCAGATTGCAGATATGGACGATATGGGAAGACATTATGACCCGAACGATACCAAGTAAAAAGATAGGCTGGCAGTACCAATACCAAAATTAGTAAAAAGTAAATTTGAGGCTGGTATTGCCAACCTCAATTATGATACATATAAACAATAATAACTGTAATATGGCCGATACAATACCAAATTAAGAGCAGCTGGTATGGAAGAACCCCCCCAAAAGATAGAGACCAACTTGAATATGATTGATACAGTACCAAGGAAAATAGGCTTTCATCACCATACTGATAACTGATATCAACTTTAACATGACTGATTCAGATTCATCAATAGAATTTAATTAGACTACTACGATATAAAGGAGGAGGCTGGTATCACCCATATCAATATGATATCAATGACCAATACAAACCTCAATATTACTAGTACTAATAAATGATACCTACTGTAATATGGAAGACACTAATATGCAATAGAAACCTGAATGTGACAAATACAATACCAAAAGTCTCATACCAATATAATACTCCAAACTGATACAAACTTTAATATGGCTGGTATCATTCATATAAATACTGATATTGATACTGCTATCGATAACCAATATCAACATTAATGCGACTGATAGGACACCAAGTAAAGTAAGTGTCTCCAGGCATAACATATACATAAAAATCAATTCTCAAAATGTTGGTATCCAAGTATCAATAGTCCAGTATCATTCCACCCATAACTAGCAACAGAACAGCAAGTGACGGTTAAAAGCCTGTTAGGCTTGTGTGTGCGTGAAAGTGTGATGGAGGCGGACAAAGCTCTGTCTCCAGAAACCCAGGGGACACCGGAGACTTTAATTACCTGTGAGCACACAAAGATCCCCACCCACCCGCCCGTATGCTGGGTAGGACCGCGCCCCGGTTCCTATGGCAACCGCCAAGCGTACACAACGAGAGTAGCAAAGAGAGGAAGGGCAAGGTTGTACTCACATCCAGGGAGTCCTCATTGACGATGATAAGGGACATGCCGTGTGTCACCAGTCGGCACGAGTAGCCTGAGGACCACACGGGTTGGCGGGGGGTCAAATTAAAAAAGACGTTCACTCAAAATCGAAAAACACTCGCAATGCTCTCCTCTTACCGATGTTGATGGCCGTCTCCTGCTTGTCCCCGGTCAGGACCCAGATCTTGATGTCGGCCCGCATCAGCGTAGCGATGGTCTCGGGGACGCCAGTCTGGAGGCGGTCCTCTATGGCTGTGGCGCCCAGCAGCAGCAGGTTCTGTTGGGTTGGGGGGAGAAAAAAAACATCATTAGAGAAGATACTGGATTCTTATACTTGGTACGCTATTTCTTAAATCAAGGTTGGAATCGCTTATCTATATAAGTCTTGCTAACGGAGATATGTGGCTCCTTTTTATTTACTAGCGATTTTTGAAAATGGCGATACCAGCCTCACTTACTTGGTATCGTATAGTTCAAATTAAAGTTGGTATCATGTATCTGTTCTGATATTTGTATCGGTAAAACAGGCCTTTTACTCTGGGTTATCAATATCAGCATTTGTATCTGCGACACTAGCATTTTATTGGCATTCCATCGGCCGAATTTGAGCCAATACAAATATTGCCAACAACCAGTACAAAGTAATGAGTCGATGCTCTGCAGCGGTGGCATCCAGCAGCAATAGGTTCTGTTAGGTTGTGGAAAAGAACGACTGACGATTTCATTGATTTTTTTTTTTTTTTTAGAATTTGCCTTCTTCGTTACAATACAGGGGCAAAAGTATCTGGACGCTTACTCTTGTCATTGCTTCCTGCAGGCTGCAGGTACTCATGTCCGTCCAGTGCGAATCTCTAATTACAAATTGAGCAGGACAGCTTGTGTGTGTGTGAGGGCTCCCATTACACCAAGAACATCATTCACTTCCAATTATGACGACGAGAGCCATTGCGGCGAGGTCCAAAGCGGCTCTTTTGGACTCCTCGTGACTTGGATGTCAGGAATCCACCCGCTGCCATCCCCGCGACCCCTACCCCTCCCTTCCCCTTCACTTTAATTTGCTCAGCAATTAAACACACATGTACGCTTATTAGACACACTCAGATGCGCACACAAACACTCCCCGCACGGTACACACTACTGTGTTGTTGACCGCACTTTTATGGAGGGGGGCTCTTGGCAGGTTGGCATGTGAGCTAATTAGCCTTGTGGTCTCCTTCTCCTACTGCTTCCTCTTTTTACCCCCCACACTCCTCCTCCTCACTCCCTCCTTTTCACACCTCCAAATCCTCTTGGCACCTATGGAGCTTGAGAGCTAAAAACACAAGTCAGCCATTCCTGTACATTATAACTACAGCAACTGCGCCACCTGCTGGTAGTCTGGAAACCACTTTGAAAGTAACTAACTTACAGTGAATCACATTTATAAAAGACACATCTACCTCTCATTCACTAAATATGACCATAAGGTGATATCAATACTTATATTCAGAACATTCACAATAGCTGATGTTAAGTAAGCAAAGCTACCAATACTGATAGCAGAAACCATTATCAGGTTACAAAAAATATTGATACAATACAATACTGATATAAATAAGTGACACATTAATGTGACCAATACAATACCAAGCAAGCTAGGTTGGTATCTTCAATACCGGTACTTATATCGTCAACCAATACCAAATGAGAGACTAGGGAACTTCTCCGGACCTTTTCCAGTAGTTCGTAGCACTCCTCCAGTTTCTGCGCTCTGTCTTTGAGCACGGTGCTGACGCGGTTGTATTCCTTCAGCCACTCCTGGTAGGCGTCCTCCCGTAGGTCCACGTAGGCGAAACACAAAGTCCTCAGGCCTGCATGGATGGAAGCGGCTCAGGAGATGCAGGGAACAAAAAGAATCTACCGCCTCTACTTGCTTTGCTTACCTTCCGTGGCAAACTGCTCCAGGTGAGCGATGGTCAACTCTTTGTACTGGGAGTCCTCAGTCAGACGTTCAAAGATCACATTATCCTGAGAAAAAATAAATAAATAAACTTAACTGCGACAATATGAAGTGATGGTGGTATCACCAATAACAATATTGATAACGAACACCAACTTTAACATGATTGTACAATACAAAGTACTAAGGCTGGTATCGCCACCACCAATACTGATATCAATAAAGATACCAAGTAAAAGTGAGGCAATTATCACAGATGCCAAGAATGATATCAATAACTGATACCAAGTAAAAGTGAGGCAGGGTATCACCAACACTAATACCGAAATCAAGAACAAATACCAACTTTAACACGACAATTTTAAGACTGATATCTAGTTAAGACCAACTGAGTCAAGGATGGTATCGCTGAGACCAGTAATGATATCAATAAACTGCACCAAGAAAACGAGAGGTTGTTATCGTGATACTAATAATGACATAGATAACCAATAGCAACTTTAACACCACAGTTACTATATCAAGTGAGGTTAGTATTACCAAAACAAATGCTGATATCCATAATCGAAATCAACCAAAAGAATAGCTAGTATCACTAATGCTACAGATTACATATAGCAACTGAAACACCAACGCTATGATACCAAGTGAGACTGGTATTACCGATACTAGTACTGATGTTGTTAACCCACACCAACATACTGTAAATACGACTGATCTGATACCAACTGAGGCTGCTATTCCCGATACCAATATTATCGATAACAATACCAAAAAGTAAAAGTGATGCTTGTATCACCCAGACCAGTACTGAGATTGATAACCAACATTAACAAGACTGGTATCACCATACCAATGGTGATATGGCGAAAAGAGAATAATTAGAGCTGCAACTAATGAGAATAGAACATACCGCTCCTTTGCAATAGAGCCTGAGCCTCCCGTTGGGGGTCCTCACCACTGCGGACATGCGCTTGCGATTACTGAAAAAGAAAGATTAAGGTTCACTGCAATCTGTTTTCCTTTTCCCATAAGAATTCCTAAACACAAGGAATACCTGGAGAACTCCAACACATTAAGCAGCTGGTAACTCATCTCCTTCCCTCTCTGGAACACAACAACAACAACGTCAACGCCTCTGTAGTTAATTAATCGATAGGGTTCAAGTTTGAGACTTACGGCCTCGATGATGACCGAATCCGGCGTCCGGGCGGTGAAGATGAAGCCGAGACCCTTGGCCCCCTTGACCAGAGCGCCCTCATCAGGTGAGGAGGCCTGGTAGATAATCTGGTTGTTGTCGCGCTCGGGCACCACCGTGTGGCACACGGCCATCATGGTCAAGAACTCGCAGATCTGAGGGCATGTCGGCTGCACACATGGCGGACACGAAAGTGTGTAGTAAGGTGCAATTGTTGAGAAAATAGTGTAATAATGGAATATTAGCAAATGTTGCCATGGCATACTTTTAAAATTCAAGTAAACTATTGTAAACCGCCCATAACATTAACAGTAAATAAAATTTAACAAAATTATTAATTAAAAAAGCCAAAAAGATTGCAGTTAGTACACTATGCAAAATATTTGTAAAATAATTTTATTTGTTATGGGAAACAATGTAAGGCAAATAAGGTCCACAGTGCAAAGGTTTTATTAAATTAAACTCCCTATAACATTATTTGCAATGGAGAAAAGCACAAATCAAATTAAATACAAATGCCTAAATATTATTTGCATGTTGGAAATAATGTAATTAACAAATACACAGTAAAAAGTTTTTTTTATGAATAAAAATGGCCATTAGATTATTTGTTTTGACCCCAAAATTTTATTTAGTACATAGTGCGAAAGTTGTATTTAATGAAATTAAAAGGATCCATATTATTTGTAAAGGGGAAAAAAATCCTCTTAATGTTTAATTACATTAAATAAATAATTTACTATAATATCAGGTTGCTTTACATGGAACTGGAGGGCAAAGGCGACACTTACGTGGCCTTTTTCGATGTTCTGGATGAGAGCCGGGTCGTCAAACTCGGTCGAGTTGTTGCTGCTGGAGGGGAGATTGCTGTCGAGACAAAAAGCAAACAAATCAATCGGAAGGCTTCGCATTTGCCAACTAACTCGGAGCAGAAAGCAAGCACGCCTCACAGGGAAAAGGCCGACAGGCGGACCGGAAGGGCGCCAGCTGGACTCACCTGAAGTCCTCCATCGAACGATCGCAGTCGAGATCGGGGAAGTGGCTGTGATAATGAATGAGGTTGCAAAAGGGAAATCAAGTGGATGAGTTGATTAGTTCGGCCCGTCAAGCATGACGGAGTTAAATGAAACAAGTCAGTTTAATTAATGAATAGAGGGTTTACAATTAGTAAACAATTAGAGGGATCGGAAGGTCTAAAAGTGAAGCAGGCAGCTTCTTAAGGAAAACAAAATGCTTACCCGTAAGTGATTCCTGCTATGGTGCACTTCTTAAAGTGCATAACGTTGCAAGTGAGCGTTCCTGTCTTGTCAGAAAACAGATACTTCACCTGCAAAAAAACAAAAAAGAAACACCACACAATTAACTAACATGTAAAATATGCTTACAGATGTGTAATACGAAGCGCAAAAGAACCTGGCCAAGCTCCTCATTTAGGTTGGACGTTCGAGCCATCGCCGGCGTGTCCGTCTCGGCGTAGTACATCTCCACATCCTTAAAAAAAAAAACATCAATAGTGATACTGATTGTTAACATAACCAATATGATACCAAGACATCCAGCATTGTCGACACAGTTGGATGTTGTCATCAATAACCCGTATTACCTTAAATATGGCCTATATGATGTCAAGTAAACGAACGAACGTGACCGAAAGAACAAGATCCCGGATACAAGCGGCCGAAATGAGTTTCCTCCCCAGGGTGTCTGGGTTCTCCCTTAGAGATAGGGTGAGAAGCTCGGTCATCCGGGAGGATCTCAGAGTAGAGCCGACGCTCCTCCACATCGAGAGGAGCCAGATGAGGTGGCTGGGGCATCTGATTCGGATGCCTCCCGGACGCCTCCCTGGTGAGGTGTTCCGGGCACGTCCCACCGGGAGGAGACCTCGGGGACGACCCAGGACACGCCGGAGAGACTACGTCTTTCGGCTGGCCTGGGAACGCCTCGGGATCCTCCCGGAAGAGCTGGATGAAGTGGCTGGGGAGAGGGAAGTCTGGGCGTCTCTGCTAAAGCTACTGCCCTCGCGACCCGACCTCGGATAAGCGGTAGAAAATGGATGGATGGATAGATAGATATCAAGTAAAAGAGAGGCTGCTATCGCTGATAACAATACTGATAGAGAGAGATACCAACTTAAATGCTAATGATACGATACCAAGTCAGCAAGGCACACATCATTGATACAAATGGTGATACAGATATCACGTCGATATGACCGATACAAAACCAAACAAAAAGAATCCAGTAATGGCGACATAATAGGACATCAACATCCGATAACCTATATCAACTAAAACATGCCCAATACGATATCAAGTAAAAGAGAAGCTGGTATCGCCAATCTAAATACTGAGCTTGATAAACGATACAAACTTTAAAGGGACCGATAACAATAAAAACTAAGCAAAGCTAATCCCGAACTTTGGACAGTCTTGTCTTTTACGTACTCTTTCCTCCTGGCTCGCCCTTAATGCAATAAGTCTACAATAACATTAGTCCGTGTGGCGAGGGACGACAGGAACACCAACCCCATACTGATAACGATAGCCGACCATCGTTTAATCCTGGACAAAAGTACTCGGATGTCGGCGCGTTTGTGTACCCAGTTGATGAAGAGGGCCTGTGTGAACTTGACCACCTCCAGGGTGACCAGCAGGCTGATGGGGATCAAGTTGTTGTACAGGATGATGAACGTCAGCAGGTTGTACGCAAAGTTAGTGGATATGTCACCTGGATTACAAGGAAAAGAAAAAACATTTTAAAAGCTTTACATGGAGAAAGTACGTGGGAAAATGTGTGTGCGTCCCTGTGGGCCTCACCATGTCGGGACAGGTACCAGCAAGCCTCCTCGGTATACTGCCTGTTCCAGATGGCGGCTCCCACCGAGCTGACCAAAGCCATGACTAGCAGGATGCCGAACAGCACCAGGATCTGCATGTTGGTCACCCGTTCCACGTTGGATCGCTTCAGGGGAGCCTTAGTGGAGTTCTTTAACGATGAAAGACGTGGTGAGTGGAAATTCCAATGGCAAATTATGTCGTCGTTATTGTTTACCTGCATGAGTTTGGAGTCGTGGCCGGTGTAGACAACGATTCCCACGACCCACTGAGTGTTTCGGATCTGGGCGCCACGCAGCAGGACCTGGTCTGGGCCCAGAGGAGCAGCTCTGAGAAGGAAGAGAGTCATTATGCAACACACGTCGGTGTGTGTACGTGTGTATATGGTGGTCGGGCGGGTGGCGGTGGCTCGTACTTTTGGTTTTCCAGCCGCAGCGTGCCTGTGAAGTCGTACAAATGTCTGTTGGGACCTTCGCACTCCAAGACACCGGATAAGGACATCAGGTCCTCCAGCGTCTGGATGCCGGCTGTGAGTGGAAGTCCCTGCAAGTATACCAGTAGAATGACATGTTAAATAAATAAATAAATGGAGTATAATTGAATGCATCCTAATAAAAATATGAAATAAAAAATTTAAATTAACATTCAAACTTTAATAAAATACAAGTAAAACTAGTAATACTAATCAATTAAAACAAATTAAAATTAACATTTAAAATGAAAATACAGTTTAAAATGATGTAATTAAATTGTAACTTTGCAAGAATAAAAAAATAAATATTACAAATTACTTTAAATAAAATTGACGTTTAAACACCAACTTTGAAAAATAAAACTGAATAAAATACATTTCAAAATATAACAAATACAATTTAAAGAAATGATCAAACTTCTAAAATAAAATTGAATAAAACACAATTGGACAATTAAATAAATTATAAAAGCTACCACTGGAAATAAAAGTAAAATCAAATAAAAGATTAACACAATGCGAGGTAGAAATAAAATTACATACATTTTAATGCATTTTAATAAAAACAAAAAAAAACTTTTTTACTAAATTAGACTAAAAATGACCAGTTAAACTCTAAAATAAAATTGAGAAATTTACAATTGGACAACTTAATAAATAATAAAAGTTATCATGTAAAATAAAAGTAGAATTAAACATTAAAAAAAATCTACAAAATGCAAAGTAATAAATAACATTAAATTGACCCCAAAAAATGTTATTCTAGTGAATTAAAAGAATTTACTTTAACAGGCTAAAATTAGGTGAGCTAAAATTTTATGGAATAAAATACTTGAATAGAAAAGAAAAACTAAAAAAAAAATACTTTTAAACTTTGAAATCTTGTTACGTTTCTGTCAAGTCTTTCCCTAAATGGTATGTTTACTGTACCTGCCGGATCTTCAGGTTGGTTTCACCATCAAGGTTCGAGGTCTCCGTGTAGCACATGGCCTGAGGTTCACTGTGGACCAGAGGCAGAGTCATGTTAAATCACAGCCATGTTCAAATACAGCATACAAGCATCAATTACACACTCTGACCTGGACGACACAATAACCATGTCAGCTGGGAGGTGCTGGCCATTGGTCACCTTCACTATGTCTCCTACTGCCACCTAAAGGTCGGCAGGGCAACGGCGTGGAGGGAGATGGGCATTGGGGAGGGCACAGAAAAAAAGAAATTAGTGAGCAGCCATTAGAGATGACATAAAGTGACAGGCAGCACAGCAGTACATTGCTTAATCCGTCTTTTAATTGGACTACAACAGAGCAGGCTCACATATTTCAAAATCATGTTATCCCAATCAGGAGGCTTTTTGGAACTGAGCACATTAAGGAAATGTTTCTGTAGTAATACTGTACTATAGAAAAAATAATGGCACGAAATATAAAAATATTAGGAAAATACATTAGAGAAAAAAATAGAAAAGTTAATTAACAAAAGTGTTTATAATGAGAAAAATAGCAGTCTTTAATATTGTACTTTATGAAAACATACAGTAATGACATTTAAACAAAATGTACAGAATTAAACATGTTTTGCCACATCGTTTTGCTTCATTTCATTGGACATTGCGGTGCTCCTTCTGTTGTGCGCGCCTTGGCCACTTTGGGTCAATATATAATAGACATAAGGGCGTACATGGAGATGGTCACTCCTCAGTAATCTGCAGTAATAATAGTCGTTCTTTGCGGAGGATAAACAATATATGCTCGTGAGTATTACAGTATATTGTGTCGATCCGTTTGTGTTCAAATATCCAAATATCCATCCATCCAAAGGGGTTATGACACCGCAACACGGATGCTGTTTGTTAGCCCATCTCTGGTGTTTTGCATTGTTTGTTAACATTAAGCTCAGTTTTAGAATGTGCGATGAGGCGTTACCTGCTTCCAGATGATGGTCTGCCAGGCTCCGTTACGTAACACTGCCAACAGGAAGGACAACAGCAGCTGTCAGTCAGCCTATAGAGGAGAGCTCTCATGCACTATTCATAGCGAAGTGTCTAATGAGCGACACACAACAGCCCAGGGAAAACAAAACCACAGGCTCGGGCGCACAAGAAAGGGCGAGCAGAGTGGAGGCTAATTCATGAGTGGATACCTGTGGTCGTCTTTTTGTTGACCGTGTTGTCCGCTTTATGTCTTTTCTGCAAGGAGACAAGGGTTGACATGCTTTTAAATGAGAGCGCAGGGCGTCGTCGTTGCGGTCGGCGGCGGAGTACTCACGTAGTCCTCGATGATCTCCTTGATGCCGGCCACGGTGAGGATGAAGATGAGCGGCACGAGTGTGGTGTAGCGGCCGGTTGGCGAGACGTCAGGGATTTGCTGAGGGGGAGGGCACAAGTCAAAATATTAGGTACACCTGCACAATCAAAACTAATAACAATGGCTAGTTTTGAGGACAGAGGGCTTCACTTAATGTGCGCACTTCTTGGGTAGTAAAACGAAACAGTAAAAATTATACATACGTATTTATGGGTCAGAAACAAATACAAAAATAATAGGCAAAAAAACTGAAAACAAACATGTTTGTCAAAAAATTCTAAACTCAAAGAAAAACAAAACATAATGTTAGACAAAATATACAAAAACAATAAATTCAAAATATAAAATTTTTCAAAATGAAAAGAAATTCATATAAGTACAAACTCTGACAGAAAAATTACAACAATATTAGAGAAAAAGAGTCCAAAAATATAAACAAAAGTTTCAAAATATAATATATACACATATATAATATATTTCTGATTAAAAATACTAAAATGTTATTTTTGCAATCCAAATATATTAAAACAAAATCAGAATATTTGAAAATAGAAAAATAATTTAAGGGGGAAAAAAAAATCTGAAATAATACCCATATATTCAACAAATACAATGAAATATTATGAAATGAAATTCTTAAATATAACTTAGCATCAAGCCCACTGTGAACTACAATTGGAAAAATACGTTCACTACGTTAACAAGTTGCTTACCTGCATGAGTGTGATGAACAGGAAGAAGGCGTTGGCTGCCCTCCGGATCTGCTCGTACATGAACCGGGGAAGAAATGAGAGGACGCCATACTTGGTGGTACTAGCGGCGGCAGAGGGGGGGGAGAAGAAGAAAGCGCAGCAGATGGAGGGAGAGCAAGTCACAGTCAACTCACATAGTTTCACCAACTCAATAACAACATTTGCTGCCCAGGTTTTAATCAGTGCAGCGTTTGAAACCTTGGAGACAATATTTCCCTGCAAATCACGCCTATAAATAAACAAAAACTTCTATCGCTGCAAGCTAAATTTGGAGCACACACTCCAGTTAAAACAGCAGAAACATTGGCAACTTCTATCAAATGTATTGATCACATAGCTGTATTGACTGCTAAGTGCTTCCTTAAGTGCTTGTAAAAGAAAAAAGTCCTTCAAGATGAGCTTTGGAGTGGACAGGTAAGAGCCTCCGCAGTGGGACTGTTTAATGGATGCTGCACAAGATACAGTGGATACAAAATGTCTACACTCCGCTGTTCAAACTCCAGGTTTTGTGACATTAAAAAATGAGACCACGATGAACAGCTGAACTTTATTCATGGTTAATCAGAGGCACTTTAAATGGTGGGAGGTGTGTGCTGACACGCATTTAACATCCGCTTGAATGTGACTGGTTCATTCTGAACACAGCTGCATCCAAAGTTATGAGATGGTGTGCACACTTGTGCAACCGTATTTTCTATTAGTCAATGATGTCATTTGTGTTTTTCACTGTTTTTGCACCATGATTCGGTTTCATATAAAGACATGTTTTGACGTAGGTTGTTGCACAGCTAACGATTTTTGGGAGTCGACGAAAGTTCGGTCAAAGTCTATAAGTCGGTGACATTATTGATTTTTTTTTTGCCACGGACCGGTTTCACGTAACGACATATTTTGACGTACAGACGTACAAATAAAAACAAATGATTAAATTTAGTCCTCTCCTTGAGCCGTCACCTTTTCGTGGTGGAGGGGTTTGTCCGTCCCAATGATCTTAGGAGCTAAGTTGTCTGGGGCTTCATGCCCCTGGAAGAGTCACCCATGGCAAACAGGTCCTAGGTGAGGGCAAAGCATGGCTCCAAAAACACCTATGAAGAATAAATTTAATGGATCTAGGTTTCCCTTGCTCGGACGCGGGTCACCGGGGCCCCCCTCTGGAGCCAGGCCTGGAGGTGGGGCTCGAAGGAGCGCTCCTGGTGGCCGGACCTGCACCCAAGGTGCCCGGCCGGGCACAGCCCGAAAGGGTAGCATGGATCCTCCTCCCCATGGGCTCACCACCTGTGGGAGGGGCCATAGGGGTCAGGTGCAGTGTGAGCTGGGCGGTGGCCGAAGGCGGGGACCTTGGCGATCCGATCCCCAGCTACAGAAACTGGCTGTAGGGACGTGGAATGGCACCTCTCTGGCAGGGAAGGAGCCCGGGCTGGTGTGTGAGGTTGAGAAGTTCCGACTACATATAGTCGGGCTTGCCTCCACACAAGGCTTGGGCTCTGGTACCAGTCCTCTTGAGAGGGGTTGGACTCTTTTCCACTCTGGAGTTGCCCATGGTGAGAGGCGCTGAGCAGGTGTGGGTATACTTATTGTCCCCTGGCTCGGCGCCTGTACGTTGGGATTCACCCCGGTGGACGAGAGGGTAGCCTCCCTCTGCCTTCGGGTGGGGGGACGGGTCCTGACTGTTGTTTGTGCCTATGCACCAAACAGCAGTTGATTACCCAGCCTTTTTGGAGTCCTTGGAAGGGGTGCTGGAGAGCACTCCCGCTGGGGACTCCATCGTTCTGCTGGGGGACTTCAATGCTCACGTGGGCAATGACAGTCAGACCTGGAAGGGCGTGATTGGGAGGTATTTCAATATTACGATAATACTGACTCATTTTGCTTGGGATCCATCCATCCATGTTTTGAGCCGCTTATCTTCACTAGGGTCGCGGGCTGCTGGAGCCTATCCCAGCTATCTTCGGGCAGGAGGCGGGGTACACCCAAAACTGGTCGCCAGCCAATCGCAGGGCCATTTCGCTTGGGAAAATCATGAAATCAAATATTCAAACAATCCTTTTTCACCTCTATTCTGCAAATATCCTCACATTATTATCAGTGTACCTTAGCCTTGCCGCAAAAAAAAGCCCATTGTGGATGTGAGCAAACATAAGGAAGGTCATGCATAGGAGGACGTGTGTTAACATTGAAAAACATCATCATTCCACGTCGTTAGCCTCCTAATGCTTTGTCTCGGAGAGCCAAATTGATACTGTAGTGGCACAAGACGGACGCCAGTGTCATTTGGGAAAGATGCACATGTGTAACTGGAGGGCTCTTGGCTAGTCGTTCGATTTCAAATCGTATTTCTCGTATTTCAGGGGCTGAGCTAATCGCATTATGTTGGATAATGTGAGCTGCTCGGCCCAACCTGTCGATCCCTATGTGCAGATACGGGTATTTAACAAGATTAGTTTGCAGCATATAGATACATGGCGATTGATGGGTTCTTTTTCTAATATTGTTGTATTTTTCTTAATATTTTTGTACCTTTCCCTAATATTTGTATTTGTTTGTCTTATAGTTTGTAGTTTTGTAATATTTAGTATTTTGCCACATATGATTATAATGAATTTGACCTCTAACCCATACAACTTTTTAAGAGAGGAATTTAAAAAATAAACAGATATTGTGGTTGCACAAATGTGCACACCCCCTTATAACCGGGAATATGGCTGTATTGAGAATTGAACACTCATTGAAAGTCATTTTTTAAAAGGAGTCAACACACACCTGCCGCCATTTAAGGGGCCTCAGATTAACCCCAAATCAAGTTCAGATGTTCTAGTAGGCTTTCCCTGACATTTTTGTTGTCACATCTTACAACACAAGCCATGGTCCGCCGAGAGCTCCCACAACATCAGTGGGATCTCATTGTTCCAAGGTATCAGTCAGGAGAATAGTAGAAAATAATTTCCAAGACATTAAACACACCACGGAACACAGGATAGACAATCATCATCAATTGGACAAAATATGGCATTACCAAGAACTGGACTTGCCTCTAAAAGGGATGAAAGAAAACTGGTCAAGGAGATTGCCAAGAGGCTGATAACAACACTGAAGGAGCTGCAGGAATTTCTGGTTTAGTACAAATATATATATATATATATATATATGTGTATATTTATTTATCACTATATTGTTTGCTATATCTGTGTTTTTCACCCAATTATTTTTTTCTAACAGTTATGTATTTTTTGTCTACTATCTCAATATTTTTATCTCAAACCTCAGCGGGACCAATGGTAGCCTACTGCAGTGACTCAAGACAGACACTAGGGTGATTTGTGCAACATTTTCTCGGATTTCAGGGTCCCAGCTAATGGTATTAAGGGTTGGAAATGCAGCGGTGCAGGTCTTCCTAAAACTCTTCAATAGCCGTATTGATTTCGCTAAGATTAAAGCCTTGAAGCTTTTATCTACATCCTCTCTGCAGCTCCATACTTCACCGTCGCCCCTTTTTATGCAACTTGTGCATTAGCACTGCTTTGCTGCACCAACTATCCACTATACAAATCCCCCCACCTGTGTCCTTTTTTTCTTTTTTTTTTGACTTTGGCTTTAACATAAGAACGTCCGGATTGTTTTTTCCCAAAACAGAAGACATCCACGGGAGAGCATTAACCTGCTGTGTGCAGCTGCCTACACAATGCTGGATGGACATCTGTACTGAGTGACAGACTAACGCACACTTTTACACTCCATAATGGCGAATTAGCGTAAAGGCTACAACTTTGCTCCAGAGGAAATTATGAACAGTTCGAATCACAATTGAAGTGAGCAAAATGACAATGTTATCAGTTCTTGCGACACTTCTAAAATAAATATGTCAAAGATTTGGGAGTGGCATGAGTCAAAAGGTACATTTCGCCAAAGGTATCATCATCAAACATTACGAATAATATTGAAAAATACAAAAATATTGTGACAACAAAAGAGGAAAAAAAGATTAGGAGAAAACTAAATATGACCAGATATTAGATGCAAAATACACAATATTATCTAATAATGGAAAACATATTTAAAATATTAAACAAACTTTATAAATACATAAATATTATATTGGAAAAAAAATACACAAATAAATATATTACCTATAATACAAGAAGTAAATTAAAAAATATAAAACAAAAAATATCAGACAACAAATATATACAAATTATAAATACAAAAGTCGATGTAAAAATGCAAAACTTTTAATGTTGCAGAAAATGCACAACTATTACAACAAAAACAAAAATATAAAAATATAAATAGATATAAAATAATGACAGACAAAAAATAAAAATAAAATAATTTTAAATGATGTAAATCTTTGCAAAGATTTGAATTTTTATTTTTAAATACTAGAGGAAAAAATACACAAATATTAAACAGAAAATGCACAAATACGAAAAATACATTTAGAAAATGCAAAAATAGCCGAATCAACAAAAATACTAGACAAAAAAATAAAAAAATATCTCAGAAAAATACAAAGGTAGTAGAGGAAAAATACACAATTAGAGGGAAAAAATAACACTAGAAAAACGTTTAAAATATATTGGACTAATATATCACATGCAAAAGACACAAATATTAGAAACAAAAAATAAAAGACGAAGAAATTTGATGAAAATCATGCCATTAGGGAAAAAAACCCCACCACAATTTTAAAAAATGCAAGTATTATATGAAAATACACAAATATTAGACCAAAAAAATGAGAATCTTTAAATATTACTGTGCATGTATTGACTGAGTGGCACGTTGAGTCAGATTTCAACTGTGGCCATAGATACACTTTGGGCCTCACCTTTGGGACTGCTGCAAATAATCACGTAATGGATGAGCTATTAAACTGCCTTCCTATCTACCGGTTCTAGAACTGACATCATCTTTCCCTTGAAGACCTTAACATACTTTTAACAAGAAAATAGCAATGAAAAATGGACATGTTGCATGAACAGTGATAGATAGTTCAAATGCCGGGTTTTTGTGCTATAAACAAATGAGACCAAGATATATCATTTCAAATAATTTCCTGAAGATTTAGAGCCAACATTGACTGATAAGTAAAATTGGTCAGAATTTCCTTCACCTTGACTAAGGCCTTAGTTCCATTTGAATGAAAACAGCCCCAATTCATGATGCTGCCATTACTATGCTACACTGTAGTTATAGCGTTCATTTGGTGATGAGCAGTGTTGTGATGGCGCCAAACATACCTTTTGGAATTATTGCCAAAGTACAACTTTGGTTTCGACAGACCATTATACATTTTCAATTGCTTTTTCTTTCTTTCTCCTGACTGATACCTTTGAACAATGAGATCCCTCTGATCCTGTGGAAACTCTCAGCGGCCCATGGCTTGTGATATAAGATGTGACGACAAAAATGCCAGGAAAAGTATTTGAGAACATCTGAACTTTATTTGGGGTTAAGCAAAGGCCCTTTAAATGGAGGCAGTTGTTTGCTGACTTCTATTTAACAGGAGTTTAGGCACATCATCAGGCTTAAGAGGGTGTGCACACTTGTGCAATCACAGTTGTTTAAAATTCCTACCGCTCTCTAAAAGATCAAAAAATGAATTGATATGTACATTTTACATCGGTCACATTACTGATGAAAAACGTTTTGAAATGATTTATCTTGGTCTCATTTATATCACAAAAACACAGCATTGGAACAGAGATGTGAAGACTTTCTATATGCACTGCAGGAAAACAATGTGAAGCATCCGTGAGCAAAAAGAGCTTGCGTGCGTCCATCGGGCACCTACCTGACGTGGTTGTCACAGAACTTGGTGGTCTGGGGCCGGTTGAGCAGCACGCCACGCGCCGTGGCGTCTACGGGCTCCGCCTGCGACGTGGTGCCGGACATCTCATCATCCGCCTTGTGGTAGCCGGCCGACGAGCAAGCGGGTCCTGCACCGTTGGATTGATGAGAGAGAGGCGAGGCTGGGTGAGTAAGGGGATGGGGGAGGGGGCAAAGGGTGGGAGACAGACAGACAGAAAAGGAGGATGGTCGGGTGGGTGGATGGCGAGTGACACACACACACACACACACACACACACACACAAACACACACACACATTCAAAAGACATCTAGCATAGGCTGAGTGTGTGTGTTGCCTGTCAATGCACCCGTGCTCTTGCACCCTCCACCCTCGAACTAATAATGGATGTGCTGAGGGGTGCACAATAGGCAACAAACACACCGGGCCCACCTCCAGCAAGCAGCACATGGAGAACCCTGACAAGTGACAAGAGGATGCAACAATCTTCCCTTGCCTCCCTCCCCCGCGTGCACGCCGTTGACTCAGCTGCAGACCTGGATGGACGGAGAGACGGACCGCGCGACGACTCTGCAAGAGGGAAGTCCGGATGTCAAGATGTCGGCCCCCTCCTAATCCGCCGCCCCCCCATCAGGAAGTTGCCTACTACTACTATTACTATACCGCTACTATTACTACTATTCGCGCTGTCTCCGCCCTCCAGCGTGATGGCGAGCGGCCCGTTGTTGCCGCTGCTGCTGCCGACAGCCCAGACGACGAAAGGAAGCCATATGGAGTGGAGAGCCTGAGTGAGAGGGAGTGGAAAACGGGGAGGAGGCAAACCCGGGGCTCCGCTTTCTTAAAGGGAAAGTAGCCGCGTGACGCACTCAGGTCAAAAGCGGCAACTGGAGTCCTGATCTAATCTGCTGGCTCCCAACCTTTCATGAGCCACCCAAGGCACATATTTTACATGAGAAACATCTCCCGGCACACCGCCACCAAACATGTCACAAAATCTACTGAAGTTATGATGATCGAGTCTCAACTGACTCACAACTGTCCTCAGTGTGAAATCCAGGCATGTTTACTTGAACATCAAGCTACTATTGTTATACAAATGCTAACAGCGGGTAAATTGTACCTTCTGCCATCTAGTGGAAGAGCATTTAATTGTTCTGCCCATCACTACACATTGCTGGCATAGATACATGATTTGCAGTCAATAAATAACTTTTGGACCAAATTTTTCAAATTCGATAATTTGCCGCCACACAGAGTGCCATGAGATAGTGCTGTGCGATATTACGATCTATACAAACGTTAGTTCAGACTGAGCAATCCGCTATATGTGGAATGTCATGTGACCAAACCCAAAACACGGGATAGCGGACATTTTGTGTCAACTATGCTAACCAACATGGCTTCAGTTTGATTAGATGATTGTTTGAAGCCGGACTTGCTAACATTTTCTTTTCTTTATGGCTGCTGTCTTCAGACAAAAGTTAAATACACGTATATCATTTAGTTATACAAATAGGGTATGATATATGTAAACAAGAACGAAGCCTAGACGTCAAATATTGTCATGTTTGGTGGCTCTGTGGTGACAACTTGTGTTCAAAAAAGACATCGTAGACGTTTCAAGTCCCGACAGTTGTTTTGTTACCGCCCATTAACCCGAACCGGTAGAAGTGCTTAGACCAGTTTTGCCAAATCCAAAAGTAGGTTGTGCATATAACAGATTTGATTGGACAAGATTAATTCCTTACGTGATGATACACAGTACAACAGCAGTGTTGCTAGCCCAATAGCGCAACTGCCCAAGTCATTTTTAACTTACTGTCACAATATCAATAAAAAATACCAATGTGCTTGCTAAATAGTGTTTTTCCTTTATGTCCGTGTAGATTCTCAGTCGTCCAGGTCATGATAATCCTCAAAGGTTGGACTGAAGCTATTGGAGCCCAAAAAAATCAATCTGCAATTGGTATCTCCAATTTTTGCTCACAAGTCAAAACAAAAAATTAAAAAAGCAATCATATGCCAAGGTATCCTCCCACCACTGTATGTCGTTATCAGGATCTAACATTTTCTCCATATCGCACAGCACTCAATCCAACATTCAAATGTCATTATCATTTCAATTTAGGGAAAATTACATTACATTTGAAATTATTCCTGTGCATTGTTGTTTTTGCTAACAAATCACAGCATCCTCTCGGCAGTCCGTCGTTTTTTTACGCACTTCCTGTAAGGTCCAGCCTGGACCACTTCAATAATTTAGAAACTAATAAAGTCCAAGCCTTGCCTGGTGGATTGAGTATCCTGCAGCACTCAAACGCCTCTTCTATTCTACACAAAGCCGTGAGCTCTCTGCACGACTCAAAGTCCTCACCGGCTAAATGATAACAAATGTCCTATCTGTAGATCTGCGAGTAGGCTATTACGTGTGGGCCTGTAAGTCACAATCACTCCACAGTGCAAATCAAGATGAGTGAGCCACTGTGACGAGGTCAACGCACCCATTTCGGTCCCGTTTGAACTCTAATGTACATGCTTCTTTTACAACTGGCATTTATTATGCCTGCACCTTTCATGATCAATACTGTTAGTCTCATGAGCCCCACTTTGGCTCGGAGCAGCTCAGTCCCTAGGTTACCCAAAACCTCTTGATGGGACGGAAGCAAGGTAAGTCGTACGTCTTCATCAGCAATGAAGGTGGAGCAAAAATGCTGACGAGAGCACAGCGGGGGGTCGGACGCACCCAAAGAACTGAGTCCAGGAGAGGGCGTAGTTACATGCTCGTGATAACCGTCAATCCGGTGACACTCGTCTTCCCTCAGAAAACAACAAGATACTCCAACTAACTAGCCAATAGCGAGCCATCTACAAGTCAAATTTGGCTGTTTTTTCTACCCGTCACATGTGCAACTTGACTCCAAATGAATCACAAATTCACATGACGATCACATTGCACAAATCAATGAGGCATTTCCGCAGAAGGCGGTTTGTTCTCACGAGCAGGATTTCATACGAAATTGAAGAAAAACTACATTTTGCTACATTTTTTAACATTTAGTGTTTTGTAATTAGTGTTTAGGTGGTAAAGTACGCTTTTAACAGAAGTCTGCTGGGAGTAACCAACTGTGAGCAGCAAATTAGCATGTAAATTACGTGTCTAGAGAGAAAATAATACAACAGCTAGCGACACCGAAGTCACAAATGACACGCTCAAAAACCGTAAATCAATCAGTATGTTACCGCATGCATACGTCAGCCAAGAGGAGGAGCCTTTAAGGTCAAAAGTATATATTGGTATAGTATATTACATATTTATAATATCAGTAATGTCATTAGTTTAATTTTAAGTTCCAATAAATCTTCTCAAAGTTACAATATACAGTATGTGGTTTTCAATTTAGTTTTGCTAAGGGAGTACATAACCCAATCAGAAATACTTCCATTATAATTTTTACACTTACATTTATGTCGCAATAGACAGTATATTGTTACCGTGAAGGGATTCAATTCATACCGTGATACAAATTTTATGCCCATATCGCCCAGCCCTTCTTCATTAGTTTCATTTGAATCTTGATGCTGAGGTTTTGGTTAGTTAGCATGCCGCACTTGTATCTGTATTAAAAGCATTAGCCTATACAGCTAACGAAGGTTTTACAGTAACCCTACGCCAAAGTTTGACGCAAAGTTTCGTCAGGAGCAGAATTGAGAAAATAAAAACATTACCAACGGAACGCCGCCTGCCCGGTCGGTCCCCACATCCCATGATGACCATCAGGAAAAGCCCCCCCAACCGCATCCCCCCCACTCCCCGCCTTGTCCTCTATTTGCAGCTTCTGCTCGACCTGGTCTCCCGCCTTGCCGCCGGGTCCATTTCCTGCGGTGTCACAAAGCAGCAGTGAGTGAAGAGGCGAAAAAAAGCCTCTTACGGCTCGAACGATACAGTACGGGCATGCTAATCCTCGCTATGTCTGCTCTGCAACTTCACCTGCCGGCTAAGCCAAGACACACTCGTAATCCTACACGTGAGACACACGTAACAGCGGAACGGTGACGACAACAAAAGTGCAATCATTCTAATGTCGTACAAGTAGGGCTGAAACGATTAAATCGATTGACTCAAATCATTCGATTACAAAAAAAAAAAAAGAAAGTCGACGCAAACGCTCTGCTTTGACGCTTCGCAGTGATAATTTTTTCAAACAGACTAATGTTGTTGCAGACTCACACACCACTCCGTGGAGCAATATGTTGGAACGACGGCTTTTCGATAAAAACGTAGGAAAGACATAAGGATAAAGCCTTTTTTTCCTTTTTTTTGTGAAAAATAATGGCGTAATGTTATGAGAACAAAGTTGTTGTTTTTTCGGATAAAAAGTAGCATGTAGCGAGAATTTACTTATAATGTAAAAGGAATATCACCAACTTTTTCGGAAAAAAAACATCACAAAAGAACAATTCACAATTTTAAAAATGGCGTGAAAACATTGGAACGACAAGAATAAAGATATTATTGTTCGAGAAAAAAATGGTGTAATGTAATGGGAATAAAGTCGTATGTTTTCAAGAAACAAATGTGTAATTAAAAAAAAAGCTGCAATATCGGAAGCTGGAATTTTAGAACGATATCAGCAATTTTCTTTTAGGAAAAAGGTCATAGTAAAAGAACAATGACAAGTCATAATTTGTATCAGAAAAAAATGGCATTATGTTTCAAGACTAAAGTCGGATTTATGATAACAATATTGAGACGATACATTCTCATATTTGAGGAAAAGAAATTGTCTAATGTTAAAATAAAGTACCTTTTTTTCCGAAAAACATTGTAAAAGATCAACGACAAGCCACTATTAAAAAAAAAAGTAGTAGTGTTACGTAAATGAAGGCAGAGTTTTACAATAAAGGCGTATTTTGTCATCGTAATTTTTTTTTCCCCCCTAAAAAAAAAAAAAGCGCATAATTCTTGCGGGGGTGTTGGCTGGTCCACCAGATTTGCGCGCACACACCCACCCACACACACACACACACGCTTTCTCTTGTTTTTCCATGGAAGGATGCATTTTTGCTATAAAAATAAAAAGCATGCAAGGTCATGCAGCCCGTCTCTCCATCCAGTAGACATGCATGCGTAAGTGCTCTTTTCAAGCATGTCCAGCCTAGACATGCATGTGTTGTGCTGTTGCACAGCATGCGGGAGCGTTCCACTTAACGTTTGTAAAATGCATTCCTTCTCTATCTACAGTAGTCACCTCACTGCCTACAAGTAGGGATGAAATGGTTGAAGTTGTACAGGTTTTTAATATTGAATTTTTTTAAGTTTGTTCATCTAATAGTTGTCTATTTTTTGTTTGTTCATCTAATAGCCATTTTTAACTTAGTCTAATATTTTGTAATATTTTCTAATATTTTTGCTGTAGTTGTATTTTTTTCATACTTTTAATTTTAATTTTTCACCTATTTTAGTATTTTTCGCAACGTTTGTATGTTTAATCCAATATTTTTTTTATTATTCTAATACTGTTCGATGTTCTAATGTTCTGATATTTTGGTATTTTTAATCCAGTATTTTTTTATTATTCTGTCTAACACTGTTTTATGTTCTAATGTTCTAATATTTTGGTATTTTTTGTAATCTGGGTATGTTTAATCTATTATTTATGAATTATTTTATCTAATATTATGTAGCAACATTTTTTTGTAACATTTGGATTATTCTTTTTTTTGTTCAATTAGTTTTTTACTTTTTCTGCTATTTCATTTTTTATATATCAGTGTTTTTACAATTTTATGTATGTATTTTGATATAAAAGTTCTACTATTTTCACATTGTTGAGGTTTATTATTATATTTTTCTTTTCCCCCCCAATACTTCTGTATTTTTTATTCTATATTTTAGCATTTCATCCATGCCGCATCCTTTTCTTAACCATTTCATCTCTACCCATACAAGCACATGTAGTGAGAGGGTTCGATTGATCACTCCAGGCCCCGAGGAGCTACACTCGATCCCCTCGCGCTCACTTTTCCGCCCAAACGGAACGCTTCGGTCGCCAGGCTGCAGCTCTCCAGGGCCGGGTGGGAGCAGGCCGGGATGGGCTCGTGACAGCTTCTCCTGCTGGCGCACATGCACCAATCGCGCATCACTCACTTTTGTCAAACCTGTCTGGCGGGCAGGCGCGCGCACCCTGGCCGGGGTCCTGAGGCTCGGAAGCGTCCTGCCTAATGGCGGTCAACACTAACTGCTCTGTGGCCCGCGGACGGGAGAGAACAACACAACACCAACAAGACAACAGGTACATATATATATATAAATATACACACGCACAAAGAGCACACATTTGTATCACTGTACATGTGTGAACAGATGGATGGCGTGGAGGATGGCAGGACACAAGAGCGCCCCCTGTTGTTGAGCGCATGTTAACACCTCAGGGTATCAGGCCCTCACCCTACCACAGAAATGCCTTGAAATTACGCGTTTTTGGTGGTCATTCGGTCGATTCTCCAAATGAGACTCAGTCGAAGTTAACTAAAAAACAAAAACGTCTGGGCTCCCTTTAGTGGTACGTGAAAGAATCATTGCCTAAGGACAGCTCAGTTGTATTTAATGTTTGACTTCAATACATCTGTATTCAAGCGTAAATAATTATTTGAACCTAAATATTTTTTAGGATAAAAATTGGAACATTTATGTGCGATGCATTTTTATTGCATGTTTATTTTCCTATATTTAAGCGGAGTGGTAAAGTTCAAACGCTGCATAATGCGACTGACTCTTGCAATAATAAGCATACTTAATAGGGGGGACAAAATATTTGCCTCATTTTTATGTTAAAAAAACAAGGCTGACATTTACTACACAACTGCGCCCCCTGTTGTCCAGCACCTATACAGAAAATACCTCAACGTATCAAGCCTCACCCTATCTCACCGCACACAAGTTGACAGTTGGCAGCACTCCATATCACTTGCATGAGCCTGATCTGTGCACAATAACATGCTTTCATTAGCCTCCATGCTCAGTTACAGAAATAAAAGCCATACTTCAAATACTTAGATGCCCCCCAAGCCATACTTCAAATACTTAGATGCCCCCCAAGTTGGTTGCCATTACATTTACTGCGACATCTCATGTTGTGGTGTCTCGCGGTGGACGATGTAACCAATAAACAACTGAGATACTGTGGTTGGAAAAGTGTGCACACCCTCTTAAAAGTGGGGATGTGACTGTTCAGTTCAGTATTAGCCAATCCCATTCAAACTCATGTTAAATAGGAGTCAGCACGCACCTGCCACTGCTTAAATTTCATCTGATAAACCCATCATAATCTTACAGAAATTAAGTAATCATTTTACGAGAATAATTAAAGAAAAAAATCGGAAGACAAATTTTGAAGAAAATGACCTTTTTACAAGAATAAAGGTATATTTATTTTAGAACAAAAATCATAATCTTGCAGGAATAAAGTTGCATTTAATCAAAAAACAGGATTTTATGTTACGACGTGAATAAATTAGTATTTTCTTCCCTAGAAAAATGTCTCACAAGTATAAAGTAACATTTTTTCAGAAAAAAAGCCACGATGTAACAAGAATGAAGCCTTTTTTAAAAAAAAAAACAAAAAAAAAAAACGGTGAAACATTATCAGAATGAAGGAAAACTTTTTCTTTTTTAAAAAAATACACAATTCAACGTGGCCAAAATGTAACAGCTTGTAACTGTAGATGTCACGACAAACATGTAGAAGAGCCAATTGGAGCAAAGAATCTAAAAGTCACACTCAGGGAGATACCACAAACACTTTGGAGCACATATGGGAGGGAAACACACACACACACACACACACACACACACAACTGAATTTCTACTTTAGTCATGCTGGTTTCGAGGGTTTCAGTCTATGACTAATGATTTATCTTTTGCTCTGCTTTCTATTTGTGGAAGTGGCAGGCACACACTCATACTCACTCACTCACTCACACACACACACACACACACACAAGAGCATAGCAGCAGCCTGACAATATGCGCCGTCACTATTAAAATAAATGACAAACACATTCTACTCTCTTTGAGAACAATCCACTGCAGTCTGTGCAGTGTGTGTGTGTGTGTGTGTGTGTACCGTCCCATGCAGTCTTTAATTAGTCAATACCAGCCTTTTCTCTGGTTTATGTAATGAATCTTCGAGCTGCAACTAACGATATTTTGAATAATCGATTAATTAATCGATCAAGCGGATATATATATTTTTTTATTTCCATCCATTTCAAAAACAGGACATTATTTCAAATTGACAAATGCAGAAAAAGCACAAAGATAAACTGATTATGACTCAGTGACTGGTTTGGTCTGTAACGTCAGAAAATAGGCAAAAATGTTGATCATTCTTGTCCAAAGTAAAAGCAGATGTCTGCAAACATCTTATTTTGATTTAACTCAAAGCTAATCGGTCTGATTTCATGGAGGACTATTGAAATTTTAGAATATTTACTGTTAAGAGGCTGAAATTCCAAGGATTTGGACAATTTTAGCTTAAAAAGGTCCCGAAACAATTATTGTTACGTGTTATTGTGGTTTTATGGCATTATTGGGCTATTTTTCTTCTTCTTTTTTTTTTTTTTAGGTCTCATAGCACCATTTATTTCAGCCTCATAGCATTATTGTTCAGTTTGATAGTGTTACTAATTGTGGTCTCATAGCATTTATCACGTTTCATACCATTTTTACAATTTGTTATTGCGGTCCCATAGCATTTTTGTGTTTTAGTGTTATTATAGTTTCACAGGATTATTGTGACCTCCTAGCGTTATTTTTCTCTGTCCCATAACGTCATTTATTTCGGGCTCATAACGTTGTTTTTTTTTCCCCATCTCGTAGCGTTTTTGTGTTTCCATAGTGTTGTTGTTTTGCCACTGCGCCCTCCTAGCAATACCTTTTTCAGGTATTTAGCGTTATTTATTGTAGTCTGCTAGCATCATTTATTGCAGTTTCAAAGCGGTATTATATTAGGCCTCATAGCATTATTCTTTTTTCAGTCTCAGGCTCATGGTGAAATTAATAGCATTTTTGTAGCTTCATAGTGTAATTGTGGCCTTCTAACATTATATTTCTCAGCCTTGTGACATCATTTATTTCAGCCCCACAGCGTTATTATTATTATTTTTTTCTGTCTCACGGCGTTATTTCTTGTTGACTCATAGCATCATTTGTTGTTGTCCCAGCTGGTTATTTAGTGCACTTTTAGAGCGTTTTTTTTTTTTTCATATTTCATAGTATTATTTCCTGGCGTTACTGTGGCCACATAGCATTACAGCAGTCTCATAACATGATTTTTAGTGTAGTCTCAAAACGTCGCACGTCGAAATAGTCGTAAACCGAGGAGCTCCGCATTGCTTACCAGGTGGCGCGCTCCTCAGACGGTCACATGACTGTTAAATCGGCTTGCTAATAGGCTCGTCCTCCAGCTGGTGACACAAATATTTGGCTCCAACAGGCACAAGAACGCTCCCATCACTCACTCGGCGTGTCAAAATGACGAAGAGTACCAAAGCTCACCTGACTCACGAATACATAAGTGTCGTAACGTGAAGCAACATCACGACCCTCGTCTATGAAGGGCGGATGAGGCGACGTTTGCGTTGTCCTCCTTACATCCGCGGTCAACACACACACGCACATAGTGCCGACGAGCCACCATTAACGTCAGCACGTAATTATAGAAAAACGATAATAAAACGCTACAAAAGCCACAGATGGTATTGTACGTTATTTCGAGCTTACCTCCTTCGCTGTGGATCTTCTTGGCCCCCCGGTTGAAATACATCGTGGCCGTGGACGAGGGTCGTTGGAGCGGCTGGGACGAGGAGGACGAGGAGGTGGTGGTGGTGGTAGTGGAAGGAGCAACGGGGACATGCTCGCTTACGGCTCGCCCGCAGCGGAGCCGAGGCGAAGGCAAGTAGTAGCTCCGGGCCGCGGCCGCTGATACCGCTGACGACCGGGGACCATGTTCGCTCTCACCGCTTTACCAACCAGGGGGAGATGGAACAAGTGATAGGTTAGCTAGTTCCGTTAGGTACTTTCGGATGTCAGAATAAGATGCTTTAACATCGACATTAAGATAATAAACCCCCTCTAACACTCTTTTCTATAATTTAGTCACTCTTTGACTATCACGTAACACGTAGCTTTACACGATAGTTACGATTTAAAGGACACAATCAAAAGAAATATGCCACCTGGTTTTTATTTTGAAGTGAAAAAAACGACGTCTACTTCTTTACTGTGGAGTTTTACTCGGCTCTGGTGTCTTTTCAAGCGAATTCTCATCCGCGTAGCGTCAGGTGCATGCTAATAGGTTAGCTAGTTCAGCAAGGTAGTTTTCCATTTCAAAATAGAACGCACATGATGATAAATTCCGTCTTAACACTTTTCTCGATATCTTATTCCTAAATTGCCATGCATAGAAAACGTAGAGCTAAACAATAGCAACGAATTTAACGACAGAATCAAAAGTAAATGCGTCTAAGTTTTTATTTTGGTGAAAAAAATGACTGCATGTTAATAGGTTAGCTCGATCCGTAAGAGTTCTGGATATCCTATTCCGCTGATTTATTCCACATAATGCGTTTTCTTTACCTTCTTGTTTAACGTGCATATAATACGTATATTAGCATACTAGTTACGAATTAAATGACAGATTCAGAATCGTAAACTATATGCGTGGAGGATTTTATTTTAAAGGAGAGAAAACGACATCCACTTCTTTTCCGTCAACCGTTAGAATACTTATGGCGTCCTTCCACGCGAATGCGCAACTGCGTAACGTCAGGTGCATGTCAATAACTGATTAGGTCTTTTACGCAGGAACGTGGAAATAAAGGGTGATAAAGAGTAAAATAATGGTTACAATGACTTGACACAAACATGGCGGGCACACAAACGCGTCACTGGGCATAACAAAGCTGCGTTTTATTGTGTTGTCGAGGACCTCCCACATAAGGGTTAGAGGTGCACATAGAAACAAAAATCATACCACTGAGTGTTTATTTACTGTCATCACATGGCAACATGATACACACATTCGTGGTTTCAAAAAGTGAATTTCTCCCCATCTTACTAAATAGAAACAGAATAAATATTGATAAGTGACATGGCGAGCCTCTGCCAGCTCTGTGCTGCACCTTCAGAGAACAATCAGGAGGATTCCTTCAATTGCACACATTCTGACAAGCATGACTTTATGATCATATTTCTTTGTTTGTTTGTTTTAATCTGTAAGTAATGCACAGCTAAATGACAACCCTGAATTCCTGCCTTTTGCATGTGCAACTGTTGGAGACTGGCTTTTTTTGTTATTTGGGTGACATCTGCTCTGTTGTGTGGAGAGAACTTGACAAATCATAAATACTGAACCTAGATTATTAATACAGAATTTATTACAAATTAAATACAGAAATTCAATACAGTGCTGCCTTGCCTTACAAGTTTAATTCATTCCGTGACCGAGTTTGTGAGTCATTTAATTCGTATCAAATGCTGGGCAAAAAACAAACAAAAGACTCGCTAGTTGGTGCACTCGTTAGTCATGACAGCACCATAATTTTGTTAAAGCGACTATAAAGGGACAATTTAAAATAGTGGGGGGGGGGGGGGGGGGCGGAACATACATTTTGCACTTTCATCTGAAACTGTGGTAGAGTATTATATATACAGTCCATCCATCCATCCATTTTCTGAGCCGCTTCTCCTCACAAGGGTCGCGGGCTATCATCGGGCAGGAGGCGGGGTACACCCTGAACTGGTCGCCAGCCAATCGCAGGGCACATACAAACAAAACAACCATTTGCACTCACATTCACACCTATGGGCAATTTAGAGTTGTCAATTAACCTACCATGCATGTTTTTGGGATGTGGGAGGAAACCGGAGTGCCCGGAAAAAACCCACGCAGGCATGTGGAGAACATTCAAACTCCACACAGGCGGGGCCGGGGATTGAACCTTGGTCCTCAGAACTGTGAGGCAGATGCTCTAACCAGTCTTCTACTGTGCCGCTTATTTACAGTCTAGAGTGGACAAATTAAAATATGATTTCTGACATGGGGAGACATCTTAACAGTGTCAGACTACGCGGAGCAGCTAACACAAGTTCACTCGCAGATGATGTTCTGACATGATATAGAAGAGGAAACTGAAATCAAAAAGCCTAAAAAAATAAACATTATTAATTCTCTGGATTTAAGCCTTTATTCACCTCTTCTCCTGAACTTCCGGTTCCACCTTCTTATCTATCAAGTCCCTCACAGAAATGAACACACTTATGTACATGCGGCTGCTCGGGTGCAGAAGAAGAAGCCAAAGACCCTCAGTCGTGGTGCGCTGCGAGTATGGGCTGCCTGCAGATGGGGCAGGTGTTGTTCTCAGAGAGCCAGCGGTCGATGCAGTGGATGTGGAACTCGTGCGCGCAGGGCAAGCGTCGCAGCTTGTTTCCCTGCGCATACTCGTTGATGCAGACGCTGCACGCGCGGCCCGCCTCTCCCTCCAGGCTGGCCTGGCCATACGAGCGCGTGGCCAAATTGTCAATCTGCTCTTTGGTGAGGCCTCGCGGGTGCTCGTCGTCGTCCTCGTCGTTCAGGAGGAAGAACTGCGCCAGCCGCAGGATGGGCAAGGTGCCGTTTTCCACCAGGTTGTTTGTGTCCCTGCTGGTGGGACGCCCCTCCGCGGCGTTTGCCGGACCTCCGCCGAGCCTGGCCTGACCGACCTGTTCCTCCTCGTTTCCTGCCGGCCCCACGCTCTCTTGATCCTGTCCACCTGAGCCCACCTGAGCTGATGTATTCTCACTGGCAAGCGAGCGAGCAGCCGGGCTGGTGCTCGTATTTGCAACGCCGACATCCACGTGGGCGGGGGCCACGCTTTCGGAATCGGCCTCTGTCTCCATGAGAGAGCTGAGCTCCCCGAACCCAGTCATGATCTGGCGCAGGATGGAGCGCAGCGCCGTGGAGTTGGGCTCACCCAGGCCCGTCTCGCTGATGCGCCGCAGCGGTATCCGAATCGTGCTCACGTAGGTGCGGATCCCGGCCCGTTCCGAACGGGATATGGTGCGCCGGAACCCGCCGCTGTCGCTCTCGAACGTGACGGTGTTCTCGGCGACGCGGGCCCGGGAGCGTGTCCTGCTGGCGATGCTGTCGCGGTCCCGGTTTTCCCCGGGTCGGATCCGTCTCACCTGCAGGTCCAGCATGATGGTGGGGTGGCGGCGAACTGAAGACGAACCTCCCGCGCTGGATGAATGCGATTCATTCTCCCCGCTCTCTGCGGTCGGCTCCGTTGCGGTGGCTGCGGGTTCTGCCACCGCCTCCCCTGTTTCCATGGAAACCGAGCTCGTGCCCGCATCGACAATGTGGATGCTCGAGCCGCTGATGGCACTGCTGGACGCCGGCGTGCTCACGGGGCTTCTGTGCAAAGGGGAACGGCTTCGCCTGGACGTGCGGGCCGGGACGCCGCTGTTCCACGCCGCCGCCACTCGGCGCCAACGCCCGCGTGATCGAGTCCGACGTGATTCCTGTCCCACCGCCGGTGCCTGAGACCCCGACTGGGGCGACACACGTGGACAGTCTAGTGATAAAGTCACGTTGTCGCGGCTTTGCTCCAGTTCTGCATTGGCGGCTGTATGCGGGGAAGTTGTAGACTGATCGGAATGAGAAACAGTGGGTGACGGTACTAAAGTGTGCATGGCGTCTCCTCTCCTTTGAGCAGGGGGCGCAATAGGGGCAGAAACTGCAGGGGGGCTCATGGAGAGGGTGCTGCTGCTGCTGCGTGTGCGGCGAGTCTGCATCCTCCTGCTGAGGGCGGGCCGAGGCGTAGGGTAAGGAGACGGCCTGGCCGCGGTCGACGGGCGAGCGGCGGCGGAAGAAGCGGTGCGGCTCGGCGGCGACGTCGGACCCGGAGCGGCGGCTGGCTGCTCGGCCGAGTCCAAAGCGTCGGCGTGCTCCCCCGCCTCGGGCTGGTCGTGGTTGATGTTGATCTCCAGGCTGAAGCGGAACTCGCCGCTGTTTGGGTTGGTCCGGCTGACGGCACGCCACGTCTGGTTGCCGCTCTGCCCGCTTCGGGTGGCGTTGCCGGTGCGCCGGAAAGTGTTCAACCACTCAAGCAATGAGTCTCCGTTGGACGCTTCTGCCACTGGCTCTGCGTTCCCTGGTAAGAAAGCATGAGGATGACTTAAGTGTTGATTTGATACAAAAAATTTGAATTCTGAAGTGGGACACATTCAAGTGCCAAACTTAAAACATTATGGAAAATTCGTAATGGCTTGTATACAAATACAGTTCTCTGGAGTGCCTGCACATCCATCTATTGTGAAATTCAACAAGTACTTGAGTGCTCATTTCTGAAAATGTGGGACTCAGCCCTTCTGACCTTAGTTCGTGTTGCATAATATTGGGGCCAATTCACATAACTAGGGGCTGAACGATTAATCGGCCAGCTGAGTTTTAGAACTTGAACAAATCTGAGGTTTCCCAGCATCACAGAAGGGATTGTGTTCCACTTTGGAGGTTGAAGTTCCAAGATAAATGTCGACGTGGTCCAAGTCCTACCTGCTCGTCTCCCACCGGAGCTTCTATCCTCTCCGCTACCGCCCTGCTGTTCCACGGGCTCGGCGGCTGGTAAGCGCTGCTCTGTGATGGGCTGGGATGACTCGCGCTCCTTGGCTCCATCCAGTCGTTGCTGGAGCTCTTCGGCTGTCACCTCTCCTGTGTGTCCAAAAAAAATTGGCAAGAAATTAAAAAGGAGGGTTGATCCTGAGTTTGTTATCTCTGGGACTTCTTCGCCCTATTCAATATACTGTACACTACTCAAAAATGGTTAGGGATACCGGGCTTTAGAGTGAAATTTCACGATTAATGTCAAAATATTCAATGGCCTTCACAGAATGTGTTTGATCAATGAACATTTTCAAGGACATCCACGTCTGCGCCTCTTCCAGTCTCTCTGTTGCAACCTGCTGATGACCCTCTATGCTCAGTTGGCAACTTCCCTCTGAAAAATCCTGTCTGCAACCTCGCAATGGGGAGGTACTGTTCATCAATTGCTCGACGGCGTCTTGGTCTCGTGATGTAACAAATTGTGAACACTATGAAGACTACCGATTTGAAACACTGAACAGTTGGAGAACGGTTTAAGTTCACCTGTAAAGGTTAGTGTTAGGATGTTAACTATTTTTCGCAGTGTACTGCAAATAACAGACGATCAAAGCGTCCCTCCTCACCGGGGGTCCCCAACAGGTTGCTGTCTCTCATGAGGCGATACTCCTCTTCGCTTAGGTCATTAATAAAATGATAGTAGGCCTCCTCCCTCCGAAGACGCTCGGCCTGTCTCCGACGCTCGTCTCCCCCGCCAGGAGGGTCCATCACCATGAACAGTGCTGGTAAACACAAGACAGCAGCGTCATTATTTTCCCCTCACCCACTGCAGTTATGTAATTAACATCCTCCTTAGCAACCCAAGAATAAGATGTAATTAGCATCCTCCTTAGCAAACCAAGAATAAGCCAATTTGCCTTAACTATAAAAAGATACATTGTCAGAGTCATCCATTTTGCCTTGACGGACCCACGGACAGCATACTGACAAAAACCGACAGTTTAGACTGGCTGCGTGAACGCATCGTAATGAGAACGTTCACATCATTGATCCGCAAAGCGGCCGCTAAAGGACCCCCGCACGTCGAACGTATTCGTCGCAGCCGTTAATATTAGCTAAGTTTTTTTTTTTTTTTTTTTTTTTTTTTTGGACAAGCTACGGAAGGCCACGTTGAAGGCAGGGGCGATAAAGCAAGCTAAAGTGGCGCTGTCCTCAAAGGAGTGGCAGCCAATCGCCGGCCCGCTGGGGATGAGTGACAGGCCGACTGTCCAATCTTCGCCGCGCGGAGGTGGGCCGAAACGCAAAGGACAGGGTCTCCATGTAAACGAAGGGAAAGACAAAAGAATTTGGATTTTTTTGTTTTTTAACGTGACACAAAAGGCGATGACGGCGAAGTGTGTGTCGCCAGCGATGTACAACCAGTTGGGCGTACACCGCAATGACACATAGAAACATTTTGTATGCGCAACGCCTGGCTAGCGGAGTCCCAGCTAGTTAGCGCAAGTGACGATAGCGAATAGCAACCCGAACACACAACGTTAGCTCGGTTAGCCGACCCGAAGCCGAATTATTTCCCCCGGTAAACATCGGATTAACAGTTGTACTATGGAGTCAATGAGTGAGGTCGATAACGCCAAGCACCGGCGTGGATTTACGAGAGATGACAACGACATAAAAATAGCATAGTACCCGATAGAGCAGCTGTAATGGACGGTTCCCTTCGTTTTCCCTTCTCTCGCTCTAACCAAGATGGGACCAAGTGGTGTTACGGCCTATCCGCTCCGTGTGAAAACAGACACTGTTGCGTTGGTTCCTGGGTCTACATAACACAAATTTTGCAGTAAAAATTATTAAAATGTAACCATTAGAATGGGCTCCCGTCTGAATGTAAAGTGTCACTGTTTAATTCAGGTGTTAAAAAGGTCGAAGATTATTTTTTAATGCCAGTCCTGACTTGAATGTACCGCATTTCAGTTACAGTACTAGTTACGGTCTCACATTTTATTTGTGATGTATTTTGTATTATTATTTTTTGTACATTTGTGGCAAACAAATTACGCCTCTTTATGTCACACGTCGATCAAACACGTTTTAACAAAAGTTAGTCATCAGTGTTAAATTTATTACGGTTCGTGTAAAAACAGACTCCTTTATTGGGTTACTGGGCCATCAAAACACAAACTTTGCTGTAAAACAACATTAAATGTAGTAAATGTATGCCATTAAAATGTCTCTCGTCGCAATTTACAGTGTCATTCTTTAATTTTTGTGCTAAATAGTTGACAATTCTTTTTTTTTTTCATTTTAAATTAAAGTTCTGACCTGTCTTTACCGCTTTTTACGTATACAGTCGTATATTTCATATTTGATGTATTCCGTTTATTAGTATTTTGTTTCCCTGCACTCGTTGTGGACAATGTTGAATTTTTGTGTCAAACGTCGCACCAACACGATAAAACTAACCAATATTCAACATGTAGGTTTTAATAGTTTAGCTTTATTCATACCGTAGCGATTGTCGGTTTTCAATTATCCCCTTCCTCTACTTTGTCACTTTCTTTACTGCAGGGGGCTCTGGTTGTCGTTTACGACATTTTACGACAGTGCCGCGCGTGAATACGACGTCGTTACCGAGTAAAGTGCGTCTCTTTGGAGCAGATACCGGCTGGGGGAGACGCAGCATCAAGAGAAAGGAATATACTTCCACGCTCGCTTCCCTACCCGGATTTACCCGAGCAGCGCACGTCCCCGCAGGCGCACCGAATTCGCCCGGATTGCTCGATGTGGACGCTGGGCTGAAGTGAAGAAAGGGCCACGCCGGGGAAGGCAACTAGCTGAATTACCGAAGCCGAGCTCGTCGGGAGTAGCCTAGTTGCCTCCCAAAGCGACGCTTTAAAAAAAAAGAAGAAAAGAAACGAAGAAGAAGACAGGGGACGACGCGTTCGAGGCCCAAAAACAGCGGTGGGAAAAATGGACTATGATTTCAAAGTGAAGCTGACCGGCGAGCGAGAACGTGTCGAGGACCTGTTTGAGTACGAAGGATGCAAAGTGGGCAGAGGCACCTATGGTCATGTTTTCAAGGCGAAGAGAAAAGATGGGTGAGTACAGGAGAGATTGTGGATAAGCGAGGCCTCCGTGCGGGTCGACCCCATCATTATTTCTCGCTCCAAAGAATGGACGTCGTTGGGTTTTTTATTTTTTATAAAATATATATTTTTGGGCAAATACAAGAGGAAGGAATTGTGGCTGCGAACATGCACCACGAAATGTTTAAAAAGCACGAAAGTGTTTATTTGATCACTTTTCAAGAGGGAAAACACATTTTGTCCACTTTTGCACGTAACAAGTACACTTGCCTCATCAAAGAGATCCAATGCAACAACAAAAAAACTACCATAAAAGAGACAAACTTTTTTTCTCATTTAAAACTGTTCCCAAATGTCTTGTTAACGTGTCTGTGTCCGCAAAAGACCCCGAGAATCGCAGTACACTTAACACCCCATTCCTTGTACGCCCCTTATACTGCTGGGCCAATGGCGAGTCCAGCTTTAGTTACCATGACGACCGGAGGTGTTACAACTACTAGGGCTACAACGATTAATCAAATAATTCGAGGAATTCGATCAGGTCGAAGCAAAATCTCACAACTTGTGCCGAGTCACTCAACACGCAGAACCGCCAGCCAACTCTTCACTCTCATTGCCTGACTCTCATCACTCAACCTGCTGGTCCCCACCTTTTCAAAACCAGATACATTCAAGGTCATAGATACTACAGTACGGCGTGAGGATGCTGACCCCAAGTAGACAAAAATAATACCTGCACCTGACATGCACATGTTGTGTTTAATAATGTAGAATCTGATAGGACAATTTGTCCAAATTCAGAAGGGCTTGCTCACAGACACAATTTCACAAATGGGCAGATAAAAGATTGAAGTGATTGATTAATTTGTCTCCTGATGTGTGGGCAGACACTGACAGACACACTACTGTTTGTATACTAACATTAAAAAAATAAACGTTCCATTATATGTCCCCTTTAACTTACTGTAGATAATTAGACTCAGTTTTGATTGACACCGTATGAGAGCATTTAATTTACAATGGCATCGATCCTAGCCGACAACCCAGAATTTTAAGGCTGACGTCCACTGTGCCCACCCGCCAAAGCGCGCCACCCGAGTATTTAATTGTACACTTGGGAAATGGCGTGTAATGTTTAGTCTTCAGCCGCATCCAAATCAGTATCTGATCTATGCTGCAGTTTTAAAAGTGTGTCAATGCCCCCAAACTGGGAAGCGATACAGCCCTCCCCCTAACGCACACTGTGCGTGTTATCACAGCCTGGGACATTCTCGCTCGTCAGAATGGCACAAATGAGCACTAAAAAGCGTTTTAAAGATGTTTGCGTTGGCTTAGGGAGGGCTGCTGTTTATAAGGACACACAAAGCACAGGTTTATACACGACGAGAGGAGGGGGGTGGCATGCCAATTCATTCAAGTGAGGAGGTCCCGGTGCTCTTGTTTTGTGCCCCGCCAGCTGCCAGACAGACCTCATCCTCAATTGTAGCCAGCCTCAGAAGTGAGCTCGATTACACAAATCTGGAGGTAATGCAAGTCAGCCCACCACCCCACTCTCATGCCAGCTGCCCCCACCCCACTCCTGCCCGTAACCCTTTATGCTCCCTTGGGTGTAGATGTTACTCAGCCTCTTTCGTGTGTTCATAGGAAGGACGATAAGGACTACGCCCTCAAGCAGATTGAAGGCACCGGCATCTCCATGTCAGCCTGCAGAGAGATTGCAGTAAGGCTTTTCTTTGCTTGTGACTTTGGTGTGTTAACAACTTCACACCATTCCTAAGTTGTTTGGTAATACAGCGGAATCTCTCAAGTCCAATACAGTTCACTCTGGAACAACACGCACACACACACACACATTTTTCTCCACTGGGAAATAATGATATTGATATGAAGTTTCTGTTCCAAGTTTGAAGTTTCTAAAACAACCACATAGCTTAGCCTTTAGTCTGCTAGCTTAAGGCTAATGCTAACACGGGCAATGATTAGCATCTACGTGGCCGTGTTATCACCCTTTAAGCAACCGATATTTGAACACAAATGGTGCAGCAACACATGCAGACAGATATAGCTGTACTCGTTTATATATTGTTTGTCATTTGCAAAGAACCACTACACAAATCCCACTTGAGTTCTAGACGGGATACACGTCACTGCAGACAGGAAATCTGAAGTATGAATTTGCCTTTACACTGCCCCCATGTGGCCAAGGCGCACACACCAGAATGAGCCGCACAATGTGCACTGAATATGTGACAAAAACTAATTATTTTAAATTCTCTCTAATTGTCATGACTCAGTGACACGGTGAACGACTGGTTAGAGCGTCAGCCTCACAGTTCTGAGGACCGGGCTTCAATCCCCGGCCTCGCCTGTGTGGAGTTTGTATGTTCTCCCCGTGCCTGCGTGGGTTTTCTCCCGGCACTCCGGTTTCCTCCCACATCCCAGAAACATGCATGGTAGGTTAATTGAAAGTCTCTAAATTGCCCCAAGGTGTGAATGTGAGTGCGTATGGGTGTTTGTTTATGTGTGCCCTGCGATTGGCTGGCAACCAGTTCAGGGTGTACCCCGCCTCCTGCCCGGTGATAGCTGGGATAGGCTCCAGCACTCCCGCGACCCTTGTGAGGTTAAGCGGCGACCCTTGTGAGGTTAAGCGGCTCAGAAAATGGATGGATGGATGGATGTCATAACTCATTACTGTATGTTTTTATAAAGTATAATATTAAAGAGTGCTATTTTTCTCATTTAAAAAAAGCATGCTTTTTGTGGGGGGAAGGGGGTTGGAATGGATTGTTGGCATTTCCATTCATTTCATTGGATAAGATGATTTGAGATGTCAGTGTGGTCAAGGAATGAATTAAACCTGTATCTCAAGGCACAACTGTATCATACTATTCTGTGCACCCTAAGCGGGCGGTGTGCAGTTTGGTAGACAGCACGCAGTGCTTTAAAAAGAACCCAAGGGTGCTTGCTTCAAGCTGTTTATTAACACTCCCAAGTTGAAGTTTAAAGTACAAATAATACAAAATAAAGAGAATTACACCTTTTATATTTAAATAAACACAAAAGTCCACTAGTGTAATGCTAACACATAATGCAACTCGCTATAGCGATGGAATAGCATTATCCATCCATCCATTTTCTGAGCCGCTTCTCCTCACTAGGGTCGCGGGCGTGCTGGAGCCTATCCCAGCTGTCATCGGGCAGGAGGCAGGGTACACCCTGAACTGGTTGCCAGCCAATCGCAGGGAACATCGAAACAAACAACCATTCGCACTCACAGTCATGCCTACGGGCAATTTAGAGTCTCCAATTAATGCATGTTTTTGGGATGTGGGAAGAAACCGGAGTGCCCGGAGAAAACCCACGCAGGCACGGGGAGAACATGCAAACTCCACACAGGCGGTGACGGGGATTGAACCCCGCACCTCAGAACTGTGAGGCTGACGCTCTAACCAGTCGGCCACCGTGCCGCCGGAATAGCATTAACGTCACACAATAACCCTTTAAATAATGAATATTTGAACACAAACAAACAAAGTGCAGCAACATATACAGAAAGATAATATAACACTACTCTCAAGCATATACATTATTCTTTATACTCTGTGAAAAACGATTTACTGTGTATTACTGCAGCTTTGTCCTTAGAGGCCAAGGTGTGCACAACAGAAGCAGAACATATATCTCCTGGGCAAGTGGAATAGGATTATTCCGTGTGTACAAAAAGTATTGTATTTGAGTGTAATGTATTCCTTGTTGAGTAAAAGTTTGTGTTTTTTAACAGCAATTGATTGTCCGTATAATAAGTGTTGTATTTGAACGAAACCTATGCCATATTCAATCAAAGTTTCCATAGTTCTTTGAAAAAGTTCAATCTGCAGCGCACAGAGAGAATAATCAGAGCTAGGACATAAGATAAATGGTTTCTTCCTGAGAGAGAGCATGCGAGAGAGAGAGAGAGAGAGAGAGAGACCAATTAATTTACAGAATCACATTCATTACGTGCCATCATAGCAAATAGCCATTATGGATGGATCCTTTTCCTTCCCCCTCCTCTGAGGCGGCTTCTGTGTTTTTCAGCTGCTGCGAGAGCTGAAGCACCCCAACGTCATCTCGCTGCAGAAGGTTTTTCTGTCACACGCCGACCGGAAAGTGTGGCTGCTCTTCGACTACGCCGAGCACGACCTCTGGGTAAGTTGTTCCCACTCAGGCTGGATTTACACTCCACGTCCAAGTGCCCAATTTCAATTTAATGCTTGTACGCGGTTCCCTATTCATGAATGCTCTTTCTGTAATATGCCACAAGATGGTGTACTGGCAACGACAGTTTAAATACACCACTAACTATTACCCCAAACACTTGAATATCACTTTAAACTCATTTTACGACATTACCCTTATAAATACATAGGTTATAAATGATTTTATGCAGGTGCAACGAAGACTCCCATACTTCCACTTACAACCTATGCTCCTCCTCGACATACAAAGATGTTTGTCTCTCAGTCGAGCTGCATCACTTCAACATAATTCCTTAACACCAATTGCTACTTTCCTATTAGCCAGAGCAAAAATGCAAATAAGTGATTTTTTTTTTCTGTCAATAGCTTAGGATTGTGTTTTTACACAAATAACATTATGGGAATACTTTATTGTAACATATCAGTATTGTATTGTAGAAGACAAACACATCACATACAGTGCAACTAAAGCAAAAGTTACAATGTTCATTTTAAATGCATGAGTGGACCTGGCTGACTCTTGTTTTTGTCTTGCTGCAGCACATCATTAAGTTCCACAGAGCGTCCAAGGCCAACAAGAAGCCACTTCAGCTTCCCAGAGGGATGGTCAAGTCTCTGCTCTACCAGATCCTGGACGGCATCCATTACCTCCACGCAAACTGGGTCCTCCACAGAGACCTTGTAAGCCGATTGGAAGGGGGCAGGGATATTTTTGGGAAGGGAAAACAAGGCAGAGTGCAAGCATCACTTCTGTCTGCATGTGTTTAGTCATGGTTCATAAATAACTTGTTTTGATGTGGTATTCTGTTTGGAGCCAATATGACGGATTTCTATGCATAGTGTACAAATTTGCTCATTCATTTTGCTGTGTTTTCTTATTGAGATGACATTTAAAAATACCTCTAACTAGGCTAATCTTGTCAAGGGATTTTCATGAAACCCTTTCAACCGAGGCTGCTGTGGATTGATTTGTCCACTAGAGGGGAGCAATTCAGAGCTTTGGGTCCACGCCGTACACTAATGTGTCATTAATTGTTTGTTTTCCTTCCTCAGAAACCAGCTAACATTTTAGTGATGGGGGAAGGGCCAGAGAGGGGTAGGGTAAAGATAGGTATGTATGCATTTTTTGATTGGTATGGTTTGTGGTTGTTGTTGCTTAACTTAACGGGTGTCTCTGTTGTGCAGCTGACATGGGTTTTGCCCGTCTCTTCAATTCACCACTGAAGCCTTTAGCCGATCTCGACCCGGTGGTCGTCACATTCTGGTACAGAGCACCTGAATTGCTGCTGGGGGCCCGGCACTACACCAAAGCCATCGGTGGGTTGGCTGCGTCCCCGCACTGAGCGCGCTTAGTTAGGGTCTCTGACCTCGGTTTGTTCTCTTGCAGACATTTGGGCGATAGGCTGCATCTTTGCCGAGCTGCTGACGTCCGAGCCCATATTCCACTGTCGCCAGGAGGACATCAAGACCAGTAACCCTTACCATCATGACCAGCTGGACCGCATCTTCAATGTCATGGGCTTCCCAGCTGGTGAGACACCACCAGCCCAAGTATTCTTTCTTTGTCTCTTTGTTTTCAATAGTACTGGGACAGTTGTGGCCCAGCTGCCACTGGAGCGAGCACTGTCGCAAATAGTGAAAATTCGCAAGTAAAGGTGTTTGTAATTACATATAGATGCTGCAAGATGGCCGTAAAAGCACTTAGAACGTAGAGGATCACAAAGCATCAACACCATGCACCCAGCATGTATGCAATATTGAACCTATGTTACATAAATGATTGTATTCACTTGTTAAATTATTAAACATAACCAAACCACTTCGGCATGAGGCTCATCTATAGTATTAGCTAGCATACTATACTAGTCTAAATAACACGCAAGCACAAAGTGATACGACATCACCCATGGGCAAACAAATATGCGCACTAGAACTTTGCGCAAACAGTATTAAGTCATTACATTCACCTTTTGACATTTACATAAAATAACCAAAGTCATCCGAGCACAGCGGGAAGCGTAGAATTGTCCCAACTGTGTTGACATTGTAATGACGTATGTTTTGGGGGGAACTAAGGCTATGTTCACTTTGCAGGTCAATTCAGATTTTTTTTTGCCCAATGTGACATTTATCTCATTTTTTTCATGTTATTGTGAACAGTACAATTCAGATTTGTTTCCATATCCAACCCAAGCCTCTTTCGTCTATGGTTATAAATTAGATATCTATCCGAGTGTTTGAGTGTCAAATGGGGCATCGTGCCATGCAGTGTGAATGTTGCTTTAGTGGTCTACCCTAAACTCTTATTGATGAATCAGTTGACAAACATAGTTGCATCTCCATTCTAAGATTTGTAAGAATTTTATTTCAGTCCAAAAAAGCATGATGATTCTCCAGCTTTTTCTTTCGGCATTAATGTGCTTTGTGAGCAGACAAGTCACAAACATAGAAACGTCCACTTATGTGAAGGCAACATTTCCGCCCATTTCTTCCAGTTTAGTAAAGCTGCCTGCCTACTCTTATTGCGAAATTCACCAGTCATCACGAAGGAGTTTGTTTTCCTCCTGTAGGGGAATCAAAAGGTTTTAGCAATTTTTATTATTCCAATGAGGGAGACTCATGTGGTCAAACCAAATCGTTTAGACTACACTGCAGGTCCAAGTGCCCAATTCAAATTTAACGCCTGTATCCAATTTTTACCATGCACATTTTAAGTGACACAAGTGGTTGTGTTTACAGTGATTTGATTCCCATTTGGGAGAGGCCTGGTTCCAAAATAAAAATATCAGAATCCATGCCTTTTTTTCCAATTTACGTTTCCTTACGCACATCCCAGTTGTACCACAATAAATCTGAATAGTGTCATTTCAACCATGGACCTTAAATCCATCCTAAAATGGTAATCCAGACCCGACAAGACTGATAACCAAGCAAGGAAGGGGGGTGGTGAGTGTGACATGCTTTAATCCTTCCTTCATCTGACAGATAAAGACTGGGAGGACATCAAAAAGATGCCCGAGCACTCCACGCTGATGAAAGATTTTAGGAGGAACACGTAAGTCTGTCGAGCTGTCCCTCTTTTCAACATCTAAACCGTTTTCATACAGTCACTGTGCTTGTTCCGCTTTCGCAGGTACACAAACTGCAGCCTTATAAAGTACATGGAGAAACACAAAGTCAAGCCAGACAGCAAAGCGTTCCATTTGGTGAGTGGAAGTGCGCACAAAAACATTTCCGAATTGTCGCCTGAGATGTCCCGCGTAACATTTGCGCTGATTGACAGCTGCAAAAGCTACTGACCATGGACCCCATCCGCAGAATCACATCGGAGCAGGCCATGCAGGACCCCTACTTTTTGGAGGAGCCGCTGCCCACGTCTGAGTAAATTTCGGCTCAACTAACACGCATTTGATGCTACTAAAAGTGACCTCAAATCATTAAAGAGAAGTTGTTGTTTTTCTTCAGTGTGTTTGCAGGCTGTCAAATTCCTTACCCTAAAAGGGAATTTCTGACAGAGGAGGAGCCAGACGACAAGGCAGACAAAGTAAGACATTACAGTAACAAAATCATGTATATAATATATACATGCATATTTTATATTTAACATTTTGAATCTTTTCTTTTTAGGAAAGTGAAACATCAATAGTTTGAATTCCTACCAATATTTTGTCTTCTTTTTAGGAACATGCAACACCAATAGTTTGTCGTTTTAGGAAAGTGCAACATCAACATTTTTATAGGAACGTGTAACACCAGTTGTCTTCTTTTTAGGATAATTCGACACTTTTTAGAATAATGGAACAATAGTTTGCCTTCTGTTTAGGAAAGAGAATAGTTATTTTTTTAAGAGGACTCAATAGTGTCTTTTTTAGGGAACATCAACACTAAAAGTTTGCCTTCTGTTTAAAAAAGGCAACATCAATAGTTGAAAATAAATTGTTTTTAGGAAATGCAATACTATGTCTTCTTTGAGGGGTGCATCATCAATAGTTTGTCTTCCTGTTAAGAAATGAACGTTGCAGATAAGTGCAACTGTTTTAACTGTGTGAATTATTGTCCTACAAAAGCACAAACAATGGTTTTTGTTATTGCTTTGGTGTATGGGTGTGCCAAATGGAATACGCTTCAGTTGGGTGGATGTAACCTTCAAAGGCCATGTGAGTATTCATCCGTTGCCAAATTGTGTGTTTGCCCGCAGAAAAACCAGCAGCAGCAACAGGGAAACAACCACACGAACGGGGCGGGGCACACCGGCAACCCCGACAACAGCCACGCCCAGGGCCCGCCTCTGAAGAAAGTGCGCGTGGTCCCGCCCACCACTACCTCAGGTGGCCTCATCATGACCTCAGACTACCAGGTAGACCCTTCCTCTCTCTGCTCTCACCTACTTTTGCAGCAATAACACATCGCAACACACACATAACAATATCTCCACCGACAATCGCGAGTCTGTTCCCTCAAACTAGTCTGTCATAATACCAAGATTGACCTGTGGTGCCACAGGGCATCCAGAGTCTATGGCTTAGCCCGACTCGATGTTGACCACACACATTAGGATTTGCGATTGATAGGATTGTTGGCCGAGGACGGGGAGGAAAAATCTTTTTTAACACCCTACACCACAGGATAATCTTTCAGAGAAATACGATTATTTGAGTCTTTGCTAATTGAGATCGCAAGGAAAGGCAAATGCTCAAATTTAGCCCGGTTAAGTGTCTGTGTTCCCCGCTTTTTATGTTGAACAGGTTTAACATTTACAATTATCAGGGGGAGCAAAATTATTTTGAACACACCCAGACTACAGGATAATCCCCTCAATATAATCTTTAAAAGACATCCGACAATGGTGCTTTTGCTGGCTTTGATTGGAAGGGGGAAAATACTCAAATTAGGCCCGATAATCGCTATGCGTCTACCCCGCTTTAAATATTGAACAGGTTTAACAGTTACGATTGTCGACCCCAACTGTTTTACAAGGAGATCGTGGTGGGGCTAGAATCACACTTAACACCCCGCCCCACAAAATAATCAGATCATTTCGGCATCCCCTTGATCACATGGGAGGGAAAAAAATCTTACATTTTGCCCAGTTATCGGTATGTGTGTTCACCGGTTTAAATACTGAACACTTTTAACATTTAGGTTTGTCAGCCCAGATAGTGGAGGGGAAAATCCCTCTTAACACACCACACACCACAAGGTAATCGATCATTAAAATCTTTGAGACAGCTGATAATCGGGGCTTTGCTAAATTTGATTGGAAAGGGGGGAAAATACTCAAATTAGGCCAGATAATCGTCTTCCCAGCTTTAACTCATGAACAGGTTTAACATTTACGTTAATCTTTTATAGACCTTTGACGAGGTCCTTGCTCACTTGATCACAAGGGAGGTAAAATGTTCAAATCTCTCTACCCGGCCGGTTTTAGTGAACAGAAGTCACCCTGAGCTTAAAACACATTGTAGCAATACTGAAGTTTTATTAGTAATGCCTTAACATTACTAGGTTAATTGTCTTGCTTTTGTAATACTTCACTCCTGATATTAGAAAAGTACTTAAACTTGCAGAGTTTAATATGAACATTGATGTCTGTAATGTCTCCCCGCAGCGCTCCAATCCACATGCTGCCTACCAGAACCCTGGACCAAGCACATCACTGCCCCAAAGCAGCATGGGATACTCCTCTACCTCCCAACAGCCTCCGCAGTACTCCCACCAGACCCACCGCTACTGACCGCACCCACACGTTGCCACACAAATGCCCACACATCCACACACACATGCCCCCCCCCCCTGCCCACGTCACCCTCATTACGCCTGCCTGAAAGAATGTACTGAGGGACGTGGGGCACCCTCTCTGCTGCAGTTCCCCCACCCCCCTTGTGAAGATATACAAACAAACAGCATAGCGCAAGTGTTAGCCACACTGCTACTTAGCAAAAATCCAACGAGTGATAAACGCAGGGATGGATGGCGATGAGTCCACAACCCCACCCTCTTTTTCACGTGTCCCTCCGCCTACGTGCCCAACCCAGCCAGTCGCTCCGTCACTGTCGAAGCTCGGGACGAGACTGAAAAGCTGCTATTTGACTGCCAGTGTCGACAGATTCCACGTCCGTCTGTCCTCCTGTGTGTCTCGTCTTTTTCCTCGTGTGGCCACCCTACCCAGCTGAGAACTGAACTGAGGTGCTGGGAGGACGGCGCAGCCCACACAACTGTGGTGGTTTTTTTTGTGTTGTTCAGAAAGGACAAAGAAAAAGTGACAATGATTTTAGTAGTTTTTAATTTAATTCGTTTTTAATTATGGCAAAGCAGCTTGACCAGCCCTACACTTGCAGTGGATATAAAAAGTCTACACACCCCTATTCCAATGCCACCTTTTTGTGATATTAAAAATGGAGACCATGATATCTATCAAACCTTTTTCCACCACTGATGACCTATAACCTGTACAACTGGATTTAAAATGTATATATTTTCAAGAGGGGAAGTTAAACTAAATAGCTGAAATAATGTGGTTGCACAAGTGTGCACAACTGCCATATAACTTGGGATGTGGCTGTCTTCAGAATGAACCAATCAGATTCAAACTCAATAAATGGGATTAAGCACACACCGGTCACCATTTCAAGTGCCCCTGATTAAACACAAATAAAGTTCAGATATTTTAGTATTATTTTTCTGACGTTTTTTTTTTTGGCTTTCTCGAAGCAGCCTGGAGATTTTGTATGAATACTGACTTATTTCAAACTGTTCACAAATCCCTCCACCTTAACTAAGGCACTAGTTCCAGTTGAAGAAAAGCAGCACCGAAGCATGATGATGCCACCACCATGCTGTTCTGTGATGTGAAGTGTGTTTGCGCTAAACATATCTCTTGGAATTACGGACAAAAAAGTAACTTTGGTTTTATCGGACGGTTGCATTTTCCCACTTGCAAACTGTAGCCTCTTCTCTAAGATAAGGCTCTGTCTTGCCACCCTATCTCATAGCTCAGACATATGAAGATTATGGGAGATTGTTGTCGCACGGACTAAACAACCAGTACTTGCTAGACATTTGTTTAGCTCCTTAAGTTGCTGTTGGCCACATGGCAGTTTTCTCATTTTTGTTATTACCTTTGTAAGTGTATCCAGTTCTTGGTAATGGCACTGTTGTGCCACATTTTCTCCAGTTGAGGACTGTGTTTCATGGTATATTTAATGCCTTGGAAATTCTTTTGTGCCCTTCTGACATTGATACCTTTGAACAATGTAAAGAAAAAATGTAAGAAAAAGCCTACTGGAACTTAAATGTATTTTGGGTTGATCAGAGGCACTTTAAATGGGGGCAGTGTGTGCTAACTTCCATTTAACATGAGTTTGAATGTGATTGTTTAATTCTGAGCACAGCTCCTTCCCCAGTTATTAGATGGTGTGCACACTTGTTCAACCAAATTATCTCAGTACTTTCGCTCTCAAAAAGGTGTTTTCTTTTTTTCAATTATGTTCTATGGGATACAGGTCAAATTAATGGTGGAAACTGTTTGACATTATTTACTTAGTATCATTTTTTTATATTACAAAAACCTGGCATTTGAACAGGGGTCTGTAGACTATACATCCACTGTACTTAGGCCGTGGGCCTTAACAAATCCAACCAATCGCAAGGAGGAAGGCAGATGGAATTGCATTGTACTGTATTGTATTGAAATATTTTACATGAAGCAAGTATCCTGACAATAAAAATGGAAGCGGTCCTATTTTTGGTTACGTAAAGTTTCGACGTAACAACTGGGTGCTGTTGTTCTGCTGCGGCTTCTCCGAGCTACACGTCACATTCAATCATAATATTCATCATTTTTAATGTTTGACTGCAAGTGCATCCAGCATGACCCTAACTTGAAAATGGAAAAATACAGGATGCAATTATTGCCCATTATTTGGGGCCAAGTACCAGGCAGTGTAAAGGCTCTGTTGAAGTCGCTGTTAATTATTATTGATAACACCAGTTTGACCAGTTGACATGAAGTTGGGTGAACCTATCATGATGATGCGCAAAAAAAGGATCTGTGGCTGAAATTCAACAGTATGTTGGATATCTTGGTTTCAACCAGCAATTTTGGGCATATTCCAGGGCTCGTACCTAGACAAACTCCTCCTACGGAATTTGCCACAAATAAAAAAAAGCCCCAATCAAAAGCAGGTACACTAGACAAACGGGTGACATTAAATTGTGAGGGCTTCTTGACTGTGGTAACTAATTTGGGTGAAATGTGGCCTCAGTTGGATGATCTTTTTAATGATTTGTCATGAAAAAGTGGGCATGATGGCCCAATGTTTAAAAAAAAAAAAAACAGTCCCCTGCAGCAGTTTCATCAATTGACACAAAATTGGGTGGACATGACTATTATAACATGACAAATGAAAAAGTCTCAAGTACCTATCCCTGAAATCGAACAAAAAGTCAGGCGTTTTGGGCAAATTCCAGCGCTCTTTCTATTTTTTTTTTTTTTTTATATATCTAAATAATTTCCACCTTTTTGTCTCGTGAATTATTATTATCATGCAGCCTTTTGCTGACCGCTACAGCTTGTTTTAAAACACACTTGGTCTATTTTAAGTACCATAGTAATCCTCTCAACTGAATCTTTTTCCACAGGATGATGGCCCAGCTATTCAGTAACACTTTCTAATAGTCTCATCCCAACCTTCCTATAAAGGTTTTATCACATTTAAAAATGGCTGTCGTTACTTGCGACCACAACATATTTTAATTATTATTATTATTTTAAAATAACCTATAAACAACGCCCAACTCTACATCAACCACCGCCCCAACACCCCCCAATTGCTACTCCTTGTCAGTCATTCCTTACTCCGCATTTCATTGGTTCCCACGAACGACCATCATGTGTCAAAACTCTCATTCGAGCTCTCATTGGCGAGTAGGGCGTGTCCCTGTCCTCAAAGGATTTCCCCCCGCAGTGGCCAGACAAGCTGAGGGGGGGGGGGGGATGTAATGTTAGGATGGCAACGCTAATAGGACTATCTAACGGGACTTGCGGACCGGCTGATTTCGTCTACTAAACCAACAATTGGTGAGGGTTTTATTATTATTTACTGAAAACAATTGGTGTCTCTCTTCATTATGTGGCCAAAACGTGACTGAATATTGATATTTAATTGTCTTTGAACTCAGGAGTCGAACCATTGGACTAAGCTAGCTAAACCAGTGGTCACTCCTGGGAGTCTCAGTAGCCGAAATCTGCCTCGCAAATTGACTATTTCTCGCTCTGCTACCTCACTCCATGCGTATTTTAGCTCCTATTTGTGTTTGCCGGAAACGGGTGATGTAAACGCCCAGATCGGCCGTGTCCGGCTTGGAGTTTTATAGACTGTAGGGATGTAGGGGTGCCTCTGATGAACAGATGTGGGTCAGCCCATCAGATACTGGAAGCGACGGTGCGGAACACTGATTGATCGCGGTTGCCATTAATGTGTGCGCGCGTGCTTAAAGGGAGAAAGTAGTCTGAGTACTACTGAGTAGGGTATAAAATGCGAATGTCAAGGCATGATGTTCATGTGACTCCATTACAAACAATAATGGTGGTATAGAAAGCAATCATGACATTGACTCTTATTTAAAATAGCTGTTTCTTCCCCCTCTTTAAATGATTTGCCTTTTGAGGGCTTCACCCATCTTGAAAACTCGATTATTATTATTTTTATTATTATTATTATTATTATTTAAAAACGGGTGTATCCTAGCGTAAGTGTTTGTATTTTATATTGGTGTAACGATTCGTTTCAGAAACGATTCGATTCGTATCACGATTCGTGGGTGCCTATTTGATTCAACAACGATATTGGTTCGTTTAACCGATTCAGTCACTTTTTAGCCAAAAATTCAACCGGTGTCAGTAAAATTCCAGGGCTTGAAGCTTTTTTTTTTTCTTATCCCGTGTGTGGGCAGAGCTTGGCATCAAATTTGGATTAGTCAAAATTTGCCTCTGAAGCTAGTTTCAACGGTAGACACGAAATTGGGTGGACATTATAGACATGTCAGGATGCATAAAGAATGAAAAAGGTGGGTGCGAGTTGTAGTAGTAGTAGCAGTCCTGTGGTTGTAGAATCCCTTTATTAGGTATCACATAATGGTATACATACTCTAATGGTATGCCGATCATCCAAGCACTATACTACTACTATTACTACTACAAAAATGCTCCACTTTGCATCAACTAGCAATGTTATGAATATTTTATCACAGGTTGCAAGTACAGCAGAAGGAATGACATCATACACGTAGCAGAATGGCAGTGACGTAATCCCAGTTGCATTATTTACCAATCAAAATACAGCACCGCAGAGGCGCCAAGCACCGGCTCGTGAATTAGCAAGTGCTCCACGACCTCTTCGTGTCACATCGGGGGGCCGAGGCGGCCATCTTGGTGCGGAAGTGGTAACCTCTGGGTCACACACTATTAATGCATGGCTGGGACATATTCTATTCTTAAAGACAAATATAATATTATTAGCCTTTAGTAGTCCTGTAATGGCAGGAAAGTTGATAGTAGAAGTAGACAATCCAAATAACATTCAAGGGTAAAATAAATAGTGCACATATTTTCAACATCAAACAAAGGCAGAGCTGTATGTGGCAAGCGTGCATGAACTATAAATACTCTACATGTGGAAGTGATTGGCAAAATGTACAGGAATAAATAGATAATACATGTGAAAAAATAAATGTGAACAGCAGTAAGAATACTTGGCAGTAATTTATGTACCCCCCAAAATTGCACACGTATCAAAGTCTGTATTTAAGATGTTGAGAATGAAATAAACGCCGACAATACTGTTATCAGTAGTGGAGTGACAACTGTACAATATATAAACGAGTACTATATGTATACAAAGTGAATATGAATTGTAAACAGAAGCAAGAATAGCGTTAATTTTGGAAAAGCAAATTATACCTTGTATACAGTGGTGCCTGGAGATGAGAGTTTAATTCGTTCAATGACCATGCTTGTGTTTGTGTTTTGTAATGAGGAAACTAACACCTATAATATTGTACTTTATAAAAATATAGTGGTAACATAATTAAATAGAATGTAAAGAATTAAACTGTTTGTGCATCATGATTTAATGCTGAAATGTGTGATCCAATTCATTATGCTGCTCCTTCTGGGGTGCCAGTCTTGGGCACCGGGAGGCAGTATACATAAGACAGTCATGCAGACACAAACGAAGAAGTCATGTGTCAATTGTCATTTTTCGTAGAGGATAAAGAATGCATGCCTGTGAATATTGTTATATTATCTGTCCAAATGTGTTGCTCCACCGTTTGTGTTCAAATATCAATCTTAAAAAAACAACTAACGAGCGTAAGGTTTGCATTGTTTGTTAGCATTAAGCTAAGCAGACTTTCCTAAAGCTCTGTGCTTGTTTTACACACACAACGTGTAATTCTTTTTGTTTGTTTAGTTTGACAGTATACTTCAACTGGGAGTCTCATTATTCATTAAAATGTTTTTTTTCTCCATGCAATTATAATGGGTGTCAGTTATTGCAGATTTTCGATATTTGCGGTCGGGCCCAATCCCTATCCTCCGAGAATAGTGGGGGTCCACTGTGCATGGATAAACTATATAGAAACAGAATACCATATTATATTCTGCAGACTTGATATGAATGTGAACAAAAGCACCAAGAATAGTCAGCATCATTGTATGCACACTAGCTCATCCACGCTCTTAGTTGGGCTTCACAGGAAGAGGAAGCTGATGAGAAAAGTACCGTGTGAGGGGGTTTGGGGGATTCATTGAAGAGCTGGTGCGGTTGCCGTGTGAACGGAGCGCTATTGTCCCAAAAAACTTTCAGTGTGGCTTCCCCCGAAGTCCCTCCCCCCCAATCACATACACCCCCACCCTCCCTTACTTGCACAACAACACATAAACACATAATGTCACACATCACTTTCCACTCACACGCACACTCTCTCATTCATTCAACGTACACCCTCTTTCCCTTCCACTTTCTCTCATGCATAGGAGGTCTGTTCCCCACTTGCTCCCCCGCCACCACCTCGCTACTCATTATCTCGCCTCACTGATGTGATTGTCATGCCCAAAACCAACCACATGCACTCTCGTCAGTAGGGTGTCTCTGCTCACACTGGTCGGTCTGTCCAGGCTGCAGTTGTTTGTCACCGCAAGCAACTGCTGACGGTCTTGTGAAGTGTGGCCACATGATGTTGTCTTTTTATTTAAATATTAAGTACCCTTTTTTTTTTTTTTTTTACTCCTTTTGGGGTCTTTTGCTCCGAGGGGGTTACAAACCTCAAAAATGCAGTGGAACCTCGTAAATTGAGTCATTCCAGGACTTCCGATTTGAGATTTTTAAAGATTTTTTTTCCCGTAGGAAATATAGTGGTGCCCTTAGATACGACTGACATGACAGCAGAACTGTGAGGCGGGTGTGCTCACCAGTCGCCCACTGTGTCGCCTGATCATGAACAATTCTTCTTCTCCTCTCTAAAAAAGTCTTCAAGCTGTGTATTCCAATTCCCAGTTGGAGTTTACTGTCAAACTAAACATAAAACAAAGACAATTACACAGTGTGTATTCAAAATTACATAGGTTTGCCTTTAGGTGTTGTTAGCATAATGCTAGCAAAGAATGCTACATGCCTTAGCTGGGCTGACGTCACTGGTCACTGTGTTATAACTGTTTCATCAATGGTTGAACACAAACGGTGGCGCAACACTTGTAGACGGACAATAGAACAATACTCAAAGGTATATCTTTATCATCTGCAAAAATGACTAAATATTCTCCTATTGCAGATTACTGAATCAGTTTTGATTTCTTCTTCGTTTGAGTCTGTTGTTGTCTGTATTATATTGCTTCCAGGTGGCCAAGGTGCACACACCAGAACGAGCAGCACAATGTCCATTGAATTGAAGCAATAAATGTGGCAAACACATTTTAAGTCTGTACATTCTATTTATTTATGACATTGCTGTAAGTACAAAAATATGGTGCTGTTTTTCTTATTAAAAACTCATTACAAACATTTCTGTTGTTTTTTTTTTGGGCGGGGGGAAGCTGGAACAGAAGAATGGGATTTCCATTCATTTCTATTGGGAAATATGATTTGAGTTATAAGTTGTTGTTTTTTTTTTTTTTTAAATTACAAGCATCCTCACGGAACAAATTAAACTCTTATCTCGAGGCTCCACTGTGTAAATAATCTGTTCCGGGGTCAAACTGTCACCATTGTGGCATATAATGCCCAATGCCTCAAATCTTGTTAAATCCCGATAGAATTTTTTTCCCCCCACTAATTTTGCTGATCAATCTCGACTGCCTCCATCATATATTGTTGCTTTGTTGCTCCAAGTAGGGATTGTCTTAGCAGCTTTTGTGCTAAAAGTAGCCACTCAGGTCCAGTGTTAAGTGGCAACGTGAATCTTTTGTTCTCCGGTTGTTTCATGAAGAGTGGACACAGCGGTATTGTCCCGGCCCTCGTCTTTGGACAGGAAGTGCAGAGGTGACACGGGCGGGAGCAGGAAACAGGAATTGGCGCGAGGCTGCAAAATAGGAAGTGAGGCGCTGATAAGATGGTCGCTCTGATGCACGCCGGGATTTCTCCTGTTGTTCCACTTTTTTTCCCCCCATCTTCAAGGGGACATACATGACTTTTGAATTTCTATATACAAACAGAGCACTCTACAGTATTATACTTAATAAAAACATACAGTAATAACAATTATAAACAAATTTAAAGACTATCAACAGTTTGTGCCTCATGATATCATACATTAATTGAATGGGCATTGTTTGTTTGGTGTGTGCGCCTTGGCCACCAGGGGTCAATGTAATATATTGAGACATACTACACACAGATTTGATGATGAAGCACAGAAGACCACCATCGAAACTAAGCTGAATTAATATTAGTCGTTTTTCGCAGAGGTGATAAAATGCTGCATCCACCAGTGACAATACGATGGAATCTATGAGTGCTTGCTTTAAGTGAGATAACAGCATTGACTTCTAATAAACGTTAAAAAAAGATGTCTCCTTTGAGTGTGATTTGGTATGTGAATGTTCCACATTTGAGAGTATCATTCTCGCTTTTTCCATTCACCAATCTGTGTTTGTGTCAGGATTCCAGCTGGGCCACTGACAGGCCGGACTGGGATTAGCTGGCACGCTGCATCTTGCTATTGCTAATGCCTTAATCCTCGCCGCTAGTCACCGTGGTCGGCCCTCGATCTGCGGGTCGGCCGTCGCGACCATCCTGGAACACATTTGAGTTAATAGTTCCCCTACAGAGGTCATCGTTATAGATGTATAAAGTAGAACTGTTCACCCTTTGATGACACAAACCTGTTTCCACTATGATACTGTCACCTAGTGGCTTTATATATGTATCGCCAGAATAAATCGATATTAGATAAATAAAACATATTTTTAGCTATTTTGATCAAAAGACAGATATTTATGTGTGTGTGTGTGTGTGTGTGTGCGTGTGCGTGTGCGTGTGCGTGTGTGTGTACATCTTCCCAACAGTGGTGCGTGGTCGTGAAGCGTCGCAGCCATGCCGCTGGTCAAGAGGAACATCGAACCACGCCACCTCTGCCGCGGGGAGCTCCCTGAGGGCATCGGCAGCGAGCTTGAGTGCGTGATGAACAACACGCTCTCTGCCATCATCCGCCAGCTCAGCAGCCTCAGTAAGACGCAACGTCACACACACGCATACAAGTATACACTTGAGGGCAGACTTCCACCAAGGCCAAATTATTAGCTACCTTATGCATATTTCCAGGGTCAAATTGTCGCCGTTTTAAAACCTTTGTGAACTGCACAGACGACGTTTTACATAATTTATCGTGAGCTCAATAGAATAATTGACCAAGTCATTTTTGAATGTTTTCGTGAAATAAGAAAAAATTCAACAAACAACATTAGCCTAATGTTAGCCTAATAGCATAATTGCCTGTAATTTTTAACTTATTGTCACTATAGCAATTAAAAGTTTTCTTTATCTCTGTGTATATTCTCAATCAGTCATGATAATGGTAAAGGTTGCATTGAGACAACTGAACCCTTTTTTTTTTTTTTTGTTGAATTTTTTTTTTTCTTCTTGTTTTGCGAAAATGTAAAAAAAAAATGACCGGTAATTATGCTATTAATTCACCACTGTGAATATAAAAACTTAAAACCAACATAACACTTCAGTGACGAAGGCGTAATGCAAAGGTGAGTCCCATTGCCAATGCAGCAAAAAACAAATTTTTGTGTGTCAATTTGTTTAAATTTCCCAACATATTTGTATTTTTTTTTCCTATTTATATTCAAATCTTTTTATTTTTTCCAATGTTTCTTGTCGTAAAATAAAAAAAAAAATTTTTGTCATAACAAATTGCCATTTTTATCTATTTATTGTTGAATATTATAGTCCATCCATCCATTTTCTGAGCCGCTTCTCCTCACTAGGGTCGCGGGTGTGCTGGAGCCTATCCCAGCTATCATCCGGCAGGAGGCGGGGTACACCCTGAACTGGTTGCCAGCCAATCGCAGGGCACATACAAACAAACAACCATTCGCACTCACATTCACACCTACGGGTAATTTAGAGTCCTCAATTAACCTACCATGCATGTTTTTGGGATGTGGGAGGAAACCGGAGTGCCCGGAGAAAACCCACACAGGCACGGGGAGAACATGCAAACACCACACAGGCGGGGCCGGGGATTGAACCCCGGTCCTCGGAACTGTGAGGCAGACGCTCTAACCAGTCGTTCACCGTGCCGCCACGAATATTATAGTATTCTTTTAAAATATTGTTGTATTTTTTTGTCTTTTTATATACATTAATATTGTTTCATTTTGTTGTCTATCTTTCCAATATTTGTATAATTTCTGTAAAATATGTTTGTATTTTTAGATGTTTTTTTCCCCCCTAATGTTTTGACTTGGTCCATGAGCAAATCCCTGACCCATTTTTAGCTGTATCCTCATAATATTTGTTTATATTATAAATATAAATATTTTTATATGATGTTGTCTTGATGTTTGCTATCGCCATGGCTCTCTCTACGCACCCTGGGGGTTATGAGGCTGGCAAAGCTCTGACAGCTGCATGTTTGTGTGCAGAAAATGTATATGCGTATGTGTGCTGTTTTCTATGGATCGAGGGTGTCACTGTCAGGGCAGCAGGGGCATCCATCTTTCATGTCCTTTTTGTGTTTGCCCCGTTGCAGCTGTGTGGGTTACATTTACACAGGCGACGTATGCATGTAAAATGTCTAGATGGGGGAGGGGGCCGTAAGACCCCTTAGGGAGTGAGGTCAGAGTTGAAGGGGCTCAGCACGCCACATCCAGGATTCTTCCTTCCACTAAATATTTTGTCCCTAAGCCCATCCTGTCAGCGGGAGGGCCACAAATGGCTCCCCCCTGCTTGGTATTTCTACTCCAAGCTTTACATAAGCTACACTTGCCGTTCATTAACAATGTTTGTGAATTTTGGAGCGAGGGCCCCTGTTCTTGCGTGAGCATACTGTTGTACTTTCTTTGTTTATTTTTTTATGATTTATGTTGCTCCGGTAATACTACTACTGCATTTCACTCCGTCTTTTGGCTCTTCCTATAAAACTGCAGGACCACTACCCAGAAGCAAAAAAAAAACCTTTATTACCTGTACAGACCGTGTTTTATGTCAAAATTTTAACATTCTTAGCTGTCCTATAAATGTGGAGTTAGTAAGTTAACCACTGTATAACAAAACTAAAACAAAGTAAAACTACTCACTCGAAGATTGTTTGCATAGGATGGGCCTCTATAGGTATTGTTGGAATTCAGTAACATTTGAATAGTAGTATAGCAGTGGTCCTCAAACCTTTTACAATAAGTAGCCCCTAAAAGAAATTTTTCAGTAAAAATTGTACCGAAAGAAATAATGGAAAACAAATAGGTCTAAAAGAATAAATGCAAATGTTTTGTATTTGAAAATTAAATACAACTCAACTGTATTTAACAAATGTACTGGATTAGGAAAAAAAAAAGGGTTTTTAATCTAATATTTTTTTATAATTTTCCAATGAAGTGTTGCCTTGACTCACTTGTTCTCTTGTTTCATCTATCAGGCAAACATGCAGAGGACATATTTGGCGAGCTGTTCAACGAGGCCAATGCCTTCTACCTGCGCGCCAACTCTCTCCAGGACCGCATCGACCGGCTGGCCGTCAAGGTCACGCAGCTGGACTCCACCGTGGAGGAAGGTGGGTCATCGGCTTCTTATATTTCCATTTATTTTATTTATTTATTTATTTTTAACTGTCCAGTACATCCGTGAACCCAGGGGCGGGCGAACATCTACCGAAAGAAATGTTGGAAAATGTTGTTGATAATGTGGGGAATAACGGTGGATTAAAAAACGCGGAGAGCCCTGTATGTGGATCCCTGGGCCATACTTTTCCCAACCCGTTGCTTTATGCAATAATTTCGGCTCACTTCTTGTGCACAGTTTCCCTGCAAGACATCAACATGCGCAAGGCCTTCAAGAGCTCTACCACTCAGGACCAGCAGGTGGTGTCCAAGAGTAGCGTGCCCAATCCGGTGAAGGAGATGTACAATTTGAGTGACAAGCCTCCACCACTTAGCATCCTCTCATCTTACAGGTTGGACATAAAGGACAAAAATAACACAATAAAACTGTGACTACATGTTTGCTTCTACTTGCGAAAGCAGAGCCCACATTGTGGAAGAGACATTTTATCTCTCGGAGGCAATGGTCCTACCCTACTACTGTGTAAACACATTTCTGTTCTTGTGTGCAGGGATGACAAGAAGGAAGCGCTCAAGTTCTACACCGACCCCTCCTACTTCTTCGACCTGTGGAAAGAGAAGATGCTGCAAGACACAGAGGACAAGAGAAAAGAGAAGAGGAAGCAGAAGGTGCAAAATCGTAATCACGCGTCGACATTATACTTTGTTAGGGCTGAAATGATTAATCGAATAACTCAAATCATTCAATTTCACAAAAACTCTGCCTCAAAGTTTCACAATGATCTAATGTTACTTCAGACACAACTCTGCGTAGAAAGTTATTTGTTCAGTCACTTTCTTCAACAAGCAGTAACAAAATGTAATAAGCACATTCATACAAGAGCTGCTATGGGCACAACTGACGCCCAGGGACTCACTCAACACACAGACTGGTTAACAGTTAGCCAGTTCACAGCCAGCCGCTAATCTGAGCCAACAACAGCCAACTCTACACTCTCATTCGCTGACTCTCACATTACGCACCAGGTTAGGCCCCGCCTTTTAAAGCTGCACACACTCAGTCGCAGATGTTAATGTGGAATGTGTGGATGGGGATCCCAAGTGGACAACAATAACACCTGCACCTCACATAAAATATATATATATATATTTTTCGATTAATTGCTGGGATAATCGATTCTAAAAATAGTCAGTAGTTGCAGCCCTACTCTTGATTAAAAGACTGGCTTTGTCTCTGAACCCAGGAACAGAAGCGCTGTGTGGACGGAACGTTGCAGAGGGAGGTGAAGAAGGTCCGCAAGGCGAGGAACCGCCGACAGGAGTGGAACATGATGGCGCTGGATAAAGAGCTGAGGCCAGACCACCGTCACACTATACACAGAGACAGAGGGGCCTCCTCCGAGGGCTCCATGTCTCCAGAGAACAGGTAAGGGAAGCGTGAGGATCTGGATTCTGACACCTTTCAATACAGACATACGGTGGATATAAAAAGTTTACACATCCCTGTTCAAATGCTAGGTTTTTGTGACATTAAAAAAAACAACCAAAAAAAAAAAAAAGTTAATTTCAAAACAAAATCTCCCAAACACATTTTTTTTTCTTCAGCTGGGCCTTGGGGCCTTAGAGAAAGTGGATGGAATTATGAAGAGTTCAAAATAGGAGTCAATGTTGGCACAAAACAATCAGGCTTCTGCTAGTAAACCCCCCAAAAATAAAAATAATAATAATAATCCAGGGAAAGCCTACTAGAACATCTGAAATTGATTTGGGGTTAATGAGATGCACTTTGAATGGTGGCATTTATATGCTGACTCACATTTAAGTTTGAATGTAATTGGTTAATTCTGAATACAGCCACATCCCAATTATAAGAAGGTGTGCGCACTTATGCAACCACATTATCTCAGTTTATTTTTATTTACGCTCCCAAAAAGGTTAAACATTTCAATTGAGTTGCACAGGTTATATGTCACATTATTGGCGGGGTAAAGGTTTTAAATGATTTATCTTGGTCTCCTTTTGTTAGATCACAAAAACCTGGCATTCAAACAGGGGTGTGTGGACTTTTTATATCCACTTTGTAATTGGATTATTTTGATCAATGTTTACAACGCAATTGTTGTGTGTAGTTTATGTGTGCATAGCAGCTAAACTGATGGAAAGCTGCACAGTTTAAAATACTATCGTAAAGTAAATTGTAAGTAAATAATACAAATAAATACAATTCTGTCAGGGCTCACGGGGTCGACCTGCATCACTATCCCAATGCTATGAACCACGCTGGCCACGCTCACACGTACTCAGGCCCGCCGCCCAGCGTCCTTGCTGCCCAGATGGCGGCGGGCCACGGCCCTCGCGGAGGGGGCGACCACGACGGCAGAGCCAGAGCGGCGGCTTATCAGGGTGGCACGCTTGGCCGCGCCCACCACCACCAGCATCACCAGCAAGTCCCGCTGCCTCCCCCGCCTGCCGAGGCGATGAACGGCGGCTCCATGTCCCTGCCTCCGCTTGACTATAGGTAAACCTCGAGGCATCAACTAATTAAAAACACATCCTCCACTTAAGACAAATAAACAGCTGTTTAGAGAGATGTCTCATGGAAAAAAATCAGTGTTATTAACTCAAATTATCTTAGTTCATGCATATGGACATTAAATAGTTTACTGGTGAGCTCATTTGAACTCAGTTGGTAACCAAAACAGCAGCTGTCCCAAAACTTTATTTGTAAAAATTAAAGCCCTCCTGTTAATAGACACTGGTAAATAAACACCTCAAATCACTTCATGAGATAAAGCTCCACTTTCCCTTGACATCTCTTGTAATAGCTGACTCATGTTGTGTACTGTATTATTGTTTGTAAAAAAAAAAAAATATCCCTCCCACCGAATAAAAGCCACTTCATTCAGTACACTTCTCCTGTGATCCAGTACTTGAGGTGTATCAGCAATTCTGCCTTGCTCTATAATACACTAGTAATATTGTTATTTATTATTGCAAACATTTGTTTGGGTGCCCCTGTACTGTACTGTACAATACAATAGCTGTATCACAGATTCTGTCTTATGTAGTACACCGGCAACCTTGATTAATATTAATGCAAAAATTCCTTTATTTGAAAAAAAACAAAAAACAAAAGCCTTCCCCTCTAAGTGCCCCCAGCCACTTCATCAAGTGCATCTCTAATGTCTTGCTCGTGTAATACACTGGTAAAAATGTGTTTGTTAAAATTAAAGCTGTCTTCTCGCAGCATGGATGGTTACGCCAACACGGGACCGCCCCCCCCACCCCCGGCTCCTGTCATCCCTTCCGCCCTGACGGCCTTCGCCTCGCCACCCGGAGGTCCCGTGTCTCCCGGGCCCGGGGGTTACGCTTCGCCTCCGCCGCCCATATGCGGCGGCCCAGTCGCTCCGCCGCCTCCCGGGCCCCCGCCGCCCCCTCTCCAAGCCGGTGCATCCCACGCCATGGCACACAAGATGTCGTCGCCTGTGCCCATGGAGAGCAGCGTGGTCAACGATGCCCGCAGTGACCTGCTGGCGGCTATTCGTATGGGTATGTGTGTGTGGCATTATTTAAACAGCGTGGAGTGTGCATCTAATCGCTACAGTATTTACATCTGCCAAGGCCAGACTTTTCATAAAAGTGTGGTTACTTAGCAGGCATCATCTACACCTGTTATATAATAATAATTGCACTTTCATTTTATTAATCATTCCTTTTCAATGAGTCAGTATTATAATTGTTTTTAAATTTCATTTCATGTTATTATTTTAATTGTCTTCAGGCCTGTTAAAAAATAGTTTATTTTAGTCCATTTTCTTTTAATAATTCACACTCTTTGGTAATGACAATTATTAATAGTTTGACTTTTATTTTATTTATTTATTTATGATGATGATAACGTATAATTACTTATTGTATTCCATTTTAATATGTAGTCCCTTTCAATTTTTATTTCATTTTTAAAATGCACTCCTGTTCCATAATACTTATTTAAATTTTTTTAATTTTTTTTAATGTAGCACTTTTGTAGCTACCTCAGGTCTCTCTACAAGTGAACAAGCATTTGCAAAACAACAACAATAAATAGTGTGTTCGTTGTCTGAAGGTGTCTGTTGTCCCCCTGCAGGCATTCAGCTGAAGAAGGTTCAGGAGCAACAGGAGCAGCAGGCCAAGCGGGAGCCCGTTGGCAACGACGTGGCCACCATCCTGTCGCGCCGCATCGCCGTGGAATATTCTGACTCCGAGGACGACTCAGAGCTGGAGGACAACGACTGGTCCGATTGAAACACACACACACACACACACACACAATCACATGCTGTATAAGATGAAGGGTCCACAAGTTGCAACAAGCACTGTAAAGTCAATATACTGTAACCATGACCACTTCCTGCAACCTCCACGTCTTGCTGGATGCTTTTCAAGCACAGTGAGTGCCCCCCAGTGTACCTGTTGTAATGCTGCACTCACACGTCTTGTATAATTTGATGTACATGCCACATTTGAAAGTGTTAGATTCAACGAGAGACTTTCCTCTTAATAATCCCCTCCTTTTTCTTTTTTTTTTACACTCAACATTATTCTATAGATCACCAAGTAGAGCAGGGTTGGGCAACCTATGGCCATATGCGGCCCGCCAGAGCATTTGATCTGATCTGGACCGAGGATTTGAAGGAAATCAGGAGTGTCAGGAGTTATTGCAGCTTTACAGTGTCGCAGGTAGAGGGCGCCCATGAATCTCTTAGGACACTTGGTCTACGTGACATTGTTGAGGTGAGTTAGTAGTCTCTTATTTAATGGCAAGTCATCAAACTTTGCCCAAAACTCATATTCCTCGAGTAGTTCATTTTTGAAGCCCCCCTGGGAAAATTGCCTTAAATTGGTCACTTCAAATCAAAATGGCAGAATTTGTTATTTCGGAAATGGTTTCCCGAGACTTTTTGATGGGCAGCCAAGTTTTATTTTGCTAAGCAAAACTTTATTTGGAAGCTGAATTTTTAAATAAAAAAATTTGGTCCAAAAAAATCTTCAACCCACAAATGCTCATAAAATAACAAACTTCGCTGCTATGCTACACCTTGACGCATTGACGAGATCTCAAATTTCTTTGTTTAGCGTTGTCCATTTGTTGAGCATACATGATTCACATTTGGTAGGAATCGTACAAAATAGTAATTTGTCTATGAAGGACCCCCCAGAAAATTGGCAAAATTACCCCAAATTCGCAGTTTAAAACCCAAACTGCAGACTACCTGTCTCTTTTGGGGAATGACTTCTTGAGACTTTTTGGTGGGTCTACTTATCATAGACATGTCTACCAAAATTTCATGTTGCTAAGTGAAATTGTTTTCAGGGGCTGAATTTTCAAATGCAAAATATGGTCCAGTAGGAATAGTTACGCTTTAAAGGACCCCTGGAAATGTCTAGAATAACTGTAAAATGGCCACGCGCATGGCTAAATTTTGTACACTGAAATGGCTCCTGATGGTATAAAAAGGTTGGCCAGCCCTGTTGTAGATAATGAACGGGAAGTAAATGTGATCAAAATGATTGCAGGTTGAGACTGTGTCATGTATACGGTCTAGTGTAAGCTTTGTAACCGCAGAGTAATAAAATAAAAAATAATAATAAAAAAAAAAAAACATGAATGGAGCTTACGGCTGGCGAGTCTCCTCACTGTCCACCGCTGTCGTCACGTGTACTGTACCTGGCTCCTCTGTTTCCATGGCTACGGGAGCAGAGTTGCCATGGCAACCGGATAGAGAGCAAGAGGGGTGGAATGAACAAAACAGCCGTCATTTGCACAGCACGCTTGTTTGCGAGATTTTTTTTTAATAGAAAATTAACTAACCAAAACAATTAAAAAGTACAACTAGAACACTTTGGAAAAATAGACAGCACACACTTCGCACAAATGTTTTTTTTTACAGTTAAATTAGTGCATGTTGATTCTCATTTTGCAGATACTTCAATTGTGCCATCGTGATTCCCCCTCACCCACCAAAAAAAATAACAATAAAGTGCATTTCACATTTAAAAACAACACACAATGCTGTTACTGTGGCAATCCCCCCCCCCCCCCAGACATTCACAGGACCCCTTGAGTGTAGGGTTAGTTCGCTCGAACCACTTCCAGCTCCTCCTTGGCTACACAATTACTTTCACTGTGCGTGTAACAGATAACTGTGACAGTCTTTTGCTATTCTTAGATACAAAAGCCCTTTTCACACCCTTTTCAAAAAATTCTACATTGTACCAGGGGGGGGCAAAAAAGTGGTGCGACCCAACTCCTTCCATTAAGAGTGACTGCTTTGGTAGCACCATGCAAGGTGGTAAAGTCCCCCCATTTGGAAAGCATGCCTTATTATTATCAATAATATTTACACATACTCCGAGGAAACATTTGTCACTACATTCAGAAAAAAGGCTTTTACAGCGCAGTGATATCATTGTACAACATAAAGAAATTCAAGCTGGAAAAAAATAGAACTTTTCAATGACTATAACAAAATAGACTTTTTTTTTGTTTTTTTTTTTTAAATTGTTGTGATGTCAACATTGAGCGGGGCCACGTTCCAAAAGTCTTCCGAGATCATTTGGAAGTGGCCCAGTTTAGCTCATAAGATCATTCAGAGTTCACTTGACGGACTTCCGCTGATTTAATCGATCATCCTCTTTCGCTTTGGCTTCAAGTAGCGTGGGTTTTTAGTCCGATGACGTCGCAGCAGCATGCGGTGGAGCACAAAAAAATGTGGTGGAAATTCTCTCTGAACAGACAAGGAAGACTGGCAGCAGCAGCATCCACAACACGGTAAACACCCACGTATGTAGAGACACACTCCTCACATGAGGAGACCACATGCGGCCATGCAACTCCTAGCACGTCAAACACACACACAAAAGACACTTGAGGTTACAACACTCAAGCAAGCTCAGGAAAGCGACGATAAAACATGTAGGGCACTTGTATCTCTTATGACATGCCTGTGATAAGATGTACGCTGTGCTGATATATTTATGACATTGATAAGACCTATATTGGTTATTGTGTCATCATATGAGGGTGGATCGAGAGAGCCCTCATTACGGGCTGTAATTTGAGGCACTGCTCAATGAGGTTTGTTGCAATTAGTTTTTTTTACACCTTTTTTTTACACCTTGTTATGAGAGAAGCTCAAGCCACAATGTAAAATCAGCTGATTACATAATCATATGAGCAAAATAATTACTGATTGGGAAAGCCCTCTTGGGCTGTAATTTGAGGTCTTACTCGATAGTTTGTTAAATTATTATTTTTTTTTTTAACCTTGTTTGTTACAAGTGAAATGTGAACATTAATTCCCACCAAGACAAATTAGCTGATTTAATCATATAAAGGCACAGCAACAAAATAATTTCAGATTCAGAAAGCCCTCAATACGGGCTTTAATTTGAGGTCCTACTCAATGGGCTTTGTTGCAATTTGCTTTTTTGAACTTGTTCCAAGTTTGAACTGCATCCATTTTCACCCAAAATCAGCTAATTACATCATCATATGAGGTCACATTGACAAAGCAACAAATGAAAATTCATCCACGAAGCCTGTTATTTCATATTTTCTTTTATAAGCATTTGCGTCACATTTGATTATCCCTCTCACAGCCATCACTCTGCGGGGAGGAATCACAGTAAGTGTGCGTGGATGTTATTGCTGTCTTGAGTATTGCTTCGCTTCTTAGAAAATAACTACCGTCCAAAGGTTAGTTATTGCTGACAACATGACAAAAAAGGTCGAGAGCTCTTTATTGGCCTAAAAGCAGATGTCACTTTTACAATGACTCTATTAGGGCACGCACATTAGTTATAGCGCACTTATTGGAATTACTATGTCAACCGTAGACTATTTTGTACATGTATTTCTTAAAATAAAAAATATAATAAAAAAGTGGGCAATCATATTTGGCAACTATAAAAAATGTAAACAAAGACAGCTGTATGGCAGAACTGACAGGAAAAGAATCTCCAATTTTCTGTAAATTTTAGAATCTTTATCTTTTTTGGAGATAAAAATAACACAAATCAGAGCTACGTGCTTTTCATTGCACAAGAATGGCATTATAGTACATGAAATTATATAAATCTAGTCATAAATATTAAAAAAAGGTAAGTTAGATACTTAAAATATATTTAATTTCTGTAAAGGAGTACTATACACCAAGTACGAGTTATGGTGTTTTGATGTAAAAATAATGAAAACAAATTTTACTAAATGTGAAAAATTTTGCATACTTTATTTAAATTAATTCCCTTTCAGCGAGAGTTAAATACAAATAAAATTACTGTATATGATGTTAAATTTTACGTATTTAAATAAAGTATGGTTATTTAGGTTACAATATTTAAATTAAAACAATTTCTAGTTATTTCAATATGTGCCACATAGTAGGTTAAATTATTATAAGCACCCCACAATGGGTTAATCTGTTTATATTTATATTATAATTCAATTTAATTGACTGGCTGTGGTAAGTCACATGGATTGACTGACATCCTAGTAACGAAACGGTGGAATTCTCTTGCATGGACTTAATGCAAACTTCAACTACGTCAACATACAAAAATCGAGCAAATACGAGTGAGGTGGATGCACATTACACTGCAGCCTCCAGTGAAATAAATGGGGGGGGTGGGGGGGGGATTATCGATATGGTGGTGTCAAACACATTCACACACAAGAATCCAGTGAAAGACAAGAAGCGTACCGAGGGCTCATTTCCACAAGAGAAGCTGGTGTCTATTTTTAGCTGGCCGTGCCTCTTTAGGTTGCCACGCACGTTCGAGGCGGGCGGGGATGGATGCTGCTCCAGACTTTGATGCAGGGGTAAAAAAAAATAATGAAATAGGCCTGCGTGCTTGGCGTTGTCGTCGTCTGCCTGGTTTTTAATCTGCCATTTGAGCGACCAATAATCCCAAAGGACGAGCACGTGGCGGCCGAAGCTGCGTTGTGCATGTGATGTGCACCCTCTGCAGAGCGGGGCAAGGGTGGGGCACCAAAAAAAGGGGGGGGGGGGGGGGCGCGGAGGCTGCGATGGTGGGCAGCATGCAACATAGCCGCCTCATGTGAGGATAACGAAGAGGGACAAAAACCTCGCGGGATGACGAGAAAACCACCGTCCACCCGGTTAACTCCCATGCCGCCCCTCTATGTGACCCAGGGGTACCACCCTTTCTCAAAACCCACCCAGGTCAATTTGCGCTAACCCTCTCAAACCTCTCCCAGATGGACCAAACCCCAGGATGTCCCCCTTTTTCAAATCCCACCCAGGACTGTTTGTTCCAGTCCAGGCCCACCCCTCTCTCAAAACAGCCCCCTGGTAGATTAACCTCCTCTCTCAAAACCCACCCGGGTCAGTTTGATCCAACCTAGTGGTGACCCTCTCTCTCTCAAAACTCACACTGGCGAAACAATCCCCACCCCCCTGCCCCCTCTCTCAAGCTCCACCCAGGTCAGTTGGTTCCAACGCAGGGGCACCACGTATTCAAAATCCACCCAGATCGGTTTACCTATTTTTGCCCCCTCTGTCAAAACCCACCAAGGTGAAACAACCAAGAGGTTACCCACCAATCATTTGGCTCCAGCACAGGGGTGCCACCCTCGCTCAAAACTCACCCAAGTGAACCGACCCGGGTCGATTCACCCATTTGTGTCAACCAACGCAGTGGGCACTCCCTTTTTCTCAAATCCTCCCAGGTAATTTTGGTCGAACCCAGGGGCAAACCCCTCTTTTACGTGCCACCCAGGTCAAATTGCTTCAACCAAGGGATGCCCCCTTTCAGAACCCATAAGGTGAACCAACCCAGGGGCACCCCCCACTCTCTCAAGTCCTACACAGGTCAGCTGGCTCTGACCCCGGGGGCGCCACTCTCTCTTATAACCAACCAAGGTCGAGTCACCCATTTGTGTCAACCAACCCACGGTAGCACCCCTCTCAAACCCCCACCCAGGTCAGTTCGCCCATGTGAGAACCATCCAATGGGCGCCCCCTCCCTCCCATATCCCAACCGCTTGGTTCCCTGGGTCAGACGTCACTGGGAGTCCGCGCCCGCTGTGCCACACTGGCGGGAACGCAGCCACAGCACACCAACCACAGCGCCTTCTGAATCTCCTGGTTCCGGAATGCGTAGATGACCGGGTTGATTACTGAATTGTAGGTGGCGGGCACCAGTGTGGCGTAGGTGTACAGCGGTGGGTACGTGTAATCGGCGATGAGCGAGTAGACAGTGAAGGGCATCCAACAGGCAGCGAATGTCCCTAGGATGATGGCCAACGTGGAGACGCCCTTCCGCGTAGTGACGTAGTGAGGCGAGGCTGCCAGGAAGTGGTGCTGGAGGGCAATCTGGTGGGCGTGGCGCATCACAATCTTGCAGATCTGCACATAGAGCTGCAGCATGAGGCCGAACAGGAGCAGGAAGGAGACGGAGAGTACGGCAATGTTGTTCTTGGTGAGCGGGCGCACCACGCTGCACGTGGCCTCCTCTGCCAGACAGTTGACGCCTGTGACAGGAAGTAGACCCAAGCACAGCGAGAGTCCCCACAGGAGGACCAGCATGGTGTACGTGAAGGCCGCCGTGCGCTCCGAGTTGTAGGTCAGGGCGTAGTATAGCGACAGATAGCGGTCGATGGTGATGGCCAGCAGGCTGAAGACTGACGCGGAGAAGGAGGCCACCACCAGGCCCACAGTGAGAAGTTGGGCCGAGTCCGACTGGAGCAGGTAGGCACAGGTGAAGTGCAGCACCAGGCCCAGGCCGGCCAGCAGGTCAGCCAGAGCCAGACTGCCGATGAGCAGGAACATGGGTGCCCGCAGCGCCGGGTTCTGCCAGATCACCAGGACCACCAGAGCATTCTCGCAGGCGATCAGAGTCCCCGAAGTGCACAGGACGATGTCCCACGGGTTGATCAGCAGGGGCAACTGGCGGGGCGAGAGGGATTCCTCTGCGGGGAACGTCGCCGGGACGCTGGCGTTGTCCGTCGGCCCCCCGCCGCTGGCCCACGCTGTGGGCTCCGGGCTCAGCCAGCTGGGGGTGGCCGGTGGCTCTTCGCTCATCGTGGCCCCCGTCTAAAAAGACACAGCCAAACTCTATAAGGACATATCCACTTTATATTTCGAGTGTTTGCCAACCGTTTAGGCCATAGGGTTAGGGCACGGACCCAGGGAGACAGAACCTCATGATATTTTGGCAAACGGCACAGTTTTCACCACTTTTGTCTACATTGCAATGCATTTTCAACATTTCCGAATGAATAATATATGAATTCTTGTGACAAAATTCATGAATATGCCTTGGCCGAGGTGTATAGCCCAAATATTGGTAAGTAACGGTTTTCCTCAACTGTTGTCAACATTTTCATTAATTTCTACACATATATGTATGAATTTTGATGACAAAAATTCATAAATATGCCTTCGTAGAGGTCTGTACTCGAAAGGTTGGTGAATAGTTCTTCCCTACTTTTGTCAACATGCAATGCCTTTTAACTTCATTTGTGAACAGTCCATTCATTATCCCTTCGCATAGGTCTGTGATAGGAGAGTTCACCACCCCCCACACTCTTGTCAACATGCGATATGCATTTTGCCATTTTCATTAATTTATGAACAGATAATTCATTAAAGTTTATGCTCAAAATTCCTTAATATGCCATCTCGGAGAACTGTGCTCCAAATGTTAAATAGGGGCTTTTTCCTACTGTTGTCAACACGAATATAAAAAAATATTTAATTTGTGAACAAATAAAACTAAAGTTTATGGCAACATTAATATGCCTTCGTGGAGGTGTGCCCCCCCCCCCCCCAATGGTGGTAATCACCCCCCCCCCCCCAAAATGGTGGTAATTCTCCCCCCCCCCCCTATTTTGTCAACGTTACGATGCATTTTTCAACATTTTACAAAACAACAAATTATTCATACATCTCAATGATGTAAATTCATTAATATGCCTTGGGTGAATGTAATCGCTCAGCAAGATTACGTGAAGACTACTCAGCTGATTTTCACTCAACTTTGTGCGTGGCCTAAGGAAACAGATCTCATGAAATTCTGATACAAAGGATGATTTTCCAACATATCTGAATGAATAACAGTGAATCCCACATGACAAAATTCAGTCACATGCAGGTTGGGTATCCAAAATGTTAGGCCCTTGGCAGAGGTCTGAGCACAACACTGACTGTTTTAACGCAATCACCCACAAAGACATGCTTCCCTGCTCGGGCGAAGGGCATCAAAGCACATAGCAGGCCACGTTGACTAACAGAATATGTACACCGGTGGTAGGAGGCCGACCCACCCCACCTCGCACAACAGCAACATGCACCCAAAGTGGCCATATGTTACTGCTGCTGATATTCCTGCTGCTCCACGTCAGCAGAAAGGATGCTGGAGTGGGAGGGAAAGGTGTGGGGGGCAGGGAGGATTGGTCATTTTACTCCCGCATGTCATGGATGCTCAATGCAGCTTACCTTGAGTCTGTGAGCTGACGCTGGAGCCGTTCAGAGGCAACCTTTTACATCCATGCCGCTGGAGGAGGGAGCTGTGGCTGGAGAAGAGAAGAGAGGAGGCGGCGGCGGCTGCTGCTGGTGGTGGGGGGGTCCAGGGGGGTGATGCGGCGGCTCCTCTTTTGGCTTGGTGATGTGAGGATGAAGAGAGAGAGGAGGGGAGGAAAAAGAAACGTGCAGACTGCGGCTGCGTGAGGACATGAGAGGGGAGGGGTGGCTCACGAACTGATGGAGAAGGGAGGAGGGGACCTGCGTCTGGCGCGCCTTCCAAAGAAAAAGGATTGTTCCTTTTACTTCCTGCCCATGAGGTTACGCTCCTGTGGCCGATCATTATTCTGTGAGTCGGGTTATACAAAAAAACATTTGATTCCTTCGTAGAACTAAAATGGCAGACCTGTATGTTTTTCCCAGCATGAGTTTTAAAGACTTTTTGGTACATCACCTCATGGTGGACACACCTACCAAATTTCATGTTACTAAATGAAACTGTCTTCGTGTGCTGGATTTTCAAACAATTCCCAACAATTTTGTCTCTAAAATGGCCTCTTCAAACCAAAATGGCAGAGCTGTGTCCTTTCAGACTTTTGGGTGGGTCATCTCATGATAGACATACCTACCACATTTTGTATTGCTAAATAAAACTTTCTCATGAAGCCCCAACCCAGCACCTGCCCAGAGGGACTACACAACTTAAAAATAGCTCTTGTTGCAGCAGAAGTGAACGTCTTAAGCAGGTAGCACCACTGAGGGGCGATATTGAGCAGCTATGAATCATCACTGTGACTTCAGAAGAAAGAGAGTGCATTGCCTAAATACTGGCTTTATTTCTTTTTCTTTAAAACAGAAAATGATCACGATTCAGGCCTTCTCATCCTCCATCGCTCCCTCATGTTAAACACACCAACACCTACAAAACGGTATCAAAAGTGCACCATAGTGTTATTAATACATCTCTGACGTTTTCCAATAATAGCTTTTTTTTTTGTAATATTTATACAAATACCATTCTGTACACTGTAGAAATACACAATCCCGGTCACCCCTTGTATCTTAGTTTGGATAATTCCCAACTTGGGTGAGGGGAAATATGAATGATCGAAGGCTCATTCATCCCTCAAACTAGAACGCCACTCAAAAAAAAAAAAAAAAAAAAAAAAACATCTGTACAAATAGGCGTGCTATGCCGTTAACAGTATCCTCGACGCCATTTCGTTCGTTATTGTCCCATGGGCTCGGCCCGTGTTTAGTCCCTGGACTGGTAGAAGAGGATGTAGCCCGACTCGGAGTTCTTGGAGATTTCCGAGGTGAGGCCGTAGAACTCCTCGATGGCCTGCGCATCGATTTTCTGAACAAGCATACAAACAGTGATTTACAAAAAAAAAAAAAAAAAAAGGTTTTAAAACATGTAAAGCGGGAAATCAAACATTCATCTTTACCTCCACGATGTCGTCGTCGAACAGCAACCAGAAGTCGTGACTTTTAACGATGGCAATGTAGTGGCCTCTGTTCGGACCACTGCAAAGACAAAAAGTTGCGGCAAAACCCAATTTTTTTTATAGCGGTCTAAAAAAAGCATGGTACCATCTTTTATTTACTGAACTGTAGACGCTCTGTTGAGGGGAGGACTTTATTTAGAAATGTATTTTTATATTTGAATACAAAATAAGCATTTAATATTCAAGTCAAAAAACAAAGTTATATTTTTTCCAAATAGTGGCATGGAGCTAAGGCATTGACTTGAGGAATTTATTTATTTATTTTATATCCATTTATTTGGAGAGGAAGTTTGATATTAAAAAAATATTGCCTTTTTATATTTGCCATGGTTTTTATTTACTCAAAAGTAGAGTATAAGGTGTAAAGCATTTATTACGGGGGAGGCCCACAATTGTGTATATTTTTGAGAACCTTTTGTTTTTTCCCCCAAACCATTCTCTTTACAGATTCTGCTACTGTTTTAATATAAATATCAAGATGGTTGCTTCTGTCCTCGGCAGCTACGCACCTCCCACAATGCACCACCACGGCGACCAGGTCGTAGAGCCTCTCGGGATTGGTGGCGTCTCCGGACGTGTTGAAGAGGCGCAGCTCCAGCGGGAAGACGACGCGGTACGACAACTTGGTGTAACGCTGCAGCTGCTCCATGTACTTGAAGCGCTTCAGGTGCAGGGCCAGGATCATCGGCAGCTTCTTCACGCGCATCCTGCAGCGCAGGCGGACAGGACAAAGCGTGGAACCACCAGTTAAGCGGGGTACACACATCCAATCGGCACAAATCAACGCCTGCCACCATGGGGGAGCTAGGTTCAAGACCCCGACCCGACCATCCGCCAACATCCCCCGGACTCACGGCTGTGGTGTCCTTGAGCAAGACACTGATACCCCGGAAATGCTCCCCAGGCGCTTCAGCTGCCCCCTGCTCCAGTGTGTTCCACTAACGTGTATGTGTTCACTGTGATGGGTTAAATGCAGAGAACAAATTTCGCGTGCATGCATGCATGCATGTTCATGACAATAAAAGATGATGATTCTTCATTTTTTTCCACCCCGCTTCCAATCAAAGTCGTCATATGTTTCTAAAAGATTAGCATGAGTGATTATCCTGTCGCGTGGGTGTGTGAGGAGGAGGAGGATTTGTCACTGAATTTGAGCATTTTCACCCATTTATATTAAACGCCCGATTGGCCTAAATCTCTGAAATTTCATCCTGAGCAATTATCCTGTGGTGTGTGAAGAGCGATCTGACTGGAAAACGACACAAAACCTCGAAAGTTACGAATGTGTTGCGATCGCAAAGCCTAATGTGCACTGTAGTTAACAGATAAACTTAACAGCCGAGCTTCTATTTTTTCTTCTACTAGACCGCCGTCTTGTTTGTGTATTATCCCCTGTGAGACCACGCTACCTCTCACAGGACAGTCTTGGTACTACTACAGACATCTGGTTCGAGGGAGGAGATTGTTGGTGGAGATATCGTTATGAGGATGGCGTGCTGTGTACACCACACATGATAAGCGGAAAGATGCCTTGTTTTTTTTTTAAATCATGTGTGGGGTCTCTCACAATTTAAAAAATAGTTAAGATGTTAAAACTGTGAGCTGAACACACCTCTTGTGCGCCTCCTGCTTGCTCCTACATTCTTCACAGTAGTATTTGTACTCGCTGCACAGTGTCTCTGTGTTGCTGAAGCCTCTGAGGGGGCGAAACACGGCACAATTTGAGTTTCACGTTTGAGCCCCGCCACAAGGGGAGGCACGTGAAAAAGGCCTTTACCTGAGGCAGTGTGTAATGGAGGTATTCTGTTCTACATCCACAGAAAGGTCCAGGAAGTCCTCATCTTTGCTGCTTATCTGGAAGGAAAAGATGGGCAAAGATGGTAAGCGTTCCGCTCCAGTCCTGTAGGTGGCGGTATTACAAAGTCAACTAAAAACACAGATGCAAAAAGATTAATGTTCGAACTCTGCATTATGTTACAGTGCTTGAAACATTTTTTTTTTGCATTTCTGTGCAATACATTTTAATTGAATCACTAATTTAAATAGTTTTTTTGTGTGTAATTGTCCTCTATCTTAAGCACAGTGTTAATGTTAACGTTAATGTTAAGTGTTGCGTTCCATTTTGTGGCCGATGAACAAATCAATCTCACAAAAAATTATTTTTTTTAACAATCAATAAATGGAGTTATTTGTAGGGAATGTAAAAGGTTTTATAAAAGAGTTTGTAATAGCGCATGGGTGCCAAAGGATGGCGGCATAGCACTGAAATTATGCAGCAGCAACAACCTTGCATAATGTACACAATCACGAACCTGTGTTACATTCCACCCATCCATTTTCTGAACCGCTTATCCTCTCTAGCGTCGCGGGTGTCCATGTTACATGAACGACTGTATTCAGTAGTTACATTTTTCGACACAAACATGGAGCTCCTCAATACTATACTAGCTTAAATAGCACACACTAGCATAGACTGACGTGACAAACAGGCACATGAGCACTTTACATAAACGGTATTAAGTCATTAAACTCACCTTTTGACATTCACACAACATAATAAATGTTAGGGAATACAGGCAAATTGCAGCAGCAAAGGTGGACTACATGGCTATTCGCAAACGCATTCAAGGACCGCCAACAAAACAGGACATCTAAAATGCACATCTAAGAAAAAAAATAAATCACTATAAATGAATTTAACTTGACAACAGCACCAAGGTTCCACCAGATGGCACCAAAGCCAAACCATTATTGCTCTGGCCTGAGCACAAAAAAAGAAGTGATTTTCAGCAAATAACAGAGGCTCCCCCAAAAATCTGAATAATATTCAAATTTGACAGTGTCGAACCGCAAATATGCAGAGTTTGGCAACACTGTGTCACTCTTAAAAGGGACCTCGCGCATTAGCAGAAACAATTCCGTGAAATTCAGGACTAATGCCAACTGCATTACTTACGTTTGAATTTTTACTACAGTTGATAGGTACAATCATTCATCTCTAGATGAAGCATCCTGCAAACCGATAATTCGATGTCAGCCCTGGAATGTGTTATAAAAATATTTATCGGGCAGTGACAATTGCTTTCAACAACAAGATGGGAGAAGTGAGCATCGGGTGTTTAAAAAAAAAAAAAAAAAACACCCGTCCCGGTATTCTTACGCTCTGATATCGCTCTGCTACTACCTCCGAAGTCAGACAAAGCACTGGGTCGACTTCCTTACCGTCTCGCAGGTGAGGCAGCGGGTCTCGTTGGTGAGGGTGCCCTGGAAGATCTCGTGCACCCAGGTGGGCGCGGGCGCGGTGTTGCTGTTGTTGTTCTGCGAGTCCAAGGTGCCGTTGGCCAGGCGGCCATTGGTCTTCTCCTGCTTCCGCTCCTCCTGGAGCAGGTCGGCGATGGTGTTGAGCAGGTAGTTCAGGAACTCGTGGGCATCCTGCTGCATGTAGTTGTCGAACAGCTCTGCGCCGAGACCAAATGAAGAGGTGGTAGGGCGACGTGGCAATGAAATGAAATCTCTGACAAAAACAACAACAACAAAAGAAAAACTCCGACACATTCTTCTTACCGTTTTCTTTGCGCAGCCGTGTGATGAACTTTTTGGGCGGTATGACGCCAACTTTCCTCTTCTGGTTGGCGATGCTGTGAAAGAGGTCGGCCAGGCAGGAGAGTAAGTTCTCCTTGCGTCGAGGCTGCCCGCGATACGCCAGGATCTTCTCCCGGAAGGGCCGGCAGAAGTAGAGCGCCTGCAACACCGAGTTGCAGTAGCAGGTGTTCCCGAACTGGAAAAGAAAGCAGGTTCCGGTTCACACGTGGGGTGGAAACATGCAGAAAACCCTGAATCTCGTGAAGGTGACATACGTTGACCAGGCCGAAGTAGTGCTCGTTGACCGGAAACTGCTCAGATCCAATCTCTTTCTCCAGAGCAGAGGCATTGGCGCCCTGTGAAGGCCAAAAAAGACATCAGGTGTTATTATCTTGGTCACATAAACGCTACGTCGTCGGCACACAAAAGTGAATAGCCAACGCGCTTGCCGTGCTCAACGTCATTTGTTACTGGGAAGAATGGGTCACAAGGAAGTCAACTCCCTGATGGCCATTCACTGGCAGAATCGAAATCGCTGCGCGTGTGCAAATAGCTGGTGATCATGGAACAAAGGAGTCAAGTGTTTATTTACAGTCAACACAAGGTAGGCGTGAGGAAAGCGGCTCCAGTTTGTGAAACTTGGACAATTTACCCACGGGTACAGCGTACCTCCCAGTAAATGGAAAAAAAAAAAAAAACTACTTTAGGTTGGATTTAGACGGTGTTGTTATTTATTTGTGTCACAAGTAGCAAGATTGACTTTTTCAAACTACAAAAACACCCATCAGTGACGTATATACTAGGGACATCTGCACTCATACACCAACACCACTTTACCAGCCTGACACAACTTGAAGGGAATCGAGTTTGCTGCCACCACCCACCGATTGCATCTCAAATTTTTGCCCGCAGGTCAAAGCAAAAAAAAAAAAAAAAACAGCTAAGCAATAGCTCGTATCTCGAAAATCTTGTAAGTCGCGTCACTAGTAAGTACTGTATTTTCACGACCATAAGGCCCACTTAAAAGTCTTAGATTTTCTCCAAAATGGACGGGGCGCCTTATAATGCGGCGCGGCTTGTGTGTGCACCGAGTTCCAAAATCTGTAAATGTTGTTGTGTGACTTTGATGAGCGCTCCGCTTGACTGACTGGGAGCATTTCCTGCTGAGACGCTGCTTATACAGAGCAAAAGTGGACATGACTGAGTACAGCATGCGGACTTAAAGGGGGGAGGATGCGCGTGAAGGAGGACTCTAAAGGCACGCCCCCAGTGGGTATATAGCGCCGGTATGTGCATTGTGCAAAACAACATCGGTTTGGCTAAGGGCCCCCGAACATACCACCTACGAAGAGACACGCTTACGAAGCACAGTTTAAACTCCAAGCTGTCAGTTACGCTGAGGAACATGGGAATCGAGCAGAGAATTCAAGATCAAGGAATCCATGGTTCGCAAGTGGAGGAAGCAGGAAAACGAGCTGAGTTACCGCGGAAACAAGGTGAGGTGGCCCGAGTTGGAAGATCAACTCGAGCAATGGATTAATGAGCAAAGAACAGCCAGGAGACACGCCTCTACAGTCACCATTCGACTGAGGGCAAAAACGTTTGCAGAAGAAATGAAAATCGAACATTTTCAAGGAGGTCCGTCTTGGTGCGTTCGTTTTATGAAACGGCGCCATCTATCCATCCGGGCAAGGACTACCGTGGCGCAGCAACTTCCGGCAGATTACAAGGAAAAGCTGGCCATCTTCCGCTCCTACTGCAGTAAAAAGATTCCCGACAAACACATCCAGCCCAACCACATCACCAACACGGACGAGGTGCCGTTCACTTTCGACATCCCGGTGAACCCCCACACTGTCGAGAAGAAGGGGACCACCACGGTAGCGATACGCACAACGGGACACAAGAAGTCGGCTTTTACTGTTGTGCTTGGTTGCCATGGTAATGGACAGAAACTGCCACCTATGGTGATTTTTAAGAGGAAGACGCTGCCTCAAGAAAAGGTTCCAGCCGAAGTCATTGTTAAAAGGGCTCGATGGACGAGGAGAAAATGAGAGAGTGGCTGAGTGTATGTAAAGTAGACCGGATGGTTTTTTTTTTCCACAAGTCACATCGTCCCTGTTGATCTGTGACTCCATGCGCGCCCATCTCACAGCCGCTGTGATAAAACCAAGTGCAACTAAGACTGGGAGGCAACGCCAAGCGAGTTACGCCACCATATGCGAATGGATTGTGGATGCTTGGGCTAAGGTATCTGCTTTGATGGTTGTCCGAGCTTTCGCGAAAGCCGGCATCATTGCTGACGCAGACAATGATGAGAGCGAACCCGGCGTGTTTGTTGGAGAACTTGCCCAGCTGTTCATTTCGGATACAGAACATGAGGACTTTGATGGATTTGTGGATGAGGACTGATCAAAAAATAACGTGAGTACATTGTTAAATACTTCAATAAAGTACAACCGAAATGCTGCCTTTTTAAAAACTTTGTATTAGCGTGCGTGCATGCTACCGTATGTTTTAAGCTAGCGTATGTTTTACCATGCCTGCGCTCAATAGTGCGGTGCGCCTTATGTATGTGTTAAATACAGAAATAGACCCCGTAACTGAGACTGCGCCTTTTAATAAGGTGCGCCCTATGGTCGTGAAAATACGGTAGTCTATCACTTTTTTTCAGATCGATACCAGTACCATTATTCACTCTTGAGTACTCACTGATACCGCATCATACTTCTGAGAGATACAATTTCAATTAACACAAAAAAGATAATTGTGCTGTTTAGTCAAACCACCGCAGTGTAACGCCAACTATTGGCGAGGAGGACTTACTCAATGTCACATTTTTCTGCCTTAAGTATCGTTGGCTGGTATCGGCAGCCTTCACAAGTACCCGATACCATATAGTTACCTGGTATCGGTACTCGCCCGTTCCTACTCGTAAGGCAAGGTGCCACTGTATTGGACTTTTTCTGCAATAACTGAAGCAATGATGTTATGACATTGCCTCCTTAGCTTTCAGTGAGATTGCTCCGTCATCCCTCCTTGTTTGGTTCAGCAACTTTTATGATTCAGGTGGTCCTCTGTTTACGACGGTACCGACATAGAACGCTACGAGGGTACGAATTGTTTTATATTTATGGCCTACAAGTGTTTTTCCTACACATATTGGCACTCATTATGACTTTACTACTCCGTTAGCGTGTTAAAGGCAGGCTACGGCGCGTTCAGACTTACGTACGTGACCGGAACTCCAACGTAAAACGAGGACCCGTGTATTGCGGACATGGAGCTTGTGCACTCCACAACTGCGCAGCTGATGTTCGACCATGTCGTCATTGACTTGCGTTACGAATACCAAGTAGCTTGTCAAAGAGACCGAACGCCTCAACTTAGCCTCTTGCGTGCCGTTCCCCTAACCCTAGCAACATTCACATTAAAGCGGCGTTCGCTCGTCTATTCTCCAGCTGTGCGCTCCGGCGGTTAGCGAGCTGTCACTCGTCGGCTGCCTGTTAGCCTGACGTTAGCTTATGTGGCTAACTAGCGCCCTTCGCTACAAACGGGGGCTCGAGCAGCACACTAAAGTACACGTTCGTCGCGACGGAAAGCGCATAAAGACGCGGCCGCCGTTCACACGACACTCACCATGGTACAAAAAGAGGCAAATTTGGAGACTGTCATTAGGATTTCCATTCAGCCAGAGCCATCTTCCAAGTGCGCCGCCTCGTTTAAGCAGATAAGCGCCAGAGGACTGCTTTGCTGTACGATAGCATAGCAGCCAGGATCCCTTGCAGCGGAGAGCTCTAGGGGCTGACACAGAAAAGCGAGAGCGTTCACTGCAAGTTACTTCCGCATTGGGCAACTGGTCGAATTATGCAAAAATCATATGAAGAGATTCGGGCTCATAGGAGAAGAAGCGAGAGGATTCACTGCAAGTTACTTCCGCATTGTGCAGCATAACTATGTTTGCTTGTTTTGACTCCGCGTATTATCCTTATTAAACTACGTGTGAAAAACGAATGAAGCTTATCGTAAACACGTTCGACAAAGCCAATAATGTCATCATGCACTTCAGTGAGGTAACAATACTTCCGCATTGGGCAGCACACGCCCGTGGATGCTTTGCGCTGGTGTTTTTTGTTCGTCTTGACACTGATAGTCTGTCATTTCAAATCGTACTCGACTAGTGTAAAAAAAAAAACGAATAACACATGTGAGCAGACCCTCGATCAGCGAATCACTTTTCAGGGCCTCCGCCTTTTTTTTTGTTTTTTTTTGTTTAGGCATTTATACAGGGCAACCCCGGTTGTCACCCCCAACAAGGCGGAGCTTGAGGACCTCGAGTTTCTCTTTCCGCCGTACCCGCCATCTTGTCCAGACCCGGGGTAAGATGTTCCCCATTTAAAATCACAAATTTCACCCACAAATACTCAATTTAAATCAACATTTGTGCTCGCGTTTGTAGTAAAATAATGCTCCTGTACGTCTGTGATGTAAGTTTATTCCTATCTCGCCGAGGAAGAGCAGTAAAGTCCGCTAAGTGTCTGCTGGAGCTACGGCGTGGCTCTCCATGTGGGCCTCGAAGGCAACATTAGCCCCCCCCTCTTAAAAAACAACAAAATGAAAAAAAAAACGCACATTCGACACTTCTTCAGCTTTAACATTTGTAATTTGTGTTTGTTTGTTAGCGATAATTGGCAATGACACCAAATGTTCTGAAATCCGTTTGATAGGTCAGCGTCTACATGTGAATCGGACCTGTGTTGGCTGTTACAGAGCCTAATGTATGGTTGCAAATCCTGGGAGAAAATGTCTCAATATCACTTAAAAAAACTACAACCATTAGACAAGACTCGTTGCGGGTCACGTCATATCTCAGACGCACGTTCTGTATTTCACATATGGACTGTATTGTCTTATTCACCTACAGTTTGATATTCAAATGTTTGAAACTATATTGTACAATATTCAATTGGTCTTTGCAGTAATCAATATACTAAAATTCTACTACTTCTAAAGACAAAATCTTTAGTACATTGTGTTGGAAATAACTATATTTTTTAACTTCTATACATTACATGCATGTTTGTGCTGGAGGAGCAGCTTTCAATCTTATTGTGCATGTGTACAGTTAAAATAAAAGGCATTCTATTCTGTATATTTTCAGTAATCAGGCATCATGACTAACACTAGAGGCAAGAGGAGGGGGACCAGGTACATGTTCAGCAGGCCATTCCGCAAGCATGGTGAGTGGTTTTTCCCCCATGTTGTGCAAGTGCATGTTATAGCTGGAAAGCTACACACATTTACACTGAATTCCCTTCCAATTCATCAGGCCCGATCCCCCTGTCCACTTACATGCGCATCTACAAGAAAGGCGACATTGTTGACATCAAGGTAAGGGATTTGGTCATGTAATTAAAAAAAAAAAAATGACCAGGATGTAGTGTAATTATTGGTGGTACTTGTGGTGTCTTGGCCTTAGAACATGGATCAATATTCATGTATAATATAAACCGTATGAATTGTCATTGCAAATGGTTATTAATTAATAATGTAAAAAAATATATATATATTTTCTACAGTTTAGGAATATTCTAAATTATACTTACTATCCTGTTAATGTAGGTATATATGACATTCAGTGACTTAAATTCAAATGAGAAATAGCAAATCTCAGTAATATACAGTGTCTTGTTAAATTCTGTAAAAACACATCTGTATTAGATAACATAAATTTAAGCATGTTTAATGAGTTAAGAAACTTATAAATACTGAGTAATGCTAATGTGTATTAAATTATATAAAAACAAAATGTAATGAAATGGTAAAAATGCAAAAGTCGCTAAAGTTGAATACAGATTGTGTTAATAAAATGTTGCAATATAAACATACAGACATCTGACTTACTAATGTAATGTATAGCCTTTAAATAATTTAATGGTTAAGGCTAAATATTACCAGATGTGAAAGTAATATTGTTGATCGATATACGTACAGAAATTGAACTTAAATACATTTATGTATACCGTGAACCCTAGCACAGTCACAGTTTGGCATAGTCACTTTGTTGGTGTTGACTTTAACTACTGAATATAGTTATGTAACGTGGGTTCATGATTGTATTATGCTACATGCATGGATGGCATTGGTGCGTAATGATCCTCTCCGTTTTGCTTTGCCGCCATGTTTGGCATCTATATGCAATTACAAGTCCATTTAAGTGGGGGTTTGTCAATTAGTTGCAGATTTTTGCTATTTGTGGCATCGGTCAGTCCCCAGGAGTTCACTGTAATACAGTTGATGATACATTTAATACTAGTTCAAATATTACATTATAAAAATGTTGGAAATTATGAATGTTAAGTAAATGTACAAAATCATTTAAAAAATGCAAAATCTAAAAATGTACATTTCAATGAATAATTTTTTAAATATATCTTTTAATGAAATAATTTACATTAACATGCCAGATTGTATCTGTATATTAAATTTTAATTGGTAACTAACATCTTGACTGCTTGTGTGCGCATTCTCTCCAAGGGCACAGGTACCATTCAGAAGGGTATGCCACACAAATGCTACCATGGCAAGACCGGGCGAGTGTACAACGTCACCCAACATGCTGTCGGCGTCATTGTTAACAAACAGGTCAAGTAAGTACGCACGCACGCACACAAGATTTAAATGCCTACAAAGTGATAGATTAGTCACTTGGCCTGAGGCGAGAGGTAAGGTAACCCCTTGTTCACTTTGCCACCGGGACAGTTTGTGTCCCCTGTGGTCATTCATTTGGGGCAAAGCACTCGGACCTCCAGCATCCTCAGCCTCGATCGTCCTGTTGGAGCTGAGTCGCTAGCGGGGTTACAACAAACAGCGATGTTGGGTGGGGTGCGAGAAAGAACGCAAAATCCCCCTTTCAAATGTTTGGCTTGGGGGTGTTTGGGTTTTTTTTTCCTACAGGGGCAAGATCCTGCCAAAGAAGATCAACGTGCGCATTGAGCACGTGAAGCACTCAAAGAGCCGCGACAGCTTCCTGCAGCGCGTCAAAGAGAACGACCGCAAGAAGCTGGAAGCCAAGCAGAACGGCACCTGGGTGGCACTCAAGCGTCAGGTAGGAGCGCGCCACAATCATTTGTGCCATTCTTCTCTGCAACCTAACCTGCTTCTAACGTAACGTTTTAATGTCACGTACGCTCTCTGCAGCCTGCTCCTCCCCGCAAGGCGCACTTTGTCAGCACCAAGAAGAACCAGCCACAGCTGCTGGAGCCCATCCCCTATGAGTTCATGGCATAAAGTGCTCGTTAAAATAAAAATGTTTGTACTCAACTGTCACTACTCACTCTTCTCCTTTTACTTTGAAGGCATCCATTTGCAAGCACAAGTGCATCGCAAATGTGGAAAATGTAGTTTATTTCAGTGGTCAATTCAATGATCGAAACCTATGAGTCAGGGACACAAAGTGAAATACTGTATTTTGAGTTTAGCTTTAAATTTTGATTATATTTTAGTTATAAACTCAAAATTAATTAAAGTTTGATTCAAAAATTTTCTCATGCTTAATTTGATTTTCACTTGCTACAGAAAAAACGTTTCTAGCATCTTCAACAATTTGAGATGAACCAGTACTTTGGGTCTGATTACATATTTTTGACAGAATATTGAGAATTCTATTTTAGAGAAGAATGAACATTTTGAGTCAGATTATGAGAACAGTAGTATATTTTTACTAACTGCAAAATAAAGTTGTATATTTTAAATGTTAAAGTTGCTTATTATTGAGATTAATAGAATGTGAAAACTATAAGGGAAAAAAATGCATATTTCCAAGAATAGTACATTTTCTAAATGTTTTTATATTAAAGTCAGATTATCACAAGAATAGTCACATTTTCCAGACCAGCATGAATAATGTGAATGTAGGCATATTTTTGAGAACAGTATATAATCAAGAAAAAATATATATATTTTCAAGAATAGAACATTGCTAGATAAATTCTACATTACCAATATAAAGTCAATGTTACAAGAATAAAGAACATTTTCCAGTTTAGTCAGAATAATGTGAAAACTACATTTTCCAGATTAAAGTCTGTGTAACATGAGAATTAAGTCGTTTACAAACTCAATAAGTGTTTTTATACAAATATTCACTGTAATTATGACATTACTGCGTTAGCGGATGTTGGTGAACTGCTGCGCTCCGATTTACGTGCATATTGTTCGTAAACCGAGGACTCATCAATGTAGTAGTCGTTTTACGATTAGTCCACTAGGAGGCAATGTGCAACAAGTGAAATGCTGATCTTGACGTCTGCCGAATCATATGATTTACTTGTAGCTTGAGATGGAAGTGAGACACACTGTTTATTTGCTGTATGTTGTCAACATTTGACTACATTTCTTAGTGTAGTCGACGCATTTGACTACTTCAGGAGCCAAAGCACAGGGCGTCCTGGCTTAGTCCTCGGAGTACGCTGTGTAGACGCAGCAGTAAAATTATAGTAAATATTGTATTTGGATGAAAAACACTTAAAGGCCATCAATATTAAGCAATCAAAAGAAAAACAAGAAGTATGGACGTACCTGAGCATGCCTTGTCCACATGACCACATATTCTTGCAACCCCCAAGTAGACAGCTTAGAAGTAATTGTCATTGGCAAACAAAAATACAAATAGTATAACGAAAAGGATGAAATAAATGTTTTCCTCGTGTGAGGAGGACCACTTGCCACTTGTTTAATCAGTGGCGGCTCGACATGCCTGACTGCTTATGTGACAAATATGTTATCTGGTCCAACCTGGGTACTTTATCCAATATTGACACAAATTAGAACCACTCTGCCCAGATAGAGCCAAGGTGACGGGATGAAAAGTGTGGATGTGATAAAGAACACTTTATTTTCACTCATGTGAAGAGGATGGATGTTCTAAAGGTGTGGAAACTTTTCCTTCCAAAATGTTTATTATCAGTGGTGCTAATTTGAACGGCACCACCACTTTTGAACATTTGTGAGTTAAATGTTTTTTACCTAATGTTCCTCTTTTCTGTTTTCAGAATTGCATCAAATAACTCTCACGAGCCCCGAAGTCTGTTTAGAGGTTTTCCCCCTGGAAACCCTTGAAGGCCCCTCAGGTCAGGGATTTCATTCTTATCGGCGCTGAGTGGTATAAGGGATAAGATAAAAGATGGGAAAACAAAATGCAATTAATCAACAAGCGAGTTTGCAGTCAAAGCCCCTTCGTATTGATCCAGGGTGTCTGCATTTTTGCTTGTAGTGTTGTAGATAAGGAGGCACTGATAAGTTTGGATACATTGTGCATTCCATCCTTTTTTTTTTGCACTTTTTAACGTAAGGTACGTTAACTACCTCAACAAATGTTTTTTTTTAACACTCACGCAGTTCCCAGAATGAAATTAAATGAGATCATAACTGTGCAAAAACAGCAAATAAATCAGTATAATTGAATAAAACCACCAGTCATGACAGGATGAGCCAAAACAAAATGAAATAAATAAGCTACCAGTCACATCACAATGAGCTAAAAACAAAAAAAGAAATATATTATTGAAATCAATGAGTCACCGGTCATGTTCAAATGAGCCCAAAAATAAATTAATCAGTCACCAGTCATATCAGAATGAACTGATGAACATGGATAAAAAATAATAAAAAAAACAACAAAAAAAAACATCCATTAACAATTAGTCATTCCACATTGACCCAAAACAGGAACAAAATATATACATTAATTTGCCACTCGTCATGTCATCATGAGCCGATCAAAAATATAAAATCAAAACAAATTAGTCAGCAGTCATGTCTGAATGAGCTAATAAAAAAAAGATACAGGTAGCAATTAATGTTAGCAATATGTTTTAACATAAATTAATCACTAGTCATGGTCAGGATGCGTCAGTCAATCTAAAAAAATAAATAAATAAGAAATACATAAATATTTTTGTCAACTGCACCTCTCAGCTCTCAGGTCCACCTGAGCATTTCCGTGACTCATGGGAGTTACTCATTGAATGAACAAGAAGTAAACACACAAGAGAGAGGGTGAGGACACACCAGTGTGGTGTGTGTGTGTGTGTGTGTGTGTGTGTGTGTGTTGGGGGGGGGGGGGGGTTATGAGGAGGAGATATTTGGATAAAAGCTGTGTGGAGTATGAACTCCTTAATCACACATTTGACACAGAGTGAGTCTGTGCGCTCAACCAGCAGCTTCAAGCAGCTGCATCGACCACGCATGTTACATATTAACCACACACACACACACACACACACACACACACAGTCAGTTGTATGGGATAGAAGAATGACGGATTGGAGGAAACAGAACTTATTGGCACCTTACAATCAATTCAGTGATGCCGGTTGTTCCAACTCAAAATTTGAACCAAAATGCCTGCTTGAAACCAAAATGGCCGACTTCCCGTTCCATTTTGTGTATGGGTTTTTCATGCGTTCTGTGATGACATATCCAGTCAGCTTTGTGTCGATCGGTGAAACTGTGTCGGAGGCTAAATTTTTTCTCATTTTTCAGGAGCCCCCGCACCACCTTTTTCATTACTGATCCTCATGAGTGACGGAAGGATATTAGAGGAGCAGTTTGTTGCCTGCGTAAGGATGAGCGATGTTGTCAAGTTATGCTTGAGTACAGTATTTTCATTCTCGTAATGTTTTGATATTAATCTTGAAAATATACATAATATTCTGACCTTATTCTCGAAAATCTTCTGGCCTGAATCTTGAAAGTATCTCACTTTTTACCTAAAAAAATATGACTTTACTGTCATAAGTCTGAATTTAGTCTTGAAAATAATACAACCTTTAACCGAGAAAATATACTTTTATCTAAAAAATATATGACTCTATTGTCTATGTAACATTTGACTTTTTTTGTCAACTATTCCGACTTTATTTTCCTAATATTTAGACTTTATCAATAATGTCAATAATAGTACAACTTTTTTTCTAAAAAAAATTGAACTTTTATCTTGAAAATATAATAAAAATATATTATTATTTTATTATTATTATATTACTGAGTACCGTAATATTTTTCCTTTAATCTAAAAAATATACAACTTTATTCTTGTGATATGCTGACTTTACTTTTAAAATGTTTTTTTTCTTGATAATATCCAAGTTGTTTCTCAAAAATATACATTATTTCATAATATTCTGATTTTAATCTCAATAATGCACAACTTCTATCTAAAAAAGATATGACTTTTAGCTAGAAAATATGACTATTCTTGCATTATTCTGATTCTAATCTTGAAAATATTTTTTTCTCGATAATATGCAACTTTTCTTTGTAAACATCTGACTAGTTTCGTAATATTTTGACTTTAATCTTGATAATATACAACTTTGTTTTTAAAAAATATATACAACTTTTATCTAAAAAATGTACAACTTTATTTTCGTAATTTCTGACTGATCTTGAAAATATACGTTTTTTTCTCAATATACGTTTTTCACGAAAATGTAAACATTTATTCTCATAATAGTCTGACTTTTATCTTTATAATGTATGACTATTCTATAATTTTCGGACTATACTTGAAAATATACAACATTCTTGTCATAATATTCTGATTTATTGTGATTCCCCCCCCCTTGTCACTGTGGCCCTAATATGGACATAAAATATGGAGAAAATATGTAACATATAGGGCTGTGACTATTTTGAAAATAGTACTCATTTTTTTTTCAAGTGGTTAAATATAAGCGGACGTAAGTGTGTGACGGGTGTGTGCCCACATAGTGTGTGTGTATGTTTGGGAGAGGTGAGTAGTAGTGACAAAGGCTGAGGGAAATCCCACTACAGGCCAAACAGAGTGCGCACTGTATCTGTGTGTGTGTGTGCGTGTTAGGCGGGGTGTTATTCTGGCTGCCTTTATCACACAGTCAGGCTCATATATGTGTGTATACGGGGCCGGGTGTATTGATCGGCCGCCTGACAGAAGAGGGGCTGGGGTGTGGGGTGGTGGTGGTGGTGGAGGGGACCGGATGGGGCTGATAAGCGCGTCGCCCGACCCCCGGCGTGCTCACCTGGAGCGTGGGAGGGCACTGAGGTAACGTCCAACAGGCTCTCAATAGGCCTCATTCACACAAGGCAGTCAAAAGGTTTCACATGGGAGCAGAGGGTGATGTTTAGACAGCAAGATAGTGCCGCTGAATTCCACAGCGTTGTTTGTTTTGTTGCGTTTGTTTCATTCACTTGACTTGATATTCTTTAGTCGGCCGGTGTCGGGCAAGAAACACTTTCACACCAACAATGATCATAACTAGAGCTGCAAAGAGTGTTGAAGGGACCCGACCTCGTACCCATGAATTCTGCCTAGCAACAAAATGGCTGACTCCTTATTACATTTTGTGCATTTGTCTTAGACATGTCGACCAAGGGCCCCCTTTTTCATGACTAATCCTCCTAATGACCATCAAACTTGTGATGCATTGCTCTGATTTTTTCTCACTTTACTCAGTGAGTATTTTTTGGGGGGGGGTGGGGGGAATCATGTTAGGGACCCCTAAAATACATCATTTCACCAGGATAAATGTTTACTTTGGAGCCTCATTCACTCCCAGTTTTAGTGTGTGCGTGTGTGTGTGAGAGACGAATCTCCCAGAATCTCAAAAAAACTATATTGGACTGTCGATAAGATTATTATATCTGTGTGTGTGTGTATGTATGTTTGTGCGTGGGTGTGCACGTGTGTTTGTGTGTGTAAAATGCAGACAGCCGTCTCCCTCCTCGCGACACAGGTGACATTTTTAAAGCTGAAATCAATCAACGTGGATAAAAGAGTTGAGGACCTTTACAATTGTTGAGCAACAATGCAAACACTATTGACCCACATGAGCCTTAATCCGTTTCTAGTTGCTCTACAATTTAGTATTGCCCAATGTGATCATTTTTTAAATGTTTTTTTGTACTGTTAAAAATTTTTTGGGGGGGACTCTCCCTTTTTGTCCCACCAAGTGGTTCGATCCATTAAGTTAAATCAAGCGCAGGTGAGTAGTCAGGTGTAGGTCAGTAATTGTCCTGCTCCTTTTGATGTAGGTTTTTTTTTTTGGGTTGTCGTCCTCAACCACAACACCGCATCTGACATAAACTCATTAAAAATGGGGGAGAGATTGCAGGGTCCCAAAAGTTACGTCTGCTCGTTTCTTGACTGTAAAGCCAAGTTCACCAAGTCGTGGAAGCTCGAGGCCCACCTGTGCAAACACACAGGATTGGTAAGTGACCAAAAAAGCCCTGTGATGTTTTCATGTCTGAGATTTTTGGGGTGGGGGTTAATTTCCCCCCAGAAACCGTTCTCCTGTGAAAGCTGCGAGAAGTGTTTCTGCACCCGCTATGAGCTCACCAGGCACGAGCTCAACCACAGCGGCGAGAAGCGGCACAAGTAAGACTCTCTTCTTTTTATAAAAAAAAAAATGGTGATAATGATGATTAATAATAATCCAAGATGTGCTTTGTACATTGTTTTTTGGTGCAAAGGTGTCCGACAGATGACTGCTCTGAGGCCTTTGTGCGACATACCAGCTTGAAAAAGCACATCGCTCGAGTACACCAGCACAAGGACGGCCGATACCAAGTAAGGTTTTTAACAGCTTGGCCTATTTTAAAAATGTGAGCGAAGCCTACCTACAGCGACTCTTCATATGTGTGGTGAACTCAAGTGGATCAGACCACGCCACACACATTTAGATGTCTGTTGTAGTACCAAGACTGACATGTGAGAGGCAGCATGGTGCCATAGGGCATCCTGGCTACTGTGAGGTACAATGAAGTGGAGCTAAAATAGAGGAAGCTAGGCTAAATTTGAGCTAATATGATTACAAACTTCCTAATTTGCTGTTGTTCAGTTTCTCATCACACTCATTGAGTCTGTCATTGGCTTGGGTGAACTTGTTGGCTGCTCATAAAGATTTGCAATTGTAAATATTGAACCGATTTTAATATTCATGATTGACTATTTTCCTGGTTGATTGGGGAAAATAACTCCACACGTGTAACATAATGACTCAGAATCATCTTTCTGAGACATATGACAATTGGGCATTTGATTTAAACTGTGGGGGATTGCTCAATTTGACCTGATGTATCTGTATGTGTACTCTGCTTAAACTATTTAAAGGGTTTAACATTTACGATTGTCTGCCCAAACTATTTACCAAGCTAAGTGAGGAGGAAAAATCACACCCAAGATTACAAGAGAATTTTCTGAGACATCAGAGTTTGCTCAGAAAGGAAGGGCCTCATGTTAAAATTTGTCTGGAATATCGGTGTATATGTACACACATTTCCGATTTTAAGTTTTTCCAAGATGATTGGGGGGGATGCATCCTCCACCAGTGGATGGTCACTCGGGATTCTTTGACATCTGCCAGTTTATTTGGTCATCGATATGAGTGTACGCTCTTGAACACACTCTTAATTTTTCCTTCAGTGTATGCATCAGGACTGCCACAGTAGCTTCACAAAGAAGTACCAGCTGAAAGCCCACATGGGGAAACACCAAGGTCTTCTGCCTTTTTGGTAGGGAGCTACCAACCGGGTGAGCAAATGACTATCGTCGTTGTTAAAAAGGGGTTTTTCTTTCTAGTTGTCATATCGACGGCTGTGCGAGGGAATTCCCCTCGCTGGGCAAGCTGAAGCACCATGAAAACATGCATAAAGGTGAGTTGATGAAATGTCCAAGATGGGTGTCCAAACCTTTTCCTCTGTACAGGGGGGGGGGAAATCAAAGGCTGGTTTGACATTCTTAAAGTTGAATTATTAAACATGCTAAAACCAATCCAGCTTTGTCTTAAAGGTGAACGGGCAAATAGTTTGGGATTCTTCAGGGTTTTGCGGCAGAGCTCCACATTTAGAACTAAAACGAGCAATCTGTACTAAGCTGACAATCTTTGAAGCAGTGTTTATTTGAGGATCATATTGATGCAATCTTTCATTACCCCCCCCCCCCCCCCCCCCATAGCATTTCTGTCAATTGTTTTACTATGAGGATGAAAGAGGTGCCTCTGAGTTGGCAGCCTGTTAGAACAGCTCTGCTAATTTTCAAAATTTTTACTTTTTCATCTTTTTTTGGTCATTTAATTTTCTCTTTGCAACATGCTAACCAATTTTGGACAATGGGACCAAATTGAACTGATCTGTATGTGTTACTCAACAGGTAAAAAATCAGCTGTTTGTAAACTGAAGTTGTTTACCTTCAAACTCTGCTTGTAGTAAACGTGAATTGTCCTGCATGCTGCAAGTTCAGTAACCCGGTGTCGTTGGAGAATCCAATCTTACTCTTCTCTTTAATCTACTAACAGCTTCACACGTGCAACAAGAGGGACTAAAACGCCGCACCGCCTGTATGCTAAATGGCAATGTCAAGGGAGCTCTTGTATATTTGAATAGGAAAATGATAAATGTTTAACTGACTTAAGGTTACCCCTGTGAGGATGAGCTGTGCCCTTTCGTGGGAAAGATGTGGTCAGAGTACCAGACGCACCGCAAGGAGCACAGAGGTACGACAGCCATTTGGTTTGTTCTCTTGCAGCAAGCCTCTTGGATGGGTTTTTATTTGATACATGTATACAGTTAAGCTGCTGTGCCTGATGTGTAAGAAGCAGTTCAACAATGCCTGGTTCCTGCGGCAACATGAGCTGCACCGCCACACGGGGGTAAAACTGAGTTTCCCGTGCCCAAAACAAGGGTGCGCCAAGACATTTACGCGTCGGTTCAACCTGGACAGCCACGTGCTGGGAGAGCATGAGGGGACGAAGCCCTTCAGCTGCGCGTACCCTGGCTGCACCAAAAGCTTTGCCATGAAGGTAAACTGGACATCCATACAAAAAAAAAAAAAAACGGGAATCTAATATTTGATTGACACAATGTTTCTTGACTGCTGCTGTTTACTAGGAAAGTCTGTGGAGGCACGGAGTGGCGCATGATCCACTCAAGAAAAAGCTGAAGGTAAGACTGGCTTGCTAGACTTGTTTTAGGGTTAAAGGTGACTTATTTTTATTTTTTAAATTGGGAACACTTTATTCTTGTTTTTCCTCTCTCCTAGAAACTGCGCCCCAGGAAGATTCAGCCCTGGAGTGCAGCACAGGCCAAGCTGCAGGCTGCTGAGACCAACAAGCTTGCTGCCAAGCTGTGCAAAACTCATTTAGAAGACCCGAAATCTTGAGGCTGTTTATAATTGGATTGTTTTTTTTTTTTTTTGCTTTTTTGTTTTTTATTGGGGGTTTGCAAATGGTCAAACGTGAATTTCTGTTTGTGCAGTCTATTTTTGTTTGCAAATTAAATAAAGCCTTACTAGTACTGCAAAATGGCATATTTGCTTGTCTTTTTTTTTTTTATTTGCAGGAAATATTTATTGAAACAGTACAGACATTCATGTTAAAAAAAAACTGATTGGGCAGCTGGTTGTCATGGTGATGGGGCCTGAGTGCATGAGTTCCAGGTTATGGCAGCTTGCTAAAACGAGGACTCAGGCGGGGAGGGGTGCTTACTCAGCTGGAATCAATGCTGGTGTTGCACGTGCTAAAGGTTTCAACTTTTTGAATAGTGCATCCACCTGAATGGAGCCCTTGACTGTACAACAGCTTGGGAATTGAGTGAAGATGACACAAGCACAGCAGTGTGTTGGGATTGCGGTCTATTGAGCGGCATGGCACAATCTCCTCACTTTTTGGTCCTGGATTATTAACCTGCTGGAGCAACGTACAGGAAGCGCGTACCAGTTCGTTCTACCAGGCCCGGGCTATACCAGGCTGCCGGGCCAGGAGACGACGGTCAGTGCCACCCGGCTGCGCTGCTCCTTCAGCATGGGGACCAGCGCCGAGTGGCTCATTCCCGCCGTGGAGAGGCCGTTGACCGCCACGATCATGTCGCCACACCTGACGAGGTGGGTATGGATTAGACCGTTTGTATGTTAGGTTGATCAAATGTTTCATGTCAATGTGTTCTCTTACGCAATTTATATTTAATACAATACAACACAGTAGTTTTAAAATGTAGAATACAATTAATTTTATAGGTTTTTTTTTGGTAGTAATAGTCAATTTAATACAAAATAGTTTTGTTAGCAATAGCAGTTTTAAATGTTAAAATGCATAAACCTTTATATTTCTAATTCCATTTATAATTTAATTATAATTAACCACTTATCAGATAAAATGAGTAAAACCATTTGAAAAATGTTTTTTTATTGTATTTTTTTATGATTATAACCAAATAATTTTTAATACAATGTACAACAATGTATATGTGAAATTTTTTGTTTTATCATTTTTATCATTTACAATAAACCAACTAACCATTTTTTAAATGAAAAAACATGAACAAATAGATTTTAGTTGAATTTTTTTGGGGAAAAAACATCTAAACAAATATGTAAATGCTTGGTGGGTCGGATTAAAGAGCGGAGTAGGCCTGATGTGGTCCACCCCTGGATTTGGCCCTTCGATTTGATTGTTGGGGGGGGGGGGGTCTAACTCACTTAAGGCGGCCGTCGTAGTAGGCGGGCGTGCCGAGGACGATGGTCTTGATGAAGAAGGCCTGGTTGCCATGGTTCTCCTCGTAGCCCCCCACAATGCTGAAGCCCCAACTGCCAGGGTGGCTCCTCCGCAAGACGATTTCGTGGCTGCTGTGCAGGTAACTGCCAGCAAAAGTCAGAAAAAAAGTACATTTACAAAGGTTACCAGTAGTGGCTGGTCAATAGAGGGCACTAGGGCGCCGCCCCACCATTGATGAGTCACCTTGAAAAGGACCAAAGTGGAAAAATGAAACTACGACTATTCCTATTAATAATAATAATAACATTAAGATAATTGTTAATGATAATATATATGTGCTGTTCCAGTATGTAGTTTGCCAGCCCACCTGGGAAGGCCCAGCCACATGACCCAGGAGGGCGACCAGTTGGCGTCGAAGTCACTGTCGTGTGCGTGATGCAGCAACTGGTCGCGCTGGCGCTCCTCCACCATGCTCACCTCCAGCACCCGAAGCTGCACCGAGGCCGAGGCGGCGCTGGCCTTCAGGGTGCCCACCGCCTCGCTGTGGCTCAGGTACGTCAGGTCCTGCCCGTTGATGCTCAGGAGGACGTCGCCTGACACAAAACAACGATGTCATACGCTACTCGCAAATATTATCTTTGTAATGTGTTAATATGTAAAAACAAACAAAAAGAACTAGCAAAAATCGGTGAAGAAACGTCTGAGTTTGGCCGATTTGAAAAGGATTAATATCGGCCGATTAATCGGTCAGGCCCTACTTAGAATTAACAGAGCGCAGCTTGCCACCAGTTGTTTTTGTCGTTTGAGTAGGAGGCGCTCTCACCTCGTTTGATTCTGCCGTCCCTCGCCAGGCAGCCGTGCGGTTGGACGCTGGTGACGAAGACGGGCAGCTCGCCGCTCTTGCTGCCGCGGCCGCCTGCCACCGTCATGCCCAAAGACTCGTGGGGCTCCTTCTTCACAGTGATGTGCTTCTCCTTGCAGCTGACACACTGGGACAGGTCCTGGGAACACAGCGGGAAAAATATGGGTGTACCTACCTCATAGGAAAGCCAATTATGTGTAAAAGTATGTGGGGAGGTGTGGACTGTAACATTTTTTAGTTTAAAAGTGGTCGACGGGAGTGATATTGATAACAGTGGGAAAATATGGGTGTTGAAACATGCACGTCTCCCACGGATCTGCCACCCATATGCAAAAGTGTAAGTAATGAGGGAATGCTGTAATGTTAATAGTGGGTGAGATGAAACCTTGCACCAGGTAAAGGGTGGGTGTTGAACCCACTCACCGGCAAAAATGTGGGTGTTGAAAAGCTGCATCCCAACATGTGTATCATAACATTGGTAGGTTCTAAAGTTGTCAACGGAGTTAGGGGGGTATTGATAACCTTGGGAAAAGTGTGGGTGTTGAACCCTTTCACAGCAAAAAATGTGGGTAGCGAAGCACTGGCATCACCCACAGGTGTGAGGGCCATCTTCAAAAGTGTGGGGGCGATGTGGAGGTTGGATTGTAACTTTTCTTTTTTGCCCACCGCTTGAAAAAGAAGTTTTCAGGGGGCGGTGGATGATGTTGAGAACAGTGGGAAAAGTGCGGGTGTTGAACCCTTTCACTGGGAAAAATGCACCCATGTGCGAAAGATTGGGGAGGTTGCAATGTAAAACATTTTAGAGTTGCTGACTGCTCGAAAAAAGAAATAACACGTGAGAAAATTTTGAAAAATGTGGGTGTCACGTGCTTACCCGGTGCGTGCTCGTGCGCGAGAGGTGCAAGGGCAGCGGGCTGGTGCCGGTGCTGTGGTTGGGCAGGAAATGATCAAGGCAGTACAGATCTCGGGTGGAGCTCGACTTCGGCGGCGGCGGGGTCGGTTTGCTGGGTCGGCTGATGAGCAGGTGGACTCGCTCGCCACTCGCCTGGGAAGTCACGTGGGCCAATCAGAGTTAAATACGAATGGGGATTTAGATGGCGAGTCCGAGCCCTAATATATATATAAAATATACACCCATTCGCTATTCGCATTGACAGTATATAACGATGTTCAACGAGCTCTGGTGTCCGCAAACGCATCGTCACCTGGATGATCTGTGCAGCCTGCTCGGGGGTCCCGTGTCTTAGGTCCTGCTCGTTGACGGCCAAAACGCGGTCGTTGCCCCGCAGCCGGCCATCTTTAGCCGCCAGCCCCCCGTCGAGCAGGTCCAGCACGAAGACGCCGGACTCGTCGGTCCGCCGCACCAGCTTGATGCCCAGCTGCTCCGCCGAGTCACGCTTGTGCAAGGTGATCCTCAGTGACGCGGGGCTGGGCGGGTTGCCCTCGGGGGTGGAGCAGGGGGCGTCGGGGACGGCAGGTGTGGTCGAGGCGGAGGGCGGTGCCCGGGATGCGCAGCGCCGCTCTCGCAGCACGGTCAGCTGCAGGGTGGCGCACGGCCGCGCCAGCGTCAGGCGGGCGAAACTGTGCGGCACATTGCTGATGTCCACGTTGTTCACCTTCGACGAGAAATACAATTTTATTTAATTCAAGTGACTTGAATTGGATTCAATTATAAGATTGAATGGATGGCAAACTGAATTGAAATCCAATTCAATTTCGTTAAAACAATGAATGGCAAACTAATGAAATAATAGCAATAATACAACAAAACGGATGGCAAATAGCGAAATTAAATTGAGTTGAATTGAATGAAATCAAATCAAAAATGAAATCAATCTAATCTGACCTGCAGTATCTGGTCCCCCGCCAGCAGCCGCCCGTCCCGTGCGATCACGGCGTCCCGGTACACTTCCTGGATCACGATGTTGATGAGCGGCGTCTCGTTCCCGCCCACGATGCTGATGCCCAGCTCCACGTACGGGTTCGCCCGGTGCACCTCCACCGCCGTTATCTCGCCTTCGGGAAGCGACGGCAACTTGACGCAGCCTGTCGGGACCGCAAAACCGCAAATAATGCCGCTGGATGTGGAGTAGTTTTACCCACTGCTCAAAAGAGGGGAGGGGCCAGTTTTAATAGGGTGTGTACATTTATGCAACCATATTGTTACAGTTAATTTTAAGTAAGAGTTTACAGGTTATAGGTCACATTAACTGTGGAAAACTTGGCATTTGGCATGTGTAGACTTTTTGTGTTGAACCCGTTCACCGTGTCATAGAATGGAATGACGTGGTACCTTCTTCTGCAGAAAGAGGCGGAGACTCGGGGCAGTCCCAGCCAGAGGAAGTGGAGCTGACCGAGCGAAGGAGATGGATACAAGGGTTACTGAGGGGCCGCTTCACCCTGGGGATGATGCACTCCATCCCCACCACACCTGAGGGACCACACCCACAACTCAAGACCAACAGAGGCACCGATGCCATTTGTGAGGACTATTTTTGCAGCGACTCACTGTCTTCCTCGGTGCTCTCCTCGAAGGCAGGGTTGTCCAGGCCCGCCTCGTTGGTCCTCATCGGCGGTGTGTCGCCGCCGCTGTTGAGGGCAAGTGGCGGCGAGGGGGTGCCGTCGCCCAGGTCGGTCTGCGGCGAGCGGGGGGATCGCAGAGGACTTTTCACCGCAGGTCGCTCGTCGCCGCTCTCCTTGCGTGGACCGTCCACGCTGGTCTGCTGACGTAGTGTGCCTGGACACCTGCGCCCAGGTAACATAAGGAAAATTGACGTTTTAATGGCTTTTCTTCAACAACAGCGGACCCCCCGCTACTAATAGCGAAAATCCGCAAATAATTCACACTCATTATAATTGCCATGGAAAAAATAAATAAATAATTATTTCTCCCAAAAAAGTGTGAACCATCAGGGAAAAAAAATACCGGTAATGAGCGGTTTCCGTGAAAAACGGGGGTAGATTCCTCATTAAAAACAACAAAAAATGTCAAAATAAGTGGCGCATGGGGGAAACCCCCCCCCCCAAAAAAAACAAAAAATACCATCAAAAAGTGGGCCAATATGCAGTTTCTGCAAAAAACAGGGATAGGTTTCCCCTGCCCAAAAAGATTTTTTTTTAAATTCCCAAATTGTTTTTCACAATAAAAGCTTGAATAAGCGTGACATCTGGGAAAAAATACCGGCAATAAGCAGTTTCCACAAAAAACGGGGGTAGGTTCCCGTGTAAAAAATGGTCCCTGTGAAAAACGGGGGTGGGTTCCCACCATAAAAAAACAAAACATATATTAAGAAAAAGGGACAGGTTCCCCCTAAAAAAAAAAAAAAAAAAAAAAAATCAACGAATAGGTGAATCTGCAGATGCCGCACCGCTAATATGCGGAGGTCCACTGTAGTTGTGTCTCGAGGCAAATTAAACAACCAAGTTAATATTTGTTGAGGTATTTCCGCCCCACTGTGCTTTAATAGCTCATTTACATATCTAATAACTTCCGCGACACCAAGTTTCTCCACCCAGAGCTGCATTGACCTTTGTTCGATGCACATATTAGCATTAGCTCCTGATAAGCAGCACATACTTGATTGCTCGGTTAATTTTACAACGCAGTGGCGTCGGTGGGCGGCTATTTGTGTTCGGCGATGTGTCCAGTGGAAAAAGTGCTGCTTTATGCTTGCTCGTTTTAATTAAAAGTAGGAAAGAACAAAAATAGGGACCCGCGACTGAACACGAGGGTCAAAAAGCGTAAATCCCTTTTTTCGTAATAGGTAATTGTGTTAGAACGGGTCAATTGAACTTGAATGATCGCTCATTGTGTTTGTTTTACTGTTTTACTCTCCGCGTTCAATAAGAGGCTGAAAGTGCATCGGCGACTGTGGCTCCCGTTTCCTACCCACATGCAAGGGACGCCATCACTAATGCGCTAAAACCCCACCGTGACCACCAAGCAGACGCCAGCCTGTCACTTTCCCCTTTTAATCACCTCGTCTCGAGTCGTCCACTTGCCCAACGGCGACACTAGACTCCTGTTGCTATCTTGGAGCACTAAGTCTCCGAGGGAAAGCCGGGAAAACCCACGTGGGGTCGGAGGTCTGATCTTTATTTAAAAGAATGTCACGTTAATCCCCACAAATGAGACCTCGATTGATCTTTCTGGAACCGTCTAAGGTTGTTTTGTCGGAACAATCTGGCCACTTTCCGTCTTTAATGTGTCGGCTCTTTTTTAAGAGAGAAGTGATGTGAAGCGTGTTATGGGCAAGTAACAAACGTGAGATGTCGGCCTCTCTGTATGAAAAAAAGAGCTGAGTCAGAAAAACTTTTAACTGCTCGCTAGCTTGAGCGGGTTAATGGAAATCTCCTTACGATGCCCGGTGAGGGGGACGACAAGCGGATAAGCCGTCAACAAGCGAAGCGTCAAAACACAGGTGGGTGAGTTTGGGAAAATCAACAAGCCACTTCTGAGGCTCTTTGGACCCCTAAAAATGCCCTACAAACATTCCAGATAGTGCACATTTACAGAGGTTCTCTATGGTGTTGAGATCAGGGGATGATGGTGGCAACATTGAGTTTTTCTCCCTTTAAACCCATAGCAACTCAAGCTTCAATGCAATTTGCAAGCCTTTTGAGAATCGTGCATGGAAGATGTTTTTGGCACAGCTGGTCTCATAATACCAAGCATTTGCCAGACATACAATTTCCTTAATATGCCTTTGGAGGACCCTGCAGATCAGAGAGGTTCTTGGGGCTGCCGAGACTCCGACTGCAGCTTGAAATATATCCTCGCTGCTCATCACTGGATTTTTAACAGCTGCCCGTTTTAGTACTAGCCAGAAACTTTCCTTAATACACATTTAGAGTATCCTACATCAAGAGGTCCTAGGGACTCCAGAGATAGCAACAGCTTCAGATACCTACTTAACGTTTATCTGTGGATTTTTAACAACTGCTCTCTTAGTACGATGCATTTGCCTGACAGAAACTTTCCTTTGTACACCTTTGGAGGATCCTGTTTGATCCAATTCCACTGGGAGGTTTAAGGACTTTACAAACAGCATTAGCTGCAAATACCTGCTTGCTGCTCATCAGTTGCCGTTTTTTTTTTTTTTTTTTTTGTTTTGTACAAGCTGCTGACATAATACAATGCATTTGCCAGACTAAAATGTTCCTAAATATGCCTTTATCTGCTTTCTAGGTCATACAACTTTTTAGTTTAACTGTATGATTTTCTTGAAATGTCCAGTGTTTTCATTCATTGGACTAGTTCACGCTTTCTACAGGAAAAAGTAATTTCCCTTTAACTAGAGTCATTTTCTCCCTTAACACGATGTATTTGATAGAAAAGAACACTCCTTAATACACCTTTGGAGGATCCTGCATCATGAGGTTGTTGGGACTCCAAAGACAGCAGCAGCTTTAAATACCTGCTTGCTGCTTATCTGTGGATTTTTAACAGCTACTCTCATAATACGATGCATTTGCTAGACATACTTTCCTTAATATGCCTTTATCGGAAACAATTTTATAAGAATCCCTTAGTAGTTTTCCTCGAATTAGGCTCAGATGGGAACCTAATTATCAAATTGATCTGAGATTTACATCGAAGTAAACATCGGTCATCTACTCACCACAAGCCGGGGTTGCCCTTGGCCGTTTCGCAGAAGAAGTGATTGAAAAGATCTCTGGTGTTGAAGTTGCTCAGCATGGTTGCCAGAAGAAACGTGAGAACGCCGAGGAGCTTCTGGCCGGCCAACCCATGACTGTGTGACTTTGGAGCCACTAATCCCTCGTCACATGACCTACAGCCCAGTAATCCCCCCACCCACCCAAACTTCCACTCTCTCAAGGTTTCGCAGCACCTGGTCCGAACGGGCCACGAGCCAAAGCATGTGGATGGATGGCGAGCGTGAAAGTGATGGGTGAGAAGAACCACCCGTGAAGCGCTTGAATGACGTTATTACACTCTTGACCGAAAGACTTTTTTCCTACACCGTTGCATTTAGTTAAATTACAACCAACTGGTACTATGCAACAAGTCTCCTGCCCTCCCTCACCCACTGATATCTGAATTTTGGCCTGTTTTACTGCCGCTTCTCCTCTCTCTTCCCCCTTTCCACTCGTGATCAGAGAGGGGGCTAGGTGTCAATGATCAAAGCCAGGTTTCTTTCCTTTCTAATTCTAAATGTTTTTTGTTTTATTTAGAGGTTTTCCTTGCCCAGACGAGGGGTCTACTCTAGACCAGTGAATGTTGTTGACGTTTGTGAACGTTGGGTCCACTTGCATCAGCGCCAAAATAGAGTTGAACGGTATGGGCTCACACGGTCGGCCTGTACTGAGTGCTGTATAATTTGTAGCTAGTGGACTTCCAAGTTCCACTTTCCTGAGCAGCCATAAGCATTTTAAAGGCCATTTTTTTTCCAGAAAAAAATAGGTTAAACTCCAAATTGGGTGCAGCCAGACCACGATATATTGCAGTAAATTCCATTTCCTGGTCCATGTTTATCATCACACTTTTTGTGGCGTTAACGCAAATGAAGCCAAAGAAAAAGTATTTTTGAGGCAAAATCTTCCAAAAAATGTTAGTTGAACTCCTAAGTGTAGCACTTTACATTAGCACACTTTTCCACTTTACAGCGGCGGCATTACAATCATATCATAAACCACCAAATTTCATGCTCACCTGTGTTTGAGGTGCGCCTCCAGGTCACATCTGGGCATGCTGAGCGAGCAGAGCGGCGTCAGCGGGCACGTGACCGACAGCTTGTCAAGCAGCTTGTGCACCAGGATGCTGGACCTGCGGCACGCCGGCAGCTGCAGCCGCGTGCGGTCCAGCGGGCAGAAGTCCCTCTCCTGCAGGAAGCTGCGCAGGCATCGGGCGCAGAAGGTGTGCCCGCACGGCGTGTCCAGCGGCTGCACCAGCGGCTGCAGGCAGATGTGGCAGACCAGGTCGTCGTCCACCTCCAGCCGGTAGTTGTACAGGTGGTTCTCCCGGCTGCGGTGCACCTGGCCGCACTCCGAGCACGCGGCCTCCGGGGCGGGCTCGGCGGGCCCGGAGAGAGCCACCTCGCAGCCCGGGCTGCCCATCCCGGCCGCTCGGACGCAAAGGGCGGCTTTGGGGCACTGCGGCGAAGGAGCTCCTAGCCCATAAGCGTCACGGGACGAACGGGTTGCGGCGAGGACGGACGCCCCCCAGCGGATTTTGGCGCATCACAACCCTGCAGGTCAGAGGGTGAGACAGCTGTTTGGGGAAAAACAACAAGTGTCTGATTATGTTGCCGGGCATTTTTTTCATGTGGCAGATACTTTGTGCACGTGAGCCCTGTGTGCCGCACGCTACAAAAGCCCTGATGTGTGTGTGTGTGTGTGTTGTGTTGTGCACTGAGATTATGTATCGCTGCTCCTGTCCACTAATCTGACAGTATAATCTCTCTTTTTTGCTCTCGCCCCACTGCAATCTTTCAATTCCACCGGGAGGGAATTATCCGGGATTGCGGCAGAGAGGAACGAGGGGATCGGGAGAGCGATAGAAATGGAAAAGCAATGTGCTTTTAAGAGGTTAGAAAACAAAGAGGATTTAGTAGGAGATTTTACAGGTGTCTGTACATTACTTGAGCATTTATGTTTCTGACAACTTTGTACTTTTACTCCCTAAAGTTGAAAACGGATATCTGTACTTTCGATGGGTTGAACCACTACAGATTTTTTTCAACTATAATGCGATGAAAGTCGAGTCGAAGCCAATTGATCGATGTCAATAAAAAAACAATTTCAGCACAGCACAACGGCCCCCAACGTTCTTTGCGCCACAGAGGTTTGGCATAAAAGACATTTCAACAAAATACAATTCACCAGTACAATAATTCCATTTGTTCTATTTCGAGGGAGTCCTACACGTTTCTCCTGCAGTCTCATCTTTTGTTCCATAGAATAGCGTGTGGTAAAACAAGGAATCGTAGCCGGATCGGAGCAACCGAAGCTAACTAGGCTGACCGCTAATCTCATCCACAACCATCTTATTTTCGTACTCTCGGAGCAGCGCAGATGTTGGCCCGACATGCCGCTGTTCCACAAAGCGTTGTTGTTGTTGTTGAACGACGGCAGCAGACAGACGAGTCGAAAGTCCGCTCTGTAAATTGGAAGACGAGATGCCCGGGGTCGTAAAGTCGATTAATCGGTTCAAGCCCTCATGCTTCCTACTTCTTACCTGTCAAAAAAAGTTGTCACTTTCTCAAACCGCGCCGGTTGAGATTTTGATTATCGATTGAGATCTTTGGGATTTATGAGGTAGAAAAAACACGGACAGCGGCGACGGAGTAACGATAACGCAACAAAATCGGAGAAGCAAGACATTCACCATCCGTGGCCTTATTTAAGAGAACTGCTTGACGAATATGCTGTATTGTGCCATCCTAAAAAAAACACAAACTTCTGGGATTGGGAGAGCGATAGAAATGGAAAAGTAGTGTGAGTTTAAGAGATTAAAAAAAGTAGATGAGAGAAGCCGAAAAGAGATGAGAACGGGAGGCATGAAAACGATTAAAGTGGTGGAAATCTTGGCGAAAGAAGCCAAAAAATAGCAACAATTCATTAAAGCAGACATTTATTTTTGCAATTTAAAAGTTTCCCGGGTGACTTGCTTTCATCGAAAGATCCCAAGGGATCTTGCTGGGACATTTGTGTACCAGCAAGGTTGGCTCTTACCCAGAGTGGGTGGGGGGGCTGTTGAGTGCCAGTTTTCCTGCTTAATGGTGCATTACCGCCACCAGCTGATATTGTCCTTCCACTACAAGGAACCCAATGTGAATTGATGGTGGCAAAAAAAATGGTCCCGTATCTCGTAAATCAAGGCACTTGTAACTCAAGGCGCCACAGTATGTGGCACTTATCAGAAGCTAACGTTTGGGCGGATAGACTCGGTGTGGGGGCGGTTATAATGCAAATTTGCCCCACTGTTGCATCACAGTGAGGCGGAAGTGGAGAACAGCTCGATCCCAGACACATTTTCCAAAATAGGCAACTGACAAAAGTATTACTGGCTCGTCTAATTTTACATTTAATGGGTGGGCACTGGGCGGGCACTTCAGAGACTCAATTATTTGGATACAAGCAAGTGCATCGTTCATAATTTGTCCCCTTTAAGAGGGTTAAACAAAGCGTACAAGAGAAGGCGAAAAGAGGAGTGAGCGGGAGGCATGAAAGAGATTAATGGGGTGGAAAAAAATCGTGGCGATAGAAGCCAAAAATAGCAAAGGATTCATGAAAGATTTCTCAACGGCCACGTATAGAGGCTACGCGAATCTTCCGCGGAATGTTCCCGAAGCCGAGCGAGGATCCCCGGGGGTCTTTAGCGCCCGGATCGCTTGCGCATCCGCAGCTAGGTTCTACTAGCCGAGCCGGTCGAGGGCGTAGCTCCACTCGCGCATCGCACACATCTGCCTCTCGCGCTCTCTTGTGTTGTCGCCATGGCGACCAGGATGGGTACCAGACCTCCTTATCCTGTTCTCTTCCACGGCGCTTGACATTCACAGGATGCCAACGAAGCCTCGTCAGACATGATGAGCCCTCCCTCGACGCTTTTTTTCACCACCCCTTTTCCTTCCGTCTCCTTGGTTACCGGTGCCCGTGACAACCTGTCTCCGCCGTCTCCATAGCGACCAGGGTCCGGCTGTTAATTATTCCAGCCTTTTTTTTTTTTAAAGGACGCTCTTTCTCTCTCCTCTCCTTGGATGTGACTGGCTGCTTGTGTGTCTATCCCAGCAGCTGGACATGAATTAAGCATGAAGACACAAGGCTCCCTCTGTTTCCGTTTAAAACAAAGCTGTGACATCACCGCGTCACACTTGTAGACACCGGCGTGCAAAAGAGTCTATTGGCATCTATTTTTAACATTTCTTGCTCATTCAATCCCAAGGTTGTTGCCGACACCGCCTTGCTACATCAATATCAGACTGTCAGCCCTTCATCTGTCAAATCTCAATCCATAAAGATAATGTTTTGCTGTTTGTCAGCTAAGCCCTTTTTTTCCCCCCCCCTGCCCTCTTTGAGGTCCTTGTTTTCATCCGGAGAGACTGTTGTTGTCTACTTTGCAACAACGGGCCTGTAAAACCACTTGATTTTTACACTCATTTTGTCATTGTCCTCCACCCTGCAGGCTGGCACCGACACTGCAGCGTCATGATGGGAACGTGAGCATCTGACTCCATCCAACAAGCCCTTGATAGCAATGGTACCCCACATCTCCTCCACTCCCCCAAATACACATTGTAGACGTGCATGCAGATGTCATATTACCTAATCCGGATGCTCCTCAGCGCCTTGCATCCCGGTCCCCCCAAAAAGGAGGCGACGAGGTGGTGGTGGTGGGCGGCGTTGGTTAGCGGCTTGCGCCTACAAATCCACGCATTCACCGCAAAGTGGCGGCGTCCCAGCGACCCCTCACGTAAACGCCCACCGCTGTCAATCATCGGGAGGAGGCGGCGCGTGCAACTGCTGGAGCGGCTTCACTAACTCGATGCCTGCGTGGACTCAAAATACAACAACAACAACAACAAAAAACACACACACACGCACACAAAAAAAGTAATTCGGCAAAGATTCAAATGATCAAGAAAATATTCCCCAAGTATAAAGATTCTAGTGTTCCGAAATATTTTTGGGAAGGGTCAGAATCAAAACAAAAATAAAATATTACGAGAATAAACTTATTTATACTTACTCCAGCTTCAAAATCCAGCTTCCGGCGTCCATAAAATTCTCCGTCTATAAAAAATTATAAAAAACACAATCAAGTAAGGTGTCTTTTATTCAGTTATCATTATTTATTAATTTAGCTTTTTTTTTTTGTTAGTCACTTTACAATTTCAGCAATGCTGTGTAAACACGAATTTATAGCATAACCTGTCAGTCAATAAAAGAGGAAATCGATTGTGAACAAAATTTATTAACAAGATTGTATATAATTTATAGTAAAAATGCATTTTATTTTGTACTATAGAACATTTGAGAGTCTGTACTTTTTTACTTTTACTTAGAGTTGAATCAGTACTTCTACTAGAGTACGGAGCGCGAGTACAGTATTGTACTTTTGCCACATCTGTCTCTATAAACTTTGTGTTTTCGATCAGGCATCAACTTGGCCACCTTCGGGTCCTTAAACGGTAGGACCCCAGCACTGTAAACAAGCGGTCCGTCCGTCAATTAAAAATAATTTTAATTCTCCATTAAAAGTAGTTGATATCAGTTAACTTGTTAGGAACCGCGTAGTTATGGCAGAAGACGAGAGTGAATTGGAAAAGTACGTACTCCGCTAACGTGTTGTTTAATGTTCACGTAGTAGTTAGCTGTTAGCCGCTAGCAGACTCCCTTTCCCAGTTCGGGTCAAACCGGGGACGCCGCCTTTCATTCCGCTAACTAATGACTCACTTTACGCTCGTTACGTTCATTGGGTTTCGAGCCCCATTTTTATCCCCCCGATTTCCTCCCTCTTTGATTCATTTGTGTTTGTTGCAGGCGTGCTGTCGAGGAGCTCCTGAGGGAGACTGACAGGGCTCGGCTGAGAGCCGAGACCATGGGCCCTGCGGGATGGTGAGTTCCCCCAGCGATGACGTCGAGGTTTTCTTGTTGGCACGCTTATGAATTAATCGCTTACTGATTATCGGTCACATCTGGACGTGAAAGAGTGAATTGAACTCTGCTGCTAACCAAAACAGCAGCACTGAGTGACAGGAAAAAGCCATTAAATACTTTTAGACACAGCTGCTGCAACAGTTTTCCCCATTTTTCTTGCGCCTTAAATCCCCCCACCTTGCATTTTGAATAAGGATAGGCTGATGCTTAAAGGCATTTAAAAGAAGTCTTGGTGTTATTCAAATTTTTGATGGGAATATTTTCCCTTTTAACAGCAAATTAATTTCGGCTCCAAAGATCGGTTATTTCCCTCCTCGATTACTAATAATCGGTATCGGCTCTTGGGGGGGAAAAAAAAAAAACATATTGGTCGATCTCTAATTTTGAACATGTTTGTGCGCCGTTCTCATCAGGTTGAAATGTCCGTTGCGGGGCACCAACAAGCGCTTCCTGCTCAATACCCTGCGCTCCACGGGCCTGCGTCCCGGCGAGCCCAAAGCGGAACACTCGTCGCACGCCGCCAGGCGGGAGTCTCCCGCGGGGAGGAGCCGCAGCCGGTCGCCCCCCGCCGGACGGGACGGCGGACGCTCGCGCAAGCGTCACCGCGGGAACACGTCTAGTAACGACGTCAAGAGGCGGGACGGAGAGCGGGAGAGGAGTCGCGGACGTAAGGGCGAGAGGGACGAGACGGCGGAAAAAGACAGACGGACGTCAAAGGCATCAGCTAATTGATGGACCTCGTCAGGCTGGGTGAGCTGGATCCTATCGCAGCTGACTTTGGGCAATAGGCGGGGTTCACATGCAGCCATTTTCTAGTGAGGACGTTGATGCCGACCGCCATTTTGTGTAACGTGACAAAATGCAGTGTTTGTCTTTTTTATTTAGGAACTGCAGATGGTTAAAAGTGCTTTCCCCGCTGTCTGACTTGTTTACACTTTTTATTGTTTGATGTAGTTGCATAAATGCGACTATTTCAAACAGTTTTTTACCCATAATGCCGAGCGGCGCGGCATCACTTAAGTCATCCGCTTCATAAATCGGATCATCCGCGCGGAAGATATGGTCCTTTTTAACTGTTTCCTTCCTCCTTGAAAGGATGTGCAAATATAAACGCCGTCAAGCCCGCCGCTGATTGGGGTCCCACCGCTTCACTCGCGCTTTTATTGCGTGTTTGAGAGCCCCGTTAATGTACCGAGCGGTTTATCGTCACTGCTAAACCAAGCCGTGAAGTTGGTACAGAATGGGTACGAAAATTTCAGCTGTTTTGGGGCACCGACGGGCAGTGTGAAAGGGGCTAATTGCTCTCAACACAACCGAGCCAGTCGAGTGTAAACTTCACACTAGGGTTGCAACTACAACGCCGATTTATCAAACAGCCCATTTAATCGGCCATATTTCAAATCAGCAAAAAAATCTAGCTTTTTTTTTTTTTTTTTTTTGCAGTTTTCTGACAATTTATCTATTTATTTATTTCTTTTTACACATTAACACAAAAAAAGACAGACATTCAAACATTCCCCCAAAAAAGTCCACCGATTTTTATCTCTAAACTAATACTAAAGGACAAAGTATTGTTAAAACAGTCAAATGTTTTGCCCGTAAAAGCAGATGTTTACAAAATGTCTTATTTTGGGTAAACACAAAGATTATCATTCTGCTTTCATGGAGGACTAAAGAAATCTGAGAATATTTAGTGTTGAGAGGCTGAAATTCCGAGTATTTGGAGAATTTCAATTCATGGGTTATCAAAACAGTTGTTGATTAATTTGATAATCACTTAATCGATTAATTGTTGCACCTGTACTTCACGCCCGGGTCCCGGCTTTACCTAAACTTTCACACTGAACAGCGACTTTTGAGGAGAAAGCCGACTTTGATGGGGAAGAGAGAGGAGAAGCGGCAGTAAAACAGGCCAAAATTGCGATGTCGTGGGTGAGGTAGGCCAAGAGAGACTAGTTGCATACTAGTGCTTCTTTAACCAAATGTGAGAGTACAGTAAGTCTAAAGTTGAGATTCAAACACTTCTATGGCGGTAACTGCTCTAATTTCCACGGGTAAGACATTTCAAAGAACAGAGAATGCTCTGAAACCTGCAATTTTTTTTTGTTTTTTTAATTGTATTTTTTTTTTTTTCTCTCTCTCCTCCCCCCCACCCCATCTTGTGAGGTAGTACCACATTCGCAACAGAGGCGGGAAGTGTCACTGCGTGAAAGTGCACACAGTCGACACACACACAGAGTCTGTAATTGAGTTCCATCTTAATCGGCGAAGCAGGAGAGCTCTTGCTTAATGGGGCCTAACGCTCGGTGTACACAGACGAAGGCTAATGGCCGGCAAACACGACTCTTGTTTGTCGCTCCCGCCTCAGAGCTGCTAAGTGCTGTTAAATGAGGCGATGGCATCGGCGTCACAGGTGCGCTGCGCAATAATAATACGCGGCCGCGTCCTACAGATCCTAACGTTGGGAAAGTGACCAAAAGGTTTAGAAAGATTTTTTTGTTTGTTTTTGACAACAAAACAAAAAAAACTAGCGAGCTTGTGTTTTTACCAGTTGGTTTTATTTCAACTTCCTTGTTTGTTTTTGTTTTTTTCCTGAGTTCTTTTTTTTTTTTTTTTTTTTTTTTTTGAGCTCTCAATCACTGCGGAGTGTGACCAGCTTTTTGTGAACAAAGTAGTCTGAGTTGACTGTTTGAGACCATTACTGGTGTTTTTTTGTTTGTTAGGTTTTTTTTTTGTGTGTGCTCCCATTTCCATCGGGCATATTCTGTAGAACTCCCAGCCGGAGCTGGTAGTGACCAACCTTTTTGCTAATAAAGGACATTGTTGTGGACAGTTTGGCATTAGTGATTTTATTTTGTAAGGTTTGATCTTTCTGTTGCTTTGATCTCTCAGCCAGAGTCACAATTGACCAACTTTTTGTCAATAAAGGACTTCAATTTGGACTGTTTAGTGCTGTTACCGGTTTGATTTTGTAAGGTTTCACCTTCCTGTATTTTTATTTATTTTTTGTTGATATTTTGAGCTTTCAACCGGAGCTGGAAGAGTTCAACTTTTTGTGAGCAAAGGACAGATTTGAACCGTTTGGCATGGTTGCTGGTTTTATTTTGTAAAGTTTGAACTTCCTCTCTTTTGTCCACATTCCCAACCAGCATTTTGTGAACAAAGGACTTTGTTTTGGACTTTTTAGCATTGTTACTGTTTTTATTTGGTAAGACTTTAAACTTCCTTCCTTTTCCTTTCACTAGACCTGGAAGTGAGACTCCCCCCCCCCCCCCCAATAAGGGACTTCATTTTGGTCTGTTTGTTGTTTCCGCCCTTATTTTGTAAGGTTTCCTCTTCCTGTCTTTGGTTTTCATTTCCAACTTTGCTTTGGATCATCTGCGACCAAGCGAGCCAAAACTGATTGCGAGACACGTTAAGTATGCCCATAAATCAACACGTGGATGTATTTACCGAGTTGAATTTAGTGAAGGCTCCGCTCAGCCAATGGCCGGCCTCGCTGCCGGCTCACTTTTGCTCCTTAAGCGCGGGCACACCTGCACACGCAAAGTGGGCGCAGCCACCAGAGGAGAAGGTCCACGCCAGGGGCAAGGGCCCTGCAGGAGCGGCAGCCATGCATCGGGACAACCACGCGTACCAACAAATCCCGTTCAAGGACTCGTGCGCGTACCAGAGAGCGGCGGCCAACCCGGAGGAGTTCGCCCACAGCCCGCCGCCCTGCCTCTACATGAGCCGCCAGGTGCAGGCCGTCTACCCGCCGGCGGACCCGGCGGACCCGGCGTTCGGCCTCCCTCTCCGGGAAGACTTCGGGATCCCGCTGCTGCACCAGCACCCGCAAACACCGCAACACCCGCAGCCGCTCACGCCCGCCGCGCCCTACGGGGACACGGACGAGCGGAGCCGCTTTCACCTCCCGTTCCCCTGGATGAAAAGCACCAAAGCCCACTCCCACGCGTGGAAGGCGCAGTGGACAGGTCAGGCGCATTACGTGCTGATTATTCAAATGTTTGCGCTGTATTTGATAGTGACTCATAAGGGCGTCATTTTTTTTTTATTGCCAGTTAACCTTGTCAGGCCTTTTAGGGAAAACCAGGAACGGCGACTTAATTGCTTTTTATTATTTCTTATCTTCACCAAAAACAAAAAAAGAAAGTTAATAATAATTGTTTTGTTTTATTTTAAAATATTGTGACTCGATTAACTTCAAACCGTAAAACGAAGCCTAGTTTTAAATAAACATGCGATATAATTCACGTTAATTATTATTTATTTTTTTTACATGGTGAACATTTTACATTTTGATGTTTTTATTACAGCTTTCTAATACGTCAATTGTTAATCATAACACAATAGCAGCTACAAAAAAGTGACCTCATTATAATAAAAGGAATATAACATCGCCGTAAAATTTGGCACTGGCGTTACAGATTCGATTGAAATTAATTTAAAATGAATGTACTGTAGATATTTGGATCTAGTGTGCACTAGAAAAAAATATTATTTCATGGTATTACTTTTTGGGGAAACGGCTTTGCAAAATCTGATTTTTAATCTTTTTTTTTTAAATTCTGCCTACGTCAGGTTCAATGCTATGTGCACAAAAGTACATGCACAGTTTTTTTGTTGCTTTTTTGGGTGGGGGCCGGATTTGCTAGTAATAATAATTATCAGGACTTTTAAAAAGATTAAATATAATTGTTACTACCACTTTTCTGGGCAAACATTCTGTATAAAATTTAATCAGGATTTAATAAATGTATAAAATGTTGACGTTTGCAACAATATTAGGTGAACTAGAAATCCTGCTTTTTAATTTTTTTATTAAATTCAGCTTTAATTATATTATTACAAAGAATAGTATTACTTTTTGGCAAACATTGGCTTTGTAAACTAGAATGAGGATTTTAACAAAAATCTCCTTATTGTGGACACTTCATTACATCGAGTGTTAACTGTGTTTTTGTGCACTTTGTCGCGCACTCAGCGGTCACACCATTAGGTACACTTGTGCAATCGCATGCGGAAGTTTCGAAAATGTCGAAATTGTCCAGTAGAAAACTCAATTCTCGATTTTTGTTGTCTTCCGTGTTATCAAGTTTACGCACAGTTCGGCGTTCTTCTAATATACGTAATATATACATGGTGATTGAAAAGTAACTCCCTATTTTAAAATGCTTATAATTTATTCATATGTTGTAATATTTTCCTTCATTTTTTGGGTGTACGTTCCATGATTAAAGGAGCAAGTCTATTCTACCAAACCAACGACTTTGGAAGAACTTGAAGGGCGAAAACGAGAAGTTATGTCTTCCATCCCCACAAGAGTTCATGCGGTTCCCAGGCGGCTCGAGAAACTGCTGGCGCCCATATCCAATTTGAAATAAAACTCCATGCAATACACTTTCTCCTCATGTTCGTCTCTTGTAAGAATTATAGTTCAGAAACAAATGACAAGTACTTAAAAACAAGGAGTTACTTTTCAATCACCCGGTACTTCAGTAAAGTTTAGCTCACCAAATTTGTAGTGGCTTTCTTTGCTGCACTTAGGTGTATGTGTATATTGGATTTTTTTTTTATTTTAGTTTTTTGTGTGCAATCAAACTCAGAATCAAACGTGCCAGTCGATGTAACTGCAACTTAGCAATGGGATTTCTTTAGCCAATTAGATTTTAAATTCGCCCTCCAGCCGCAATAATGTCAGCATGTTTTTTTCCTGTCATCTGATTGGTTGATTAGAGCAAAATGGGCTAACGCAACTAGCACTGATGTTGTGGTGTTATAGCCCTTTAAGCAACGGCTGGACACAAACGGAGCAGCAACGCATGTAGACAGACAATATAACAATACTCTGAGATTTATTCTTTGTCCTCTACGAAAATCGACAAATATTATTAACGCTTACTGAGTGGTTGTGACCTTCTTCTTTGAGTACAGCCTATATGAGATTCACGATGTCCATTGAGTTAAAGCATGAAATCATGATGCACAAGCGGTGTAATTCTTTACATTGTATTTAATTATGTTGTTACAGTGTTTAATACAATACTGTAGAGTGCTATTTTTCTTATTTAAAAACAAACAAAAAAACTTTTTGGGGTCAGTTTTTTATGTGCTTTGAATGATGCAGTGCAGTTCTGAAGTGACTTTTTTTAGTTTTTGTTTGCTTGTGTACGTTCGTATCTCAAATCGTCTTTCCTCATTGAAATGAATGGCAATGGCATTATTCCGTTCCAGCCCCTCCCCCCCCCAAAAAAAACTAACATTTTTGGGTTTGGTTATTAATAAGGAAAAATAGTACTCTATAATATTGTACCCTTATAAAAACCTATTCGAGTAGTAACACAATTAAATAGTTTGCATCATGATTTAATGCCGCAATCTAATTAATTGTGTTACCCTTTTTCTTTTTTGTGACGTTCAGGTCCGTACATGATGGCGGAGGCCGAGGAGAGCAAACGCACGCGCACGGCCTACACCCGTGCTCAGCTTCTGGAACTGGAGAAAGAATTCCTGTTCAACCGCTACATCTCCAGGCCGCGCCGCGTGGAACTGGCGCTTACCCTCAGCCTGACCGAGCGCCACATCAAGATCTGGTTCCAAAACCGCCGCATGAAGTGGAAGAAGGAGGAGGACCGGCGGCGGGCCAGGAGGGGCGAGCCAGACCAGGACTCGGCCGTCACCTCCGGGGACCAGGGGGAGGCGGGGGCGGCGGTCTCGCCACCGCTCTCCCCGGAACTGCGCACGCTGGACCAAGAGAAGGCGCTTTTTTGAAGCCTTGTAAGGAAGATCGTCACGGAAGGACAAGGGAAAGCGGGGTACACACATACCGATAATCAGGCCCAATTCTCAGATTATCCTGAGTGATTATCCTGTGCCAAAAGAGATTTTTCCTCGCCGATCTGATCTGTCAGGGTGTACAATCGTGAATGTTAAGCCAGTTTAATATTTACAATCGGAAATCCTTGCGTGTGGTCAACACCGAATTGGACCGCGGTTTCCGTGATTGTGACGTGGGCCGTTTGCAACCAGATGACCTAACAGTTGACCTAGCTCAGTGGCTCTTGAACGTTTCACACTAAGTGCTGTACTACCCAAAAAATAAATAATAATAATGAAACAATATGTATATATAAACTTTAGGCGGCACGGTGGCCGACTGGTTAGAGCGTCAGCCTCACAGTTCTGAGGACACGGGTTCAATCCCCGGCCCCGCCTGTGTGGAGTTTGCATGTTCTCCCCGTGCCTGCGTGGGTTTCCTCCCACATCCCAAAAACATGCATTAATTGGAGACTCTAAATTGCCCGTAGGCATGACTGTGAGTGCGACTGGTTGTTTGTTTCTATGTGCCTTGCGATTGGCTGGCAACCAGTTCAGGGTGTACCCCGCCTCTCCTGCCCGATGACAGCTGGGATAGGCTCCGGCACGCCCGCGACCTTAGTGAGGAGAAGCGGCTCAGAAAATGGATGGATGGATGGATATAAACTTTAGCGCTGAAAGTAACACTATCATGGCTGACATTAAAATACATTAGCATGATAGCAAGTGTTCATCAAAAACAGAGGTTTTATTTCTAAAAAGTACATTTAATATTATTGTAAGCCACTGTAACATCATACAAATGAAAGACTTAAAATGTATTGCACATAAACAAATACAAATTGTACTTAAATATTTTAAAATCAACTTCTTTCACATCAAATGCAAATGTATTGGACTTTAAACGTTAAAGACAACTGAACTGTGCTCGGGCAGTGATTCTTTCGCTGCCACTAGAAACTCCTCAAACTAAAAATAACTTTAATGTCCAGCTTCTTTGTATTTCTTCTTCTACTACTCTTTGTATTTGCCATCAGTCTGCATACCTTGTGGCTCTGTGCCGCCTCTCACAGGTCAGTTCTGGTACTACAACAGACTGCGTTGTGGGGTGCCATGTTGATCATCTGGAGTACACTACACACAGAAATCACATTAAGTATACACTTGTCATTTTTTTCCTCATGTGATATTTCATAAATTGGTATGCGTGTACCCAATCAACACGACTCTTCACATCCCCAGAGTGGAGGACTAACGTTAGCTACAGCAGATTACCCAGAATGCTGTAGTAAAATGAAGGTGCTCTGACAAAATATGTATTGTATACATGTATAAAGCCCTGATTTATAAATAAAGCATTGAGTCCCAATACTTTTGCAGGAGGGATGAGGATGACGTTCTCGTGGAGACATGTATAGACTCATCTTTCAAGCATATCTGATATTTTGTGTGTAAATACCAGTACAAAAACACCCATCATGTAAACAATTTATTTTTTGATTCCATATTAAAGTATACATTTTCTTTTTTTTTTGTGCGGGGGTGATTTAATCGAATGCGCCAGCTACTAATGAAAATAATCTCATATTGAGGAGATATTCTGTAATTTAACGTGGGGATTTTTTTTTAAAATCGCAAACGATTGCCTGTTTTTAATTTGGCAACGACGGGGGCAGCACATTCGAATGGGGGTCCTTGATGGAAGGACCCGTGTTGAACTCAAATGCAGGTGATCATAAATCATAGATTTTCAAACTTTTTTTTTTTTTTTAAAACTCAGTGTGGACCTCAAGCCAAACGTCACATAAGGTAGGTGTATTGCGTCCGTATTGTCCAAAGTTCATACATTATTTACAAAAAAAAACCCAACTGAGTAGTCAAATATTTTCCCACCATTTCATGTTATACTCAGCTTGTCCACTCAGATAATCATTCATGGAGACATTGTGGAAAAATGACTTTTTAATGTTTGTATTCAAATAGTTGGTTCCCCAGAGTGTCAGTCTACTTATCAAAGAAACTACGGAGGGAAAACTTTACATATAACCAAATATATGCAAAATCTGTGATATTGGGCTTTGGGCTGAAATTTCAGGTTGAACCAAAAATGCACTATAACCTTTACTGGTGAACTTAATTTGACCATTCAAACATACAAATATGCATATGCAACCACTCAACGTTTCAGTGCATTTTGCACAACTAGCGGAAATTTCACCCCTGACTTTTTATAAGTGGAGTATGACTGCAATTTCTGGTCATACACGGGGCGGCTGTGGAACAGTAGGTAGAGCGGGTCGTCCAGGGACCGAAGGGTAGCTGGTTTGAATCCCGGTTTAGACTGTCTGCTTGTTGACGTGTCCTTGGGCAAAACAACAAACCCTAATTTACTTCCAGTGGGCCTGGCAGCACCTTGCATGGCATCAGCCGCCCACTGGTGTGTGAATGTGAGGCTTTGTAAAGCGCTTTGGGCACTGTGATGGTGTAGCTAAAACGTTATACAAGTGCAATCCATTTATCAGTTACCATGTAAGTTAAAATCCAAATTTGGCGTCAGCGTGCACGAGGTTCCGAAGACGCAGACGACATATTTTCTTGACCTCCTCAATGGCGCACGCTCTCTCCTCCGTGCACCCGTTTGCGATGCGGACGCGCATCTCCTGGAAAATGCTGGCCTTGTCGCTCATGAGGGTGCAGATGACGAACGGGAAGCCGAAGCGCTCCTTGTACTCTTCGTTCCAGCAGGACATGGTGGCGGTCTCCTCTGAGCTCAGCGCGTTGAAGCCCACGTTGGCCTGCTCGCTCAGGGACTCTTGGGTCAAGGTGCCGGCCTTGAAGTCGCGGCCCGCGAGGTCCGGGTGGCACCTGAGGATCCCCTCTTTGCCTGGACACGAATGAGGACTTTTCATCATCAACATCAAGCGCTTAGTAAATCTAATATATTCCCCCCCCTCCCCTTTTTTTTTTTTTTTTTTTTTTTTTTTTTTACTGTTTAACTTAAAACCTAAGAAACTGCTTCATAATTCATTTTTACTGTACCTCATGTTGGTTCTTTCTAAAAGCTGAAAACTTTCATCACATTCGGCACCAAATTGCCATAACGGCATATTTTTTTGACAGTTTAAGGTCCACCATCTATCCTATAGCAGTCACATTGTCAGATTTGTGATTAGCCACTACCTTGATTGTGACTCACCCGCTTCGGACAGAGCGTCGATGAAGTCGCAGATGGTCGCCTCGAAAGCGTCGATGTCGGCGAAGGGACGCTGGGAGCACACGGCCGCCGCCACGATGGGGCACCTCTCCACCACGTTGCCGAAAATGTTCACAAAGTCCTCGTAGGGAAGCTCATTGACTCGGGCGAGCTCCATGTTCTCCCGGACGGCTGCTCGTCCACCTGAAAAGTGGAAAACAATCATTCGTCTGAAGTCCAACGACCAGCTCGGCACGCGTTTGGTTAATGTTTTTTTTTTTTTTTTTTTTTTTTATATACCTTGGGCACTCATGAAACAACATATTTTCACAATTCTAATGCAGATTATTTATTTTTTTATTTCTGACTTCCCAGGTTTCACCCTAAAAAAAATATTTGAAATACATATCTGAGTAATTATGTCCTTGCCCAGTGTATTCCAAAAATCTCACATCACACCACCTAACAAAAATGTCAAAAAAAAGTGACAATACACAGGTTAATGATTTACCTTCTGCCATTTAGTGGAAGAGTATTTATTTATAGCAGCAACTGTTCTGCTGTTCACTATATGTCGCGGTCATAGATAGATGAACAAAAAGATACATTATTACACGACCTAAATATTTAGCTGGGTCGTCCTCTTCTCCTCGGGTGTCCAGCATCGTCATGTTGAGGTCTGGCTTGGCCTCCCCAGAGCTCATCCACCTCGGTGAGAAGAAAAAGCCGTTGTTTAAGACAGGTGCCTATGTGACCCTCCTTTTAATATTTGTATCACTATTTATTCAGGATCATCTTAATATTGATAGGTCTAAGTATATCACTTTGTTAAGTCATAATGGGACAAAATCATAATGCTCGACTTACGTAGGGAAAAACAAGCCTTCAAACAACGCGAACAATACCTTTGCAATGTATTTGGATGCGGGAGATTAATATGCAGACACTCTCGCAGGTAGTCGTACGCCTTCGGACCATGAAAGTGGAGAGTTGTGGCAAAGTCCCGTTGTTCTTTGGTATATTCGTGGCTGTTTTTGGACAGGAGGTGAACTGGAAGATCTGAAATTCAATTAGCACAGGCATATTAGTGAGGACCAATGAAATCGTTTATTAGGAAGTCCTAAAAAAGGAGGGAACGTATTGATGCACTTTAGTTCAAGTTTTCTCCAAAGTTGTATTTTGGAGTCGCTCCTTTCAACTATTCGTTTCCGTCAGTGTTCACGCAAACATTTTGTTTGTTTACAGGTCAACTCATGACGGCTCCAGATTGTTGTCGGGCCTGGTAAGCGAGTTTTATTTAACTGTATATATTAAAATAAATCAACTTGAAAACGTCCATTTGACCCATTTTGCTTTACTTGAATTTGCTTTCAATTAATATTTGAAGGCCAAAACAGAAGCAACAAGGCGATGTATTGTACACTTAAATTGGAATTTCCCTTTTACCTGCGTATATATCGAGCCGCTCTTTCAATTCCTCATTCATGATTTTCTTCACCTCGAGATCCTCCAGAAGACAACTGACGGTGTTCCTCGCCCTCCTCTCTCTGTCCTTGGCGTTCCTCTTCTCTCTTTCCAGACTCTCCACCCTAGCCAAGGCTTCACTGAGTTTGATCCTCAGTTCTTCAGGTGTTGAAGCGTAGGCGTGGTCCTAGTCGAAACAAGGATTAAACAATAATAATAATTAAAAAGAGACTTCATTTAAAGATTTTTAATATGAATATGTGAGGAACATCTGTAAAATGCGGTCTATAGAGCCCACCGGTATATAAACCGCACATAACACAAACAAATACAGTGGTACATCGACTTACGACCTTTTCTTGTAATCAATTTATTTGAGTTCTTCGATTAATCGTTTCAGCCCCAGGCTGAGCGCTGATTACTCACAACTGTGGGAACAACCGTGGGCGCAGATTTGGGCACACTCTGGATTGTGGGCGGAGGCAGGGTCTCCCGTGCCTTCGTAGAGGTCCGAGACATCCTGGTCGCCGCAGGCTTAAGTGAACCCTGAAATATCGAAATGATCTCCAATTACAACTCAAAATACCTCAAAGATACCTTCACATTCAGAAAGTGGGAAAAAACAAACATTTTCAGCATAATATTGCTTTGAATGTCGTAATCCTTACATCCTAGTGCAGGGGGCGGCAACCTTAAATACTCAAAAGAGCCATTTGGACTGCCCCCCCCCCCCCCCCCCTCCCAAAAACCATTTTTGCCACATTTATTAAATCAATAAACTGCGACAGAGAACACATTTTATCTCCGCATGAAACAAAAACATTTTTAACTTTTAAAAAAGATGCTTGGTTGAAGTTTCCTTTCAAATACAACAGTCAATGTCTATTTTGAGTCCTCGTATTTATGAAATTAAAGTCAAACTTAAATTACCCACCTGAAGCGCACCGAAAATGCCACCTTCTTTCATCATTTTATCATGTGTGGAGCATGCAGTCAGCTTGAAGAGGCTTAATTTAAAACATATATTTGTGAACTAATAGCCAATTAAAACATTGATTTTACATGGTTGATGTGATTTTTGCTCGTGAATCGCAATGCACAGCGTCAGCACATCCGGGCAGTAAGCTGATGATTCATCTTCAATCACACATGATTGTAAGCGGTCATCTGTGAGGCTATGTTTGCAATGTTTGTTTTTAATATAGTTCATGTAGCACGTAGCATTAAACGTTCAGTTTTCTTCAGAGACTTTTCTTAGATTTATGGACTAGCTCAATAAATCCTGGCATGTCACAAGATCACCATAAACTTCAAATTTTGAATTGCATTTGAAAGACGAATGAACTCAAATGAAAGAGTTGGAAAATGAGTATTACTGCAACGGTGAAGCTGTGCGGTTCCCAGAATGCATTGCGCCACGCAATGCTGACATTTTGCCTTACTAAGGATCTAAATTATTTTTGTCCATGTGTGCTTATGTTACCAGTAGTTTGTTGAATGTGTGTCTTACTTAACTGTCAGATACATTGTCTCCCTTTGTTTTTGTTGAAAGCCGGACTGTTGGTTGTGTGCGATACAAAAACATCTCGCTCGGTTCCGCAGTAAGCAGTATTATGGTGATTTACTGTACATGCAGGCACCTGGTCAGTACCTTAAGAAAGCTGGACCCAGTTTGTAATTCTGCCTTGCTCTTTGTTACAAGATGAAGCAATCGAGTGCATCATTACGCAGATTTGACACGATGGCTCTCTCGCTCTTGCACAAAGCTTTGATTGGGCTGGTACCTGATTACTTAACTGGACTATTTATTATTGGACTAATTAATTTGAAAAAGATGTCCTTCAAATGGTTGTCCACAGAGGGCGAACTGAATTAGGGAAAGGGACATTTAGCTATGCTGGTCCTTCAGCTTGGAACAAGATACAAAAGACCTCAAATTGCCAGGACTAGTTAGACTAGGAGAAATTAAAAGTATTTTAAAAGATTCCAAAAACAGCTCTTGTGAACATTGCTGTTTTGTTTGCCTGTTGGAAGGCGTTGTAACTCTGTCTTTTGACTGCCTTGTTTGGCCAGATCACGCTTGTAAGAGAGATTTTAATCTCAATCATGCTCATAAAGGATTTGATTTGTAAACTACACAGTTTGGCTCAGCCTTACCTGGAAATGAACCGACTGAAGGAAAATGCAAACATGTACTTGGAAACGGCTCAATGAAGCTTTTTTTTTTTTTCCCCCTTATGTGAGTCAAAAAAGCTTCTGTTTTCTTGTACGAGTCTGCACTGTCACAGTATTTAATTTCTAAGTCACCACAGAGCCACAACAGAGGGACGAAAGTGCCACGTGTGGCTCCGGAGCCACGGGTTGCCGACCCTCGTCCTCGTGATAAACCTACCTTTTTGGCAGGAACTTTGAAACAGGAGACAGGAACGGTTCCATCTCGGAGCCTGACTGTCTGACCTGTTCTGTCGAAGTCCTCCGGTCTGAAGTGCTCACTGCACAGCATGCTCGACGAACTGGCAGAGAAACCTTTCCTCCGGACAGCTCTTTCCCATTTTCTTCTCATCACTTCATTTTTGGGAAACCTACATTATTCGTACGAGAAAAGTTAGCTCAAGTGGGCTTCACATATACCGCCAATCAGGCCAAATTGTAGCATTTTTACACCGGATTCCTGGATGTCTCTAAAAGAGTTTTTTGTCCACTTGGGGTTGCCTCACATTCTACTGAGAGCTGAAGAGGATGATGTGTTACTACTCTTTCACCCGTGCAGTTCGACACCTCATTTTATGATGTTCAAAATGTTCACAATCATATATACATGATTTCTTTAGCTATAAGTGACGGTTAGAAAAAAAAAATATTGAATTGTGTTTTTGATGGCGTTTTATGAGGCAATTTATAGTCAGGGCTAACAATCGTATGTAAATGTTATACTGTTCAATATTTTCAAATCCTTATGTGTACTGTATTTTCACGACCAAAGGGCGCACTGTATTAAAAGGCGCAGTCTCAGTTACGGGGTCTATTTCTGTATTTAACACATACATAAGGGGCACCGCATTATTGGGCGCAGGCATGGTAAAACATACGCTAGCTTAAAACATACAGTAGCATACATGCACGCTAAAACAAAGTTTAAAAAGGCAGCGGGAGGAAAACTGAATTCGGTTGTACTTTATTGAAGTATTTAACAATGTACTCACGTTATTTTTTTTATCAATCCTTATCCACAAATCCATCAAAGTCCTCATGTTCTGTAGCCGAAATGAACAGCTGGGCAAGCTCTCCAACAAACACGCCGGGTTCGCTCTCGTCATTGTCGCCGTCAGTCAGCAATGATGCCGGCTTTCGTGAAAGCTCGGACAACCGTCAAAGCAGATACCTTAGCCCAAGCATCCACAATCCATTCGCATATGGTGGCGTAACTCGCTTGGCGTTGCCTCCCAGTCTTAGTTGCACTTGGTTTTATCACAGCGGCTGTGAGATGGGCACGCATGGAGTCACAGATCAACAGGGACGGTGAGGCGTGGAAAAAACCATCCGGTCTCTTTTACGTACACCTCACTCAGCCACTCTCTCATTTTGTCCTCGTCCATCGAGCCCTTTTGATGGGCCTTAACAAGGACTTCGGCTGGAAACTTTTCTTTAGGCAGCGTCTTCCTCTTAAGAATCACCATAGGTGGCAGTTTCTGTCCATTACCATGGCAATCAAGCACAACAGTAAAAGCCGACCTCTCGTGCACTGTTGTGCGCATCGCAACCTTGGTGGTGCCCTTCTTCTCGACAGTGTGGGGGTTCACCGGGATGTCGAAAGTGAGCGGCACCTCGTCCGTGTTGGTGATGTGGTTGGGCTGGATGTGTTTGTCGGGAATCTTTTTACTGCAGTAGGAGCAGAAGATGGCCAGCTTTTCCTTGTAATCCGCCGGAGGTTGCTGCGCCACGGTAGTCCTTGCCCGGATGGATAGATGGCGCCGTTTCATAAAACGAAAGCACCAAGACGGACCTCCTTGAAAATGTTCGATTTTCATTTCTTCTGCAAGCGTTTTTGCCCTCAGTCAAATGGCGACTGTAGATACGCTTCTCCCGGCTATTCTTTTTGCCCATTAATCCATTGCTCGAGTTGGTCTTCCAACTCGGGACACCTCACCTTGTTTCCGCGGAAACTCAGCTTCGTCTTCGTGACTTGGCAAAGCTCGTTTTCCTGCTTCCTCCACTTGCGAACCATGGATTCGTTGATCTTGAATTCTCTCGCGGCTGCTCGATTCCCATGTTCCTCCGCGTAACTGACAGCTTGCAGTTTAAACTGTGCTTCGTAAGCGCGTCTCTTCGTGGGTGCCATTTTCGGGGGTCCTTAGCCAAAGTGATGTTGTTTTGCACAATGCACATACTGGCGCTATATACCGACTGGGGGCGTGCCTTTAGCGTCCTCCTTCACGCGCACCCTTCCCCCTTTACGTCCGCATGCTGTACTCAGTCACGTCCGCTTTTCCTCTATATAAGCAGCGTGTCGGCAGGAAAGGCTCCCAGTCAGTCAAGCGGAGCGCTCATCAAAGTCACACAACAACATTCACAGATTTTGGAACTCAGTGCACACACAAGGCGCGCTGCATTATAAGGCGCCCCGTCCATTTTGGAGAAAATGTAAGACTTTTAAGTGGGCCTTATGGTCGTGAAAATACGGTAATCAACAGAGTAGGGCCGAAGTCAGTGACTGTGATGTAAAATGGAATGATAGCCAATTCGGAAGCTCCCGGAAGTTGGATTGACACAAATACAAAAGCAACTGGTTGCAGCAACATGACAAGTGGGCGCCATCTTTGTGGAATTTTCTCAAAAACATGGAACGAGCACTTAAAACTCCTCCAAAATGCTCTATAACAAATAAATTCACAAATAAATAAATAAATAAAAGTTTATTAAAGACTGTGACCTAGTCTACTGCCCACAATGCCCTCTTCTCAGGAACAACGTTCCATTTGCACTATTTAAGATGAATTTTTAGTTTCAAGTGACTCAGGTTGAAGTGACCCAGCGTTTTGACAGACTGTCATTTTTGTGAAAATCTTGTCACATTGTTATTGTTTGTGTTTGTATATCTTGTCTCGCAAGAAAAATGACAAGATAAAAAAAAAAAGAAGCTTAGTTTCTGTTTCTTCTTCTTTGTATTTTTCGTCAGTCTGGATGTCCCCGTGCTGCCTCTCACAGGACAGTCTTGGTACTACGACAAACATCGATTGGGTGCGGGGAGCACCCACGCGACGATGTTCACTTTAAAAATCGTTGTGTGTGTGTGTCCCGATTAAGCAACTAACAGCAGAGGTTTTTTTTTTTGTTTGTTTTTTTAAAAAATCATTTCGGAGGCAATTTAGTAGGAAAGACTCGTTTGGAGGCTGGTTTCACCTCGGGAATTCACAGATCATGTGCGGGATTAACCACAAAAGTCGGCGAAGTCTCCGCAAAATGATGATGTTACGGACAAATAGAAATTTTCAAAGTCATTTTTAGCCTTACCTGTGAAATGTAATCCCACGGGCTCTGGATTCGACTGTAAAGCGGTTGCCACAAGTCAAGACAGAACACGAATGAGGCATCTTGTTCTCCAACCCGCTTCAGTTTGCCACATTCAAAATGGCGACAACGTCGACGTGCAAATTTGCGCACAAAGTGATTTCTACGTATATATGTACATGCTTAAAACTCTCTTGGTTACACGTACAAAATAAGATCTACATGGGTGTGTGGATATATCGCTACGTCCAGTAAAAAAAACAACGATTTGGCGTGAAGTCAGAACGTATCCACTGATAATCGACGAAACTACAGCACGAGCTAAAGGCGGGCGTCAACCTAAGAAGAAACCCACCGTCATTGGCTGGCGTTGTACTTCCGTGTTATGCAGCCATTGGCCGACCTAGCTGTCAATCATTTACAGGCCTGCACCGCTGATTGGGCAGTTCCGGAAAAGTCTTCACGCAGACATTTTGTTTGTTTTCCGGTCAAATCGTGTTTTTTTTTTGTATTTACAGGTATATATTACGTTATACAATATTCTTGTGCTGTAATAGAAAAAAAAAATATTTGGCTCAATATATTCCTGTAAATGAAATAATTAGTTATATAAAAATGTGCCTGGTAAGTAACTTTTTTGTAAATTTGTATTTAATGAATTTTTCTATGGCTAGAATAAAATGAATAAATAAATATACAAAAACATAGTTCCGTTTAAGTATGTAAGTATTTTAACAGTATTTTATTTATATATTATTTGATTGTGTTTTTTTTTTAGGGCTAGAAGTATTTGGGAATATATATATATATATATATATATATATATATATATATATATATATAAAAACATAGTGCCTGCGACTCACTGGCGACCAGTTCAGGGTGTAGTCCGCCTTTCGCCCGAAGTCAGCTGTGATAGGCTCCCGCGACCCTAACCAGGATAAGTGGTGTTGAAAATAGATGGATGGATGGATATTTATTCTGGTAGGCCTAAATGTCTCTATAAGAATGAATAAATTATTGAAATATATGGACAAAAATATATGGCTATATTGAAGGTTTAATGCTTCGACTTTGAAAAAGTACACAAAAACATTACATTCAAACTTGTAAAACTGCTAAGATAAAAGTCGGTTACAATTCAAAACTTTCTTGAGCGACATGACAAATCAGTAACAAAAAAAATTGAAGGCAAAAAAAACAATCTTACACAGTGACACAAATATGTCGTAAAATTTTTAACCCAAGAAGCTGAATAGCAAAAGGGCATTTTGTGTTACCTTTCAGGCCCACTGTACTTCCCGTTGGCGCTTGGTTAAACCTAATCTTAGCTTATATACAGTATTTGAGAACAATGGCAATGGTCTTTGCTCTGTCTCTCGTTTTGACTGAATTCTTAAAGGCATGTGGATGAACTGCAATTATTATTTAGATGGAACGCTGGACGGCTTCGGTTGGTTTTCGTTCGACTGCGCCTCGTCCTCGTTCTGCTGGGCGAAAGCGGAAGTGTCCAAATTGGCTGATGCATTCTGGCATTCGGTCGACGCCCGGTTGATGGTGTTGTGATAGAGCTGAAAGAGGAAGATGTTCTGTTACCAGCAGTGGTGGACCATCAGGGTCAACAAGGCCTTTTCTGATGGCCTATACACTATCAAAAGCAATGACCTACATTTAAAACCTCAATTCTTGTATGTGTTACATGAATTGTATTAATTTATTCCCAACTGTCCATTGTCTTTATTTTATCATGTTTCTCTTTGCTATACTGCTTGCAGTACATGTTTTTTCTCTCTGAAACTGTAGTAACAATGGGACTGTTTCTTTACCCAATCACATTCAAATTTACCTCAGAGGACCAGGCCACAATTATGTCAGCAGTTTTCCTTCGAATAGAAAAAATGAAAATGAGCTTACTTTTTTTTTTTTTAACCTCATCTACGACTGATCTGGCCCGTCTGTCCGGTTTAAATATCAATTGTGGCCCTTGAGCGCAAAGGTTTGGCCATCCCTTGGATTACAGATGAGCGTACCTTCTCCTCGCTGACCGTCAGATTGTCCGACATGATGGCCACCAATTTGGAGAAGGAGGGGCGGTCGCCGGGGTCCAGGGCCCAGCACTTGCACATCATCCCGTACCTGGAAAAGGAAGCGTGAAGCACGATGACCGTTGTTTGGCCGCATGTGTATATACAGTACTAGTTGGGGATATTGGGCTTACGGGTGAAATTTCAGGATGAATCTAAAATGCACTATAACCTTTACAGGCAAACTTAATTTGACCTTCTCTAACCTTTTGAATGTACATGTCCAACTGTTGAATGTTGACAGATACCAACAGTTTTTGCACAACTTGCTTCTCTCTAACAAGGAGCTGAATGGCTAAAAATCACGGCATCCAATGTGATAAACATTGGGCCACCTACACAGACTTGTCAGCGTAGTAAGGACACTCCATCTTGAATCCTCTCTGAATCATGGAATAGAACTCAGGGTCCACCTTCACGCCCGGGTATGGGGTGACACCCAGAGAGAATATTTCCCACAGGAGGATGCCGTACGCCCACACGTCGCTCTCCATGGTGTACGTCCCCTGGAAGATGCTCTCCGGTGCCATCCACTTCACGGGCAAACGCACCTGCCAGGTGTTAAAAGTCATTTTAGATAAGTGTTACCAAAGAAAAAGAATGTTTCCCCACGACTTACGTTGCCTCTCACAACATAGTTGGAGTTGTTGTCGATGTCCCGCGCCAATCCAAAGTCGGCGATTTTCACCACTCGGCCTTTGGTAACCAGCACGTTGCGTGCCGCCAGGTCACGATGGATACACTGTAGATACGCGTCATTTCAACTGCCTCCGTGCACAACAAACTGAACACATCAGAAATAATCCATAGAGCCCCCCCCCCCCCCACCCCCCAAAAAAAAAAAAACGTCCATGCCTCAATCAATAAAACATGGGCACATGTGAGTTTCATAAAATTATTGCAATGCGATCGTTCCTTGAAAGTTATTAATGATAACCGCCACCTTGCAAAATAAGCATAACGGTTGTAAATAATCCACAGTGCCCAAAAAAATCCACGGAATGCTGAGTCACGCATGCGCACGTGCGCGTGTCATACAATTACAGTCAAGTTTAAGTCATTCCATGACCAAGCTCATAATTCAAAACACTCATATGTCAAATCATCTTTCCCCATTAAAATGAAGGGAAAAGCCATTCATTCGTTCCAGCCTCCCGCCCAAAAAAACTTTTGTAATGTGTTTTTTCATAAGAAAATGGCACATATTGTTCTCTACTTTACAAAAACATACAGTAATGACATCATTAGATATAATTACAAATAATTAAATCGTTTTTTCACACTGTATCTATTGAATGTCGATTGTGCTGCTCTTTTTGGTGTGCCCGCCTTGGTCACCTGGCGGCAGTGTAAGACACAGACGGATATACTGTTCATTGAGACATCCCAGATCGTCAGTACAGCACTAATATTAGTCATTCTTTGCAGAGGATAAAGAATATATGACCTGAGTCCTGTGTCTTGTCTGCTTACGTGTTGCTGCACCGTTTGTGTTCAAGCAGGGATAGCTGCCAATGAACAGCCTGTTCTTTGAAGACTTGTTTTGAGTTTAGTATCTGCCAAAATGCTGCTTGTTGTGAAGTGAGTTGATTTGCGTTCACTGCCGCCATACAGGACTCAGAGCTCATGTTTTTGCTCGTGCTCAATAGAAATAACGACGAGAAGTCATCCACAGTCATCATATACTACAGTATATAGTGGGGGTTACATACATTTTTAGAGGAGAGGAAGTCCATGCCTTTGGCCACTTGGACAGCAAAGCTCAACAGGTCATCAAAGGTCAGGGCCTGCAGGTTGTCCGTGAGTCCATTCTCAAAGCTCTCTGTGTCTGCAGATGAATTAGAGTTTCAGTTAACACCTACATTGTTAAAGTACCGATCCACTTACCGTCGACACAGTCCAAGTCGTCCAAGCTGGGATGGAGGAGGGCGATGTCCTCCTTCCCCCAGGTGGTGGCAGGGTGCATCGTGATGTAGCTGTTCACTGCGCCCTCCTGCACACTGACAACAACAGACAAAAAGGTAAATTAAAATAATAATAATAATAACACAATGGATGGATGTTAGAAAATCCCTACGCGGTTGAGTTTTTCCCTGGCGTCAGGTTGTGGTAGAGGCTGCTGTAGCGGTCCCTGGTGAAGGCGTCCACCACCGATTTGTGGTAGCGCTCGCTGCTGCTCTTCAGGTAGTTCAGCAAGTCTCCGTGGCAACAATACTGGAATATCAGGTATATGGGGCCTGTGTGGAGAAGGGAAATTCTGAACTTTTGAATTGCCGATGCATTTCGAAGACTCAGAGGACACAAATTGCAAATCATGGAAATTCTGATAGATGGTATAGACAATGTTTTTAGTGACATTCATAACTGTTGAAAAACTTAGGTTAACGTCGGTTCATATTATGAGAACGCATCCATTAGTTCGTACATCTGTCCCTTTGTCATCCATCCATCACATGTACCTGACTCTGTGCATGCTCCAAGCAGGTTAACAATGTTAGTGTGGTGGCCGATGTGCGTCAGCATCTTGAGTTCGGACATCAGAGCCTCTTTCTCCACTTCCTGGTGTTTCTCTGCAAGAGACCGGATTTGCGGATCTTACCGTTTTCTTCGCATTTGAACTCACACATTACATTATGCCGGACAAACACTGACCTTTAAGCATCTTGACGGCCACCTGCTGTGACACGCCAGCCTTCTTGATGCCGTACGCCAAGGCCTGCACCACCATTCCAAAAGCACCGGAGCCCAGTTCTTGCCCTGAGAGACCACACGGGCATTGAGTTAGAATTAAGTGACAATTAGGTATGAATCAACTAACACTAACCTAATTCCAGGTTCTCCCTGGGAAACTCCCATTTCCGTTCATACTCAAAGTCCTTGAAGTTCATGTAGATGTAATCATTATCATTGGGGCCAACCATCTGGATCATCTGCAGCTGGGGGTGATAGTGGGGTTTCTGTTGGACATTTTAGTGTTAGTTGCTGCCACTTGTGTTTGAATACGTGCGCATCTCACCTTCTTTTTGACAAAGTACACGAGCACCGTAGTGACGGTGAACAAAGTCACAACCAGGATCACGCTGCCGACTTTCAGAACCATGTAGCTGCCTTTCTCCTCTTCTAGAGATCCTAAAAAACACCAGTGTGTGTGTGTGTGTGTGTGTATGTGTATATATGTATACATATAAGTGTGTGCACAGTTTTCAGTGGCCAATTATTCATGATGAGCAACACTTACTACAAAACTACTTCAAACTTTGCATTTCTGTGTGTCTGGCTCTTTTCAGCGCACTGTGAATATTGGTGCGGGCCTTTTCCAGAACAGGTTTCCCCAAATTTTAAAGGCATTGTTACGCAGGATGAGCACATAATTCTATATCTAATTGCCCCGCACACAGGCAGAGTTAAATCAAGCAAAACTGCCTTTTATGCCATGTTTGTGTCTCTTCCACTAATGCTTCCAGTTCCATCACTTTAAAATGAATTTTATACTTGCTGTGCTCACCTAAATGTTCCATAGTGAAACCGTTAAAGCTACCTGTAGCGGAAAACCCTCTTTTAAATATGGCGGTCTCCACCACTTTTACACCATTGTCAAAATTTTGTCCCAGTTTTCATACATCTACTTCGTTATTGCCTTGAGTTGTTAATAAAAGTTAGCATTGTGAATTACACCTTTCCGTCTGTTGAACCCTATTTACACCATATATATATATATATATATACCATTTTATAAAGAATGCAAGAAACACGATAGAATTCAAGAAAGAACTTGTAGCTCCCTCTTCCCTCTGCTCTGTCTTCCATACGGTATCAAGTGATGTTACGTTCATTTATCAGCCTAATTAGTCATCTATATTTATATCATTTTCTGGATGTAAAATTAATTCTTTCCTATAAAATCTTTTTTTGTTGTTGATATTTTTGGCTGCCTGAAATGGATTCATTGAATTTACATTATTTCCTATGGGAAATATTGCTTTGGTTTTCATACTATTGGGTTTTATTCAGACTTTCTGAAATGGATTAATCACGAGAACAAACCTCTGGCTGCCTGCGGGGAAGGCTGGTAGTACACCAGTTGTGGAGCCGTGCACCAGGAGCCAGCCGAGTTTGCCAGGCAAAACTTCAAGTAGTGTCCATCCGGCAGCTCTTGACTGATGGAGCTCTCGATGGTCTTTCGGCACCGTACATCAGAGTCGGCTCGCCAGGCGTCGGGCACCTCTCTCCAGAGGTCGTGACCCTCGCAGCTGTAACGAGGCAAAAAAAAGGGCAGGCATGTGTAGCTGGTGGCCATAAAAGAGCGTGTTTGAATAGTACAGGCGCACCTTTCGTTGCCAGAAAAACAAGACATCCACGTGTAATTTGCCGGGACGGCGCTCGCCGTCTGGATGCCGATGCTGTTGTTGTGCTTGTTGACGCCGAACTTGAATTTTGGTTCGTCTGTGTCATGAAACGGAGCGCACAGCCAAGCTTCATGTACAGTTTTTAAAGTCAGCATACAGTATTCATGAATGTTTCTTACAGTGTTGGAAGTACTGATGAAGTACATTTGAGTACTTTTGCCTCCTTGATTTCTTACCTACAACACACACAGACACCGACTTGCTTCTGTTTTGTCCGCCCGCCTTCACGTACAGCTTGTATTCCCCTGATTTGATTCCACCGCACAGCTTCACTGTCCTGAGATAACACAACAACTATTATTACTTTTGCCAAGGTGCTGCTCCCGTTGTCTTTTTATATTTTTAAAATGCGGTTTTATATGTATTTTTAAAATGTCATTTATTTCAATGATTTGATCAGTTCCTACATCGCTGTCAGAACGTATCCAAGCTGATAGTGGCTCTTCATTTTTTTGTGTGTTTGTGAAGGATCTTTTGACTCCTTGGAATGATATTGTACACCCTTTTGGCTAAAGTAGATAGTTACTGTTTATACCTGTGTGTTGTGACCCAGTCCTCTGTGATGCAGTTGGACAGATTGCCATCAGGCGTTTCCCACATGCAGGACTTCAGCGCGGGGTGGTAGAAGACGGCAGCTTGCAAGCACGCGCCCGATGCCTCCCGAGCCCGGAGAGTTTTTGTTGCAATCAGCTGCACCGAGAGGAAGTCTTCCGCTGAGGTAATGCACAGGAATTCAATTTTAAACAAGATCACATTTGAGGTGTTTTAACGGGAGCGCATTATGTTATATATTATTAAAGAAAGAAAAGAAAAAAAGATCACTATGTTGTAAACGCTGAGTAGCCCCGTACGTCGCCTTCAGTCGTCATGGTAACGAAAGCCGCACTCTGCATTTGCATGAGACAGAACCGCCCACCCTAAACCAAAATATTGTGTGACGTGGATGCAAAGTGTTATAGAATTCTTTATGCCCTTGTCCCAACACCTTAGCCCCACCCCCAGTCGTCATGGTAACAAAAGCTGTACTCTACATTTGCTTGACACAGAATTTCCCACCCTAAACAGAGTAATTTCAATTTTGTTTGGCAAATGTCGATATTGTGAATTTGACAGAAGACCTTTTATGAAGACATCTGAGAACAGTTAGAAATTGTGAAAACCGACCCTGGACGCTGACGTCAACAGACTTGCTTGTGTTGTCTTGTTTCCTGCAGGTGTACGTGCCACTGTGGTCCGCGTGCACAGAGTCAACGAACAAGTAAGCCATCCAGCTGTTCCTGTGCGAGTCATTTCTGATGCACATCTGGAAGGAAAAGATGTCTTCACGACAAGATTATCTGCACGTGTATCGTGGGGCGTCTTTTATATGAATAACCAATTATATTGTATTAACACGACACGTGCCCAAAAATTTTGAGAGAACAGAGTAGGACTGAATGATGACATCTATTAATCTTTTCGTTTGGATTTCATTTTTTACTTTCAACTATAAATATCTTCTGTTGCATGTTTATATGTCCAATAAAAAGCCATCAATCAAACCTCCTCCTCGATTTTTGCAGGGCACGCCAATGTTCCGGCTGTCAACACTCGGCCGTCTTTCTCCCACGCTGCCGATCGCTGCCTCTGGCGTTGGATCCTGCAGCGAAGCAGGAGAGGCTGCCCGGGACTCAAGAGCACACTGGAAACCTCGTCCTTTCCCGCCAGGTCACTATCTAAGTCTTAAAAGACAAACCATGGTGTATAATATAATATAGATTTGTGCGATATTTCACGTCACTGTCACATTGACCCATTGAAACAAACAGAGAGGGCCAATTACCATAGTCGTACAGTTGGGAGCATTCCTGCCCTTGGGAATTACTAGCACAACACATCACTCCTCTGTTTGTGAATTTAACGCTGGTGATTGTGCTCTCGGTTTTTCCCACACTTGCTACTGCTTCATCTGGAATTCTGTCCCCCCAAAAAACCAAACAAAAAAAAATCATCGTAGTAACCAAACGAGTCAGACAAGGTGTTGTGGGACGTTCAGTGTAGTGGCTCATTTGCCTGACTTCAGTGCAGGCAGCGTGCTTTCAGAAAAAGAAAACGACGGATGGAAGAACATCTTACCCTGACCACCTCACAACGGGCTTTGGGACTCCCTCTGATGCACACCTAAAATGGGGGGAACTCATCGGGACGTCGACGTGGACCAGCGTCAGACGAGGTTTTGTGGGACGTTCTAGGGGGGGAAACAAACCCCACAAAAAAAAGTCATATAGTGACGATTGACTGATTCACAACACAGGAAGGAGCAGGTACTCACTGGTGACTACATGTAGAGTAAAAGACAATGAGAACCCAGCCCCACATCTCAGTGCGTACTCTCCGGAATCTCCTCCAGAAAGCGCTGGCAGGATCAAGGATGAGCTGCCATTTCTGACAAAATTAAAAACTCCATAAAAGCACATTTACAAACATCAGAAGCATCTTTAAACACTCATACAGCATTGATATTATCAATAGTCCTGTAATATTTGTTGTATTATTATTATATTCATTTAGCCTTCCCCCCGCCCTAAACTTGGTTAATGAAAATATATTCATGTATTTGTTTAATGAATTTATCTCAGTAAATCAATGATTCAATGATTGACCACTTTGCAACAGCGCATTGTGTTCATCTATCAATGCCAGTGATGTGCACACGGGCAGAACCACCACAAGATGGCAGAATGTACAATCAACGTGTTGCCATTCGTACAACAGACTGCAAGCTTTGTGTTCACTTAACAGACCCAGATGTAGTCAAGTAAATTGAAACAAGATCGTCATTCTTTCAGCATGCAGTGGTGCCTTGAGATAATTATTATTTCATTGTGAACAAAACTATGTATTTTACACACACAGTTGAACTTTTTCTCCCATTTGTCCGTTTAAAAAAAAAAAAAAAAAAAAAAAAAAAAAAAAAATCCAATGTGGCCCTTGATCACAAAAGTTTGCTCACCCATACAATAACAAAACACAAAATGACAACAAAATACTTACACATACACATTTAGGACTTACGTCGCCGGTACGGTGTCCGATCCTCTGCTCAAGCTGCACGTGTTGCATCCGTGGAGGCCCTCCATGGAGATGAACAGTCTCCTGCCCGCATCCACCTCCAAACGGACTGGAGTGGATGCATTGAAGTGGTCCGCCGGGTGGAAACACTCCACCTGGAAATACATCACCAGCTTGACTATTGACTGCTTTCTACACACACACACACACACACACACACACATATATATTATATTATATATATATATATATATATATATATATATATATATATATATATATATATATATATATATATATATATATATATATATTGAAGCACTTACCTTGTGACTTGGTACACAGGTCTTCTCCTGCGCTGCGATGCCATTGCAGCAACGCACCCCGACGGCATACAGCAGCAGAACACCTTGAAAGATATTAATAATAAGAATTATGATCAAATACCTAATCCGCACATCTTAAATGTCAGTTAAGGTTGATGGTAACTGTTGAATTTCATCCTTGGCCTCAGCTTTTCATAGAATCGTAAGCAAAGACATTATTTTAAAATACACACCTAGAATATTTAGGGGTATTCAACCAACCCAAATTAACGTCGGACTCACCCGCGATCGTTTGACTGTCCGTCAACATCTGTCTTTCTGTCTCTGTTTGTCACAACGAAACTTCTAAGGTTGAGTCGAGTTTTTTTGTTTGGTTTTTTTCAAGAAGGGGAAGCCACGCCTGGCTACCTGATAAATAAAGTAGTCAACTTCCTATTCTTGAGACCCACTTTAAAGTTCCTTAAACTTCTAGTCTCATACTGTTCCCCCCCACACCTGCCCTTAATAAAAAAAAATTGTCACCGTCGGCGGTATTATTGTGTTGAATATCCAAATAGTAGAGTCCATAAATACTGTCCATCGTTAAATTATCCATCCATCCATTTTCTGAGCTGCTTCTCCTCACTAAGGTCGCGGGCGTGCTGGAGCCTATCCCAGCTATCATCAGGCACGAGGTGGGGTACACCCTGAACTGGTTGCCAGCCAATCGCAGGGCACAAACAAACAAACAACCATTCACACACTCAGTCACACCTACGGGCAATTTAGAGTCTCCAATTAATGCATGTTTTTGGGATGTGGGAGGAAACCGGAGTGCCCGGAGAAAACCCACGCAGGCACGGGGAGAACATGCAAACTCCACACAGGCGGCGCCGGGATTTGAACCCCAGCCCTCAGAACTGTGAGGCTGACGCTCTAACCAGTCGTCCACCGTGCCGCCTAGTTAAATTATTGACTTCATTAAAACCCTTTTTGAAATTCACATTTCTTTTGACAGGAAAATTGTTCAAAGATAATGAAATGGTATATTTATTAGAAGTAGCATAAATTAACAACATTAAAGCTTCAAGCAGCAATGACCGGGCCCTCGCACTCCCCTTTTTTTTAAATTTTTTACAGCGAATCCTCTAAAACAGTGATTCTCAAAGAGTAATACTACCACGAGTGGTCTGTGGTGTCCCTCTAGTGGTATGCGAAAGAATTACTGAATTAAATGTTCGAATTGTGTATAACGTCACAGTGACTTAAGCTTTTCTTGAATCCAGTACAGTACATTTAATAAATACAGTTCAGTTGTATTTCAGTTTTATGTACATTTGCATTGAATCTTTTGGAACTGATTTTTGTATTTTTAAAAATTTCTTTATGGTGGTACTTGGATTTTTGTGGTGGTACTTGATGGAAAAAGTTTGACAACCACAGCTTTAAAATTATCATTTGGCGCCATGCTCCATCCACAAGAGACGACGTAGGCAAAAAAAAAAAAAAGCTTTGGAAGTTAACGTTGCCTATCTTTCTAGTACACATGCTTTTAATTTGGACAAATTCCCAAGTAGGAGTTCATCAAAGTAGGAGTACTGGAATTTGCCCAAATTGGCTGATTGAAACCAAGACAGCTGACACAGTCACAGTCAATTTTAGGCATGGTTCCTTGAAACTTTTTTGTGCGTTCTTTTATGATATACATGTCCGCCCAATTTCATGTCCCGTGGTGAAACTAGTGTCGGGGGCTAATTTTTTCTAACTTTCTAGTAGCCCTGATATTTGCACAAAATGGCTGCTTCAACCCAAAACAACCGACTTCCTGTTCAATTTCGTGCATTGGTCGGTTGAGACTTCCAGCATCTTCTTCTCTTTAGAGGTTGAAGCAGTGGATAGTTGCAGGATAAATATTTTAACTTAATTTGCATCATATTAAACGTGTAGTTGGATGTTGTCAAACTAAACACGTTCGCCCTGTCATAGTGAAATATCAGTTGATATTAAAACTTTTCAGAAAATCAAAATAGAATGATCAAACAGTACAGTCAGCTTGCTAACCGAATCATATTGGTAAGTCAACGTCAAGCATTTGCTCATTCAATGGTAACCTTTAGCCCAAAATGTCCACCCTGTCATTGTCCACCCTATCAGCAAGCTCACATATTTTGCGCTTTGCTATTACATTGTTTGCTTGCAGTTTTTTTAAAATATAATAAATGACCAATTGCATTTCTAACAGCACATCTACTTCATACATTGAATATAAGGTTCAAAGGAAAAGCTGGGAAGTCTCGAAGGCAGCATATGGTGATATGGACCCATCTGCTCCTGGTTTTGTAATCATTTCCAGATATTAGTCTGGTCATTTGCTTTTGTAATATTTGTATCAATTGTAAATTGACTTTCCAGGCGCCCTGTACAACCGCATCAGTGTGCAGCTTGCACTTGCGGCAGGTCCTGTACATAGGCAGACTAGGAGAGGGGCTTACCCACAATGCAAAGCGGCTCCCAAGCAGAGCAGGGCTGGCAGCCTGACAGTGAACAAAAACAACAACAGGCTACACTTTCTGTTTTTTTTTATTTTGGCAAAGAAGAGCGTCTGCATGGATGGCGACCCCCGCGATCGCTGTTCCGCGCGTGCGATGATCTGAGTCCGGAAGCCAAACATGCACCCCAGCGTGATGACGTGAGTACCGCAGCGCATTTTTGAAGTGGTCCCGACGCCACAGCTGAGGTGAATTTTAGGGGGGAATTGTTTGCAGGATAGCCGAGCTGGGCTAGCTCGCTAGCTCTGTGCGTCTCTCTATGTTTGAGTGTCTTCCGGCAGCAACGGCGGCGGCGGTGCCATGAACAGCGGACTCCCAGCTTCAGCTGCTCCGCTCGGGGGTGTCGGGATACCCAATGTCAAGGTGAAGTTTTGCCGTTACTACGCGAAAGACAAAACGTGCTTCTATGGAGAGGAGTGCCAGTTTCTGCATGAGGATCCGTCCATGGCTAGCCTGAGCCCCGTCCCGTTGTCTTTGCCCGGGGGTGGCGGACCTCCAGCGGGGTATTCCCTCGGCGGTTCCGCGGCCTCCTGCCCCGCCGGCGGAGGAGGAGGAACCGGTATACCCAAGAAGAGTGAAGCCATGGGGCCTGCGGGGACCTCTCTGGACGGGTCGTTGCTAGCCAGTGAGTAACGGTTTTACTTCACAGCCGGGACCTCACTTTTGGAACCACCCGACTTTAAGAGCACACTGCTCGGGCTCGATTAAAAATTTAGCCCGGTGATTCAGTGAGGCCTCCCCGTCGCCCGAACTAATTCCAGTACATTTACCCGCCATATGCAATTCGGCATCGTCAGCTCTGTGCCGTGAATCTCACTGGGTGTCTTATTAACACTGACGTGACTATTGTCGTGGAAATGAAGCTTTAATAGCCTGTAGCAGGGGAAGTAGGCCTGGTAGTATGACAGCTGTGAGTGGGGAAAAGCACTTAACGCTAGCCAGCTTCAAGCCAGTCACTTCTAGACCAATTGGCTGTCAAATATGGTACATTATTAAACAAAAACTAATAGAATCTCGTGTGGTGTTGTGTAATAGCTAGGACGTGTTGATATTGTCTGTGAATTGTAGCTGTCTTGCTAACGTTGCTAGTGGCTAACATAACCCTCCACGAGGCAGTGTTTTGGGGTTTGTTTGTTTTTTTTTGCTCTATTTTCGCTAGTACAAGGAATTGTTGTTGTTTTTCACGTAACGAAACGAAACGGCAAGCTTTCTAATGGCTTATTAATGAAGTGATGCTGGTTCGGTGGGGGTTTAGCATTGCTGTTGCTTGCACTGTTGGAGCTGTTTACATTCTAACGAGCCCTGTGATTGGTTACACACACAAGGGAACGTTCACACTTTCTAAACGTCTTCCTCCACTCTAAAGCTAGCTAAACTCAGAAACAAGACAACACATGATAATGATGAACTTAAGGTAGTTATAAAAATCCAAGGGCCCGAGTTTACAAAAATTTACAAAACAATGATGACGATCCAAACAGAGTTTGCAAAAAAAAATTACAAAATAATGATGAAGATCCAAACACAGTTTGCAGATGGCGGTCAGGTGATGTTGGGTTTAATTTGGCACTCAAACATGCATTAAAAAGACCCTAAAATGAATAACCACTCCATAAGTTGTTAAATGAACAGGAAGTAATAAACAGCACAGTTGAGAGGCATTTGTAGTTGATAAAAACGACGGATAATAGGAGCCATAATGGCGGGCCAGAGTAACATCACAAGAGAGCTGGCCAGCCCTGGGCCTCAAAAATGTCCATGCGGATTGCCCAATTTACATCACATTTGGAAGAAAAAAAGCAATAATAAAGATCTTATGGATTTGAAAAATGGCCTTACCTAGACATTTTTGAGCGGGTTTTGTCTATTATAAATTGGGGAAATGTTGTTCAATTATTACAACGCATGTATTTGCGCTTACGAAAAATTTCAAAAGTAGCAATTAAAACTACTAAACGTGTTCTTCGTCAGCATTAGTGATGTATTGTGGTAAGGTGATTAACGCAAACGCAGTGAAACATGGAAGACAGCAGTTCCGTCGCTACTCGAATTGTGCGATCAAGAGACGTTGAGTGACCACTTCCGACAGCCAGTCAGCAGTGGATACGCATACACCTACGTCCTTGTTCAACGTTAAATTGAGTTAGCCATTTGCCCAACCAAAGCGTTCTCTGTCCTCTGCAGTTCCAGGCATGGAGGGAGCGAGTCTGAATGACGCCAACCTCACCAACTCCTACTTCAGCAGCAGCTTCATTGGGGTGAATGGATTTGGAAGTCCCGCAGACTCCAAATACTCCATGATGCAGGTACTGTAACACACACATTTAAAATTCTGCGAGGTTGGTGACCAAGCCCTGATGCTTAAATTTGTAATAGCGGGCACTCTTCCCCCCAAAATGATAATAAATGCCTATATTACTAGTTTAAACCCTTGATAGTCTCCTAACTGATCCCAAAACATTTGAAAAATGATTTAAAACTCAGCCTACAATGTTATCCTTAAAAATAGATGACTTAAAGATTTGATTTTGAACACAATGCACTGGAAGTGTGAGTAAGCTGGCATATTTGTCGCCGCTTCGCAACCTGTAAAAATAGTCAGTGATGTGTAGATGCGTGCATTTTTTGAAAACATACATTTGCTACTCACAAAACGTTAGGGATATTGGACTCCCAGGTGAAATTTCAGGATTATCCTAAACCGCACTAATAAACATTACAGGTGAAATTTGTTAGCCCTTTGCTAAACTTGAGTGAGTGCATGTCAAACTATTCAGTTTTTCAGTGCTTTTTGTACAACTTCCTGTCCTTTAACAAGGAGTTGAATTTAAAAAAAATCACAACAGGTGTTTGATCCATGAATAGACCACTACATTTCCACTGACTTCCATGCTTTTCTGTGACTCTTCCAGTCTGTGTATTTTTATGATATTTTATGTCTTTTCTTAATTTTCCTCTTTGCCATCACTGGTACTGTTCTGTGGTTCACAAAAAACGCCAAATAAGTAGCAAAAACCCAAAGAAAAATGAAATCACACTTTTTTACAATTAAATGATAATTTAGGTTTGTATGTAACAATTAGTTCCATGTCCTTCTCTGTGGTTATTGTGCTTTATCTCTTTCCTATCACTGAGAAGCTTCTGTGGTGACATCACACAACACACACTCAAACAAAAAGCCAAAGAAGCAGCCAGCTCTAACTGGTACTTTTCTGTGGTTGCATGCGTCACACAAAAAAGCCAAAGAAAAAAACAAGCACGTGGAGGTGACCATTCAGATGCTCACTGAGCTGACGTCACGCGCGACTGAAATAATTTTAACTCCAACTTTTATGACATTTTATATCGGTTAAATTGGGGCACAACGTTTCCTGGAGCCACAATATGAATAAATACAAAATACAACATAAATGCACATCCAGTAGCTTCCTTCTTTGTGTTTTGAATGCCTTCCTCTCTCTCGCTCTCTTTCTAGCGAATTACTACCAGCAGCAGCTCTCCGAGTCTCCTCAACGACGGTGCCAAGAATTTCAGCCACAGCACTCATGGTAAGACCAATGCTGCCCCAATTCTCAGTAAAATAGCTTTGCAAACCCTTCTTTTTTCTCTCCATGTAGATCCAGTCAACTCCCCATCGTCGTCGCTGTTTAGCGATTTTGGTGCTCTCGGCATTTCTCAACGGAGGAAGGTGAGCAAAAAACCCCCCCAAAAAACTAAACTATAGGAGTCCTTGGTTTGCGATGGAGATGTGGAACATATCCCCGCCATGAACAGAGGTTCATTGTAGTCAATTGTGCACCGCTTGTAACCTTGTATTTCGGGAACAAGGTGAACCATGGACCCACTTGTATAAGGTGGATTTCGTATATAACCACCTCTTTCTTTCAGGCGCCCAATCCGACAGCAAGCGAGTTCATCCCTAAAGGAGCTCCAAGAATGGCCACCATGGCTCCGTCTTCTGTCCAGGCCTTCCCCTCGCCTCTCTTTGCCCACCCGGTCCTCAGCAGCTCCACAGCCGCCGCTTTGGCTCCAGGTGCAGTCTCCTTTTTTAGTGCCCCTTTTTTTGTGAACTGCTCCAAACTCCCTCGAATTGTCTGATTTCAGGCATGTCTTTATCGGCGGGCTCGTCTCCCCTGCATTCGCCAAAAATTACGCCGCACACTTCGCCCGCCCCGCGCCGCCGCAGCCACACCCCGAACCCGGTCAACTACATGGTGCCCACCACGGCGGCCGACCCGGGCGGTCACATCATCCAGAAAGAGACTGTCGGGGGTACCACCTACTTTTATACGGACAATACCCCTGTGCCGATGGCCGGGATGGTACGTGCACATATAATTGGATATCAAATAAAGCTAATATGCCTTTGAAATCTGCTTGCTGAAATGAAAATAAAAACTGCATAATAACACTAAAATAAAGCAAAGTTACCATTGAAGGTAATGGGGAGTTTAAAAAAAAAAAAAAAAAAGTGCTTGTTGGCAAATTTGGGGCAATTTCATGGCAGTCAAAAACCATGATACTTTCGTCTGTGTGGTAACTATGTTAGCATTTGCTAGCTAAAATTAAGTTACTGCATAATAAAACTGTGGGCAAAACTCCTGGACCTCGTCTTGGTATGTGAATTTATATAATTCACATACAAGAAAGAATTACTCCGATTGTACTGGGCTGCCAGACACTTTCCAATGTCGCAGTAAGTTCCACTTCCTGTTCTATGGCAATCATCTCGCATTTCCTCGCTGAGCTGCAGTCTGGCGAGATTTGCCAAAATCTTGTTGCAAGTGCGACTGGTTTGAACTAAGTTGGTTTGACTTTTGAGCCATGTTTTTCCAGAACATTTGTCTGTACTCCGATTGTTATATAGTATTGTAGTGATTCTCGAAGTGTTGTACTTTTTTAAAATAATTTTTTTTTAATAACACTTCTGTGATCCGTGTTTGTGCAGACTCTAGCGTTCAGTTGGAGAATGCTTCGCGTACTAAGTTTTCATTTCTCGATAAATAGGAAGCTGTGTTTCTGGTTTCACTGCAGGTGTTTCCAACCTACCATATCTACCCCCCCACTGCGCCCCACGTGGCCTACATGCAGCCCAAAGCCAACGCCCCGTCCTTCTTTATGGCCGATGAACTCCGACAGGTATTTCCCCACCACCTCTTTTTGCTATCCCACAAACGTCGCTTGGGACCTGCCGCTAACATCTGCCGTCACGCTTCAGGAATTAATAAACCGACACCTGATCACCATGGCTCAGATCGACCACTCGGAAAACGCAGGTAGAGCTTCCGAAACCTACCCGCGACAACAAATAAACGATGAAAGTCAATAATGGTCTCCTGTCTTGTGCAGACGTACCGTCCGAGGTGGACAGCTACCATAGCTTGTTCCCCCTGGAGGCCCTGCCCCCACCCAACCGCATGCAGAAGACCAGCAACTTCAGCTACATCACGTCCTGCTACAAGGCGGTCAACAGCAAGGATGACCTGCCCTACTGCCTGAGGAGGATACACGGTAACCACACATCTTAGTGACACCAACTTGATCCTGTATGCATTTTAGGGCTGCAACAATTAATTGAGTAACTCGAATTATTCAATTATAAAAAAATGTCAAAGCAAAATCTCTGCCTCGAAGCTTCGCAAGGATAATTTTTCTACATGGACTAATGTTACCAATGTCGCACTCACCACTTTGTGTAGAAACAAGTTGGCGCGATGGCAGCGAGCCAAGAGAAAAGAGTGTAGAAGAATGTCCAAAGTTTGGGATCATTTCACATTTAACAAGGAAGATAAAGTGCAATGTGTATCACAAAGGCAGATCTAAGATTACCAACACTTGGTAACACATCATCCATCCATCCATTTTCTGAGACGCTTCTCCTCACTAGGGTCGCGGGTAACACACATCAATGTTAGCTAATTTAATATAGCCTACTGTTGCTAGTTATAAATGTGACCCGCCGTTTAAAGCCATCCACACTCAAAGTCACAGATACTACAGTGGAACAAGAGTACGGTGACTCCAAGTGCACAAAATTAACACCTCTACCTCACAGGCACATGTTATTGTGTTAAATAGTACAGAATCTATTTTTATCTGATTGTTCGATTAATGGCTGGGATAATCGGTAGAATACTCGATTAGAAAAATATTCGATAGCAGCAGCCCTTAATGTGTTTGGTTCATTTCATGTTTCATCGTTCAGGCTTCCGCCTCGTCAACACCAAGTGCATGATGCTGGTGGACATGTGGAAGAAGATTCAGCACTCCAATTCGGTCACCCTGAGAGAGGTCTTCACCACAAAGGCCTTTGGAGACCACTGTGAGTCAATGTAAATTTCACCCAACCTCCGCAAATCAAATGGAACACTGTACCACAAAACTAAAGTGTATGCAACTCCATTACTATTGAATCAATATTTAGTGCAACTACATGAATCCCTCACTCAATTGATAATTTTTTTTTTCATAAAATGTATTTTTGATGAAAATTGAAAAAAAAGATGAAATATAATGGGAGTTAGTGTATATTTGAAAAAAAACAAAAACCTGTATATATTTGATATTGCTGTCCATATATTTAACATATAATTTAATGTAAAGGAAAAAAATATTTAAAAACTAAATAATAAATAAACATCCATCCATCCGTTTTCCACACCGCTTATAGAGCCGCGGGGCCTAGGCTCCAGCTCACCTTGAGAGAACTCAAATGATTTTTTTTTCTGAGATTTGTTTTCAAAATTTTTGATAGTCAGACATGCTGCATGTCACATTGACCCATAAACATTTTTGGTGTACTCCAAAAAAATTAACATAACAGGAATGTTTTGTTTTTTGTTCATGTTTACAGTAAATTATATTTATTTAAATTTGTATTTTCTCTGCCCCCTCAGCCTTGGTGTTCTCTTATGACTTCCACGCGGGTGCAGAAACCATGTTCAGCCGACACTTCAGCGACCCAGCGGCCGACTCATATTTCACCAAGCGGAAATGGGGTGAGTGGCTCTTTCTCCAAATAGTTTCTTCCCTTTTTTTTTTTTCTTTTTCTTGACGCACTTTGTTTTGGTGACCCACTAACAGGTGCTAATTAGGTCACCCGCTTAGGCACTTAAATCCAATTAAGGTGTGGATATTATTTGATGTAGAAGGCAGTGGGGAGCACACAAAGTTAGGGATCCATTCTATTTTTTTATTTATTCATTTATTGATGGTAATGCAAGCGAGACATGGAACTAAGGAGGAAATTGTGGCTGAAAGTGATCTTAAGGCCGGTGCTGTTTGTGGGCCTCATCAACAGGAACTGGGCAATGTCTGGCGTGCAGGCAAACAACAACATGCCAGAAAACTCACCGCTTTTTGCGAGCGTGTCAAACTTCAATGAAGTAAAACTACTCTACCTTGGAAAACTGGCACTGGAAAGTGAATGATGTACTGCTGCTCTGGTCATTTTCACCTTTTTTTTTTTTTTTTTTGGTCCAGGTGGAGCTTTGAGCCAGAAATGTGTCAACCTATTGTTGAAGTCGACGTAGCTGAGTTTCAGTCGATTAAATTCTTTTTCCCGAGTCATAAGTCATTATGCAGCTTTCGACTAAGTGCTGTTTATGTAAAGAGCATGCTAAAATTGAGTTGTACACAGTGTAATAAATAAAGTAAAATTACGCTACCGTTGAAGTCAGGTGATGGACAGTGAAAAGTTTTCTTGTTAATTAGCTTTTCTGGTCATTTGTGTGCCATTATTAGGCCATTATGCAGTTTACGTTAGCATTTACTTGCTAAAATATAATTAACACTGCCCTATAAAACTAAAATAAAGTAAAACTACTCAAACTTTGAAGACGGAGGGTGAAATATTACCTTGTTGGTGAGCTTCTCTGGACATTTTTGTGCCTTTTTGTAAACCATTATGCTAGCCAATGTTAGCCATTTATGGTATCATAAGCTTGCTAAAAATACGTTGCGTACTGTATCGTAAAACCAAAATAAGTAAAAATTATTGTACCTTGGAAGACAGTTAATGGAGAGTGAAAAGTTGGCAAGTTTCTTGGGTCATGTTTGTGCTGTTCCCGAGCCATTATGCTAGCCAGTGTTAGACATTAGCATTTAAGTTAGCATCCGCTTGCTAAAATTGCATTAAACCATATCATAAAAATAAAATAAAGATACTCTACATTTGACTATGTTTTAAAACAAAAAATATGCCGGTTGTTTGCAAGCCTCTTGGGTAATTTTTCTACCTGTCATAAGCATTATGCTTCGGGTGTGTGGTATTTTTGTTAGCATCTGCTTGCTTAAATTAAGCTGAACACTGTACATCAAACCTATAAATGTATTTCCTGTATTGCTTATGCTTAGTAGGGTTTCATGTGAAGTGTAATTTGACAGTTTTTATTAGGAATACCATGTTTTTCATTTACGAGTATTGACTCATGAGTATTCACCATTGCAGAGTATCGATATCCCTAGTCCTTTTAATACACAAAATTACACTTGATACAATTGCAAACTAATTGTGACGATACGTTTCTTTCCTTCTTATTTCTGACTCGCCAATATGTCCAACTACTGGCAAGGATGACTTAAATTTTTTTTTGCCTCAAGTATTGGTGACTGGGATTGGCAGCCATAACTAGTACCTGATACCTTGAAATAAGGCAGGTATTGACCTGATTCTGATAGTGTATTGGTACTCGCCCATTTGTAGTTATTATTGTTTACATGCAATTGTCATGTTCTCTCTCAGTGCTTTTTAGAAGCCAAACTCTAAATTACAATCAATAGTGAGTGCAAAAGCTCTCGGTGACAAGATAAGGTAGTTGTCAGTTTGCGTGATTAAAAAAAAAAAGTGTGTGTGTATGTGCAGGACAACACGAGCCTCCCCCGCCGCGGCAGCACGCCGGCTTGCTGCCCGAGTCGCTCATCTGGGCCTACATTGTCCAGCTCAGCTCGGCCCTGCGCACCATCCACACGGCGGGCCTGGCGTGCCGCGTCATGGAGCCCAGCAAGATCCTCATCACGGGCAAGACCAGGTTTGTCCTGTGCTGCATAAACACAAGCTACAACATTAGGTACACCTGAACATTCCAACTGGAAAATATTGTCGTATGCCTTATCCGATTATGCTTAAACCACCCCACACCACCTCAAAAAAAAAAAAAACATTCTGGATAAGCGGTATCAGCCAAACAATGATTGCAAATTTCAAAAGAATCAACAGTATTGTGATAATATTGAGCCCAGTCTTAGTTGTCATTTTTACTCAAGGAGAAGTCTTACATGTGTTCAAAAGTGGCCATAACCCTCTTATGTTACAGGTCAAATTGACCCACTTTTACATTTAAAGAAAATTTAACAAAGTAATAATGTATTTTTATATTAATTGTTCTTTTTTATTATTATTAATATTTTTTCAAAAAGCTAAACATGCAGCTGGTCATGTTTACAATTTTGGTGTTCCAAAGAAACAAAAATAACAATCAGTAATGAATACATGTTTTTGAGAGATACATAAAAAAAAAAAAAAAAAAAATCCAAATTAAAACAATTAGCTGTGATCCTGAATAGACAGTTGAAAATATATGGTCAAAAGGGGTGTGTATTAAATTTTTTTTGTGAGGAAATTTTGTAGGCTTTTGTACAAAAAATTCCCTATAATTAGTAGAAATGTGACTTTTTAATTAAGAAATGTTAGCGCGCACAATACATGCTAAATCTGAGCGCTAAAAACAACAAATACATATAAATCCAAAGTGTGTAAAAAGTCTGGTTACTTGCACGTGTGCAACTCTTTTGTACAATTTCTCACTATAGTCTTATGTATAAAACTTAAACAACAGCCATTTGTGATCATCTCCTGACTTTTTGAGAACATTTAGTAAGATTTGGTGCAAAAACTGCTCTGAAATTAGTTGAAAGAGAGTGAACTTGCTTAATGCAAGTTCCTCACAATAGAGCATTGAGTAATGGTTAAAATTGGAAGTCCCACGCGCTTAGTTTCCTTTATGTAACCATATAGTAGTTTACATTAGAGCATCCACACTTACCGATACAAACTACTGGTTTTCTGTATGTGCAGGTTACGTGTTAACTGTGTCGGCGTATTCGACGTCTTAACGTTCGACAACAGTCAGACCAACCATCTGGCCCTGATGCCGCAATACCAGGTGGTCACCGCGACCGGAGCCCCGCGTCACCGTTACCAGGGATTTAAAGTCCGCTTTTTTGTTTTCAGCAAGCTGACCTGGTGTCGCTGGGCAAAGTAGTACTGGCGCTGGCGTGCAACTCTCTGGCCGGCATCCAGAGGGAGAACCTGCAGAAGGCCATGGAGCTGGTGTCCATCAACTACTCGTCAGACCTCAAGAACCTTATACTGTAAGAAAAGGGGCGGAAATTAGGGTGTTTGCTGTCTGGTTGTAACGGTACGCCAAAACCTGATGTGTTGCCATAGCACTAAGTACTTCCTCTCCCTTACTCAATGTTCAGGTGTGGGTACTCGGTACACCCCTGTACCCCAACGAAAAATCGAACATAAACGTCTCCAAGTCCAATTTTGACTGTTAAGCATGATGTAAATTTGCTTCTTTCCATGCTTCCAGATATCTGCTGACTGAACAGTCCCGCCTCCGCAGCGTCAACGACATCATGCCGATGATCGGAGCCCGATTTTACACGCAACTGGACGCATCGCAAATGCGGAACGACGTCATCGAGGAGGACCTGGCCAAGGTAATCTACCCTTGGTGTGTGGAAACACGCATGGCGTCCAGTGAGTAAACCCGAGTAAAGTTCCCATAGACGCTGCAGTATATTACACTCCCCAGTCTCTGCCTCGCTGCAGTGCTCATTTTCTTCCTGACCTCATTGTCCCCTCAGATAAAATGTATCTCTTGGCTGCTAGGAAAATACAGGAGACCCTCATTCTCCTTCATTGTTGTTGATTCTTATGCCTTCTAAAAAATCGTTTTTAAAACTTCTAAAGCCTGTGCTCAAAAGAATTGGTATAATTTTGCCCTGTAATTGGTAGAAAATAAAAAAGAAATTGAGGGTTACCTACTCAAAATGGTTTTTTTTTTAAGTAACAAATGCTATGAAAGTAAAAATCCAACATACTGTATTATAAAAAAGGCCAAATATATCAAAGGGGTAGATCACAAAGATGTAAAATCCCTTTTATATCATCTAAAGATGTTTTAATTAAGAATGCTAATGAAAATAACACTAAATCTCACCCCTGACCAAATTATGTCCAATCACCTAATTTTGTTGTGTGTATTAGTTTTCTTCAATCTTCTAAAAGCTTTTTCTCAAAAGAATTTAATAGGATTTGTTCCAAAAGTGTCGCCATAATTAGTAGAAACTGGACTCTTTTTGGAGCTTTAATTGATGAATAATAATTTTTTTTTTTTAATTAAGGAATCTTATCAAAATAATTGCTAAACTTCACTCCTGAACACATTTAAAAAAATAGTTCTGGTTTCTCACATATTTTGTCAGTAAAATTTCTTACAAAATTCCTCAATTACAAGTCCAATCACCGAGTTGTGTATAAAACCTAAAGAACAACAAGACAACACTTTTAATCATCTACGACCTTTTTTCCAGAGAGAATTTAGTAGAATTTGGTATAAGAACTGTACTGAAATTAGTTTTAAAGAAAAATTTTGAGGTTTTACTTTAAAACAGTAGTTCTCAAACATTTTACACCAAATACCACCTCAAAAAATAGTTTTATTACTATGAAGTGTAAAGCTGTATTTATTGTTGCAAGCTGCTGTAACATTTAGCAGTTTAACCCTGTGCTTAAATATAGGAAGAAAATAGCTACCCTTAAGTAATGGTTCAATTAAAATGTTTTTCCATATTAAGTTTATATAAAACATTTACCTAAACTTAAATGTGAATGTATTGTACTTACAAGTTAATTACAACTGAACAGTACTGGATTAGGAAAAAAAAAAAAACGTAAGTCACTGTTACAGTTTGAGCATTTGATTACGTGATTCTTTAGCGTCCCACCAGAAGAGTCCGCGTACCACAAATGGTAGAAAATGGCACACTCGAGGATCAATGACTTATAAAATTTAAAATCTTCATGCCAAACATGGTAGCCTATCTTGGCCCTATTGTCCTCGGTGATGGTTAAGGCATGCATCTGTTTTTTAGGAGGTGCAAAATGGCCGCCTCTTCCGCCTGCTAGCCAAACTGGGCACCATCAACGAGAGGCCCGAGTAAGTCCGCCGCCGGATCTGCGTGCTCCGTTTGCACTGTTGTGGTGTAAACGGTTAAAAACCGGCGTGCCCGTGTGAGTTCCAGGTTCCAGAAGGACCCCACGTGGTCGGAAACGGGCGACCGCTACCTGCTCAAGCTTTTCCGGGACCACCTGTTTCACCAGGTGACCGAAGCCGGGACGCCGTGGATCGACCTCAGCCACATCGTCTCCTGTCTCAACAAAGTCAGTTAAGTTTACGGGCAATAACGCTCTCAAACGCGCCATCAATATAATGTTTCATTTCAGTGAGCACAAGGTGAGGTTACACAATGATACTGCCACTGTAGTAGTTTAGCAAACTGGAAGTGCTTTTCGCACCTCAATTCTTCCTCTTTTTTTTTTTCCCCCTCTTGCTTCAGCTTGATGATAAAGAAAATATAGAAATATCCTGTTGTCTTGAAAAAGAAACGTACAACAGTGTCTCAAAATAGTCATAAAGAAATTTTTTGTTATTTAAAAACTGTCTATTTTGCTGTCTGGGTCTTAAATTTTCATCTTGTGTGAAGACAGACTATTTTTAAGTAACATAGTTACTTTTGTTTCTGTCATTTTTAAATAGTCTCTAGTCTATAGAGATTTTATATCATGTTTCTTCGTATCGACATTTATTGAAATAGAATTGGGAAAAATAGTCAAATGTCACATTGTTAGGTCACGTTAAAATAGGCTCTCGTCTTATTTTTTTATATTCATTTTAAAAATCTCTACTTAAACATCACATTAATTATAAAAAAATTTACTCATTTTAAAATCTGTTTTTATAATTGTAATTGTACTAATTTTTAAGTCCGTTATAATTGTCTTTTTTAGATTTTCTTTTACTTGAGGACTCTAAAAGTAGTCTACGTATATTTTTAAAATATTTCTATGCATTTTATATTTTAGTTTTTTTTTTCTTTCTCGGTTTTTTGACCTGAGAAGAAAAGAATAGTCTATGTATTTTTTAATATTAATTCATATATTTTTGTTATATATTCATGTCTTTTCGTCATCACCAACAATTATTTTCATTTGAGGACATGTTTATTTTATTTATCTCCGTCTAGCAATAAAAAAAAGTCTACATTTTAAATTTCAAAATTTTTAAAATATTTTATTTTTTGTCTTATCGTATTTTTCTTTCTTTTTTTCTGTGTGTCACTATTTCTTTTAAAAAATGTATATATATTTTGTACCACCCCAAAAAAGCTGGACGCGGGTGGTCCGGAGAAGATCAGCCTGGTGTCACGGGACGAGAAAAGCGTGCTAGTGGTGACCTACTCGGACCTGAAGCGCTGCTTCGACAGCACCTTCCAGGAGCTGCAGGCGGCCGCATCCGGTTCCTTGTAGCGGTGCCCCCACTGGCCTGGCGGGCGCACTACTATTGCACTACGGCGGGCCATCCACCGACCGAACGAGCCAATGGGCGAGCTCGTGGAGACATTTCAACATCAGCATTTTTGCCGGGAAGGCCTCAGTCGCATACACTGTCCACTGGGAAGGCTTTTGTTTCCCCTCTAAAGTGTATTTTTTTTAGTGTTTCCTAAAAAAAACAAAAAAAAACAAAACAAAACAAAGCCCGCAAGCTGGAAAAAGGATGAAAGTGACAGACGCTTGGAACGGCGAATCATGAATTATTCTTTTTTTTTTTTTTTTTTTTTTGTAATTTTGGGGGAACAAACTGACGCAAACCACCTGGTTCTTGCTTTTATCGTTTCTGTCTACCGCTGTGTATGTGTGTGCGTGTGTGTGTGTGTGTGTGGGGGGGGGTGGTATCTTTCTGAGGAGGATGCACTAAGATTTTAATTTTGGCTGGGGTTATTTTTTTATGTGTGAATGAGTGGCCTACAGGGTGTACAGAGTCACACACAAAGATGGAATTATTACATGAAATCCAGCTTTTTTTCCTATTAGAGACTTTTTAAATGGAACACCCCCACCCCAACCCCAAGGAAAGGACAAACCACTGGGTTGAGGTGCAGGAGGCCTTGCTTCCGGTTGACGGACGCTATGGTGACGAGCTGTTCGTTTGGTTGTAAGCCCACCCCCAGCACCCTTGTGTTTGGCAGCTGCCTCTTTACGGAATGTCGCCCGCCCCTTTTTTTTTTTTTTTTTTTTTTTTTTTTAAACAAAAACACTTTTTGGTGTGTGTTTTTGCCGAAGCGGGAGGGCTAACTTTCTTATCTGTGGACCAATGCCAGCAGGGTGACGGGGAACGAGACGAAGGATGACGGAAAAGGTGGCTAACCATCCACGCTGCCACCCACCACCCCCCCTGATGATTGAATGTGATCGGCCGTCATTGGTCAGGATTGTTCACGGCGCTCCTATGTGCTTCTATTGCGGTATTTCAAAAAACACCAAAAACACAATTCTGAACACTGCTCTTACCCTCCCACACAAGAAAAATAATGACATCATAGATCAGACCCTGAAAGGAATAAGTGGGCGACTTGGTGGGTGGTGGTGCTGACTGTGTTAGATAATGTACTAAACAGACACATTTGGTGAATGTGGTGCTTTAGAATCCCCCAACGCATGCACACACACACGCACACACACACACACCCTCTCACACACTTACACACACTCCACAAACACCATCTTAGTATGTTTTTTGCCCCTCTCGTGATCCAATGTCTCAAACTTTGCAATATTTGTGTGTACAGCAGTATTTTAATAAAGAATACCGAAAGTAATCTTGTTTTGTTTATAAAAAAAAAAGACTAAAAAGGGAGTAAATGTATGAGGAATGGACAGTATTAAAAAAAATAATAATAATCTACACATCAAGTTACATTCAAAACTAATGACTAGTTATCTCTTTAAAAGATTACAGCATTAACATGTTTTAGTACAAACATACGTCCATTGTGATAAGGGATCAAGTCGTGTCCTTTTCAATGATTGAGAGTATTTAGAAGATTTTGTACAAAATTGCACTGTATTTGCTGTATTTTATATGAATTGTTAATGAAACTTGTTAAATGTTTGAACAAATTCCAACTCAATTTTCATGAAAACGTGTTAAATCCTGAATACCACACACAGCCGTTTCCATGTTTTCCAGGAAGCTTTTCTGTAAAAATTAGTATGATTTTTAACAAAAATTGGACAGTATGATTCGTAAGAAAATGGCATTTTGTGAGGGTGGGGGGTCAATTTGGCTAAATTGGAGATTTTGAAAAATAGCAATTGCACAATAGTTGGTAGACTTCAGAAATTCTCATGAGAATACGTAGTGGGTTTTTGCACTGTAATTAGTAAAATATTTTTAAAAAAGGGTGTCAATTAAACATTTTGTATGAATTCCTACTAAATTCAAAATGTCAAACCTGTCAAAATAAGGAGGACAACAACAAAAATTGCACTGTGATGAGTAGAAAAATAATCAGTTTTTTCACATGCAAAACATTTTTGGCCATTTTGAAAAGGTAAAATATATATATTCTTTAGTGTTTTTGAAACAAGTTGTATGAATTCCCACTAAATTGTCATGAGAACTTACAGGTATGTGACACACACAAACTCACTCACATACACATATCCAGCATATAACGTCAGCATAAAAGGAGCATTTCCTCCCTTTCAGCACAATATGAGGTACCAATACAACTACAAGCTCGAATTGTTACACTTTCATATTAATGGGAGAAGAAAACCGAGTTGTAGTTGGGAGGAGGGGAGCCACCCCGGTCCGAATCCCACCGGGATGCGAACGTGCCCGACCCGTTGCCATGGAGACGTGGGGCTTCCTTGCACGGGAAGGCCCGGTTGCGCCCGGCGTCGTTCCTCCACGACAGACGCTGCAGCTCCTCTGACGGTAGGACCATGCCGCTGTCACCTTCCTGAAGCACACACGTGTCGCTAATTATGTATGTATGTATGTGTGTGTGTGTGTGTGTTTCCTCACCTCAGATCCATGATGCTCGTCCTCACAGGGAATCTCCTCAAACGTGTCCAGCGTGGCCACCACGGAACGCATGTAACTGTGCACAACCGCGCTCGTGTCATTTTTCGCTATCGACGATAGCTTGTGAACTTCGACATTTTTTTTTTTTTTTAACTTGAAAATTTGTAAAATAAATATCTATTTTAGATATATTTATATATATTTATTTTCAGTTCCAGAATTGGCCGCTGTTGTTCACTGGCAATGCAGGCAGAGAATGGGACTGACGTGCTTCCGGGTCACAGATATACAATATGACGATCCAATTCTAAAAGACGTACCTCCCTTGCCTATTTGGCAGCCATGTTGAATGTGGGGCATTGTTGTGTGTAGAGCGCAAGCAGAGAGAGAGAGAGAGAGAGCGAGCGAGAGGGAGCAGCATGGCGGCAGTGTTAACTGAGGAAAACTGTCCTTAGAGTATCGAACGTGCTATTTTTGGTACTGTAACCTTTTTTTTGTCAAGCCATTCACCTTTGGCAACAGACTTGGAACTAGGAAGCACACTAATTCCTCATGGCTCATGAAAGCGAATCGCCTATGATGAGTACTGTGTGTCAACAATGTCACCATGACCAAGCATATCGGAAGAACATTCCACCCCCAGCCCCCCGGCCGCTATTAGTCTGTTCTATCGAGGTTCCACAGTTTTTATTTTTTTTAGACAAATGCACACCTATGGGCAATTTAGAGTAAGTATGTCATGTCTTTTTCCCCAAAATGTACTATATCTGCAGTAAAATGGAACTAAGCTAAAAGTAATACCAAAAAAATGAAATGAAATAAACGTGTGGTAAACTGTAATAAAATCATGGACAGTATTTACCTCAAGTTAGTGACAGCAAGAGGCTTTTCTCGGAAGGTCTTGCTGCCGTTCCCGGACTCCACACGAGATCCCAGGGGAATGTAATCCTTCCCGTCCTAGCAATGCAAATCAAACTTTTTTTTTTTTCTCAAGACGAGGTCCACCTGCTTGCTGCAGTGACCCTTTTTTTTTCTTGTATAAAAAAAATACATGATTAGAATATTTACCTTTTTAAGGGTACTTAAAAAAAAAATCTTATCAAACACATTTTTTACAGTATTTCCACATTTATTTATTTACAAAAATTACACTTACTATTAGTAGAAATTAGATTTTTTTTTTTGTCAATATAAATGAAAATAAAAGCCCTCAATAGTGTTTCGGACTGACTTGCTGCACCATGGATTGAAGCAGGTCTCCCAGGATCTCCACCAGGTCGGAGAAGGAGGGTCTCTCGGTGGGCTCGGCCTCCCAGCAGGCCAGCATGGTCCTATAACTGGACGACATGCGCACGTACAAAAACAACGTTAACTCCAGCCGCATCAATCGAGAACGACTTCACGTGGCGACCTCACATGTCGGGCGTGCTGTATTCGGGCGCTCTCATCCTGGTTCCCGCCTTCAGTCTGCGGCAAAACTCCTCGTCGATATGCTGGCCGGGATACGGCGACGCCCCTAGAGTACGCGCATGGGTTTTTTAAAATAGTGTTATAAATTTAAGGGGAGGAGGGGAAATCAAGTGTTATGAGAGTAAATACATTTTTGGGGGTGGAAAATAGTTGCATATTTTCTAAATAAAAAGTTCCCTATTATGATAAAAAAAAATGAAAATTTGAGGGCAAAAATTGGAATTTTGTAAGAATAATTTTGTTTTTTTTGGGGGGGGGGTGGGTGAAAAAAGTTGTATATTTCTGACAAAAATAGACACATATTTCCGAAAAAAGAAGTTGCCAATTTTCAGGATTAATTTGTACATTTGGGAATTGTTTTTAAAATTTCATGCAAATAAATTGTGATTTTTTTTTTTGGATTGGTGAAAAAAAATGTTTTTTGTTCTTAAAGTCACTTATCTAACATACAGACACTACAATATGTATTATATTTTCTATACATTTTATACTTGGAGTTTTGTGTGAGTATTCAAATGAGTTTGAATGTTTTTAAAGTGTGTTGGAAGTGTAAAATGATCAAAAGAATGTTATTATTATTATCATTATTTTTAATAGTCTCTGTTTTTCACAGATTTTCACCGATAGCGTTCGTCTTACCCAAAGAGAAGATCTCCCACAGCAGGACGCCGAAGGCCCACACGTCACTGTGAGTGGTGAACACTTTGTCGAAGATGGACTCCGGAGACATCCACTTGAGAGGGAGGCGAGCCTGACAGCCAATCGCAGCGCGGCAACATTGGGATGAACAAAACGCAAAAATAAGATTGAACTGTACGTAATATTAATCAGATATATATGAATAGATAAATAAATGATTATTATTACCGCTGTAAAGGGGTAGGATTCGGTCCAAAAATACTTACGTCTCCCTTTCGCACATAGTCGGGGTCTTTGTAGATGTCCCTGGCCAGGCCAAAGTCGCAGATCTTCACCACTTTGTTGTCGGACAGCAAAACATTACGGGCCGCCAGGTCTCGATGAATGCACTAAAGAGGGTACAGTCATTTAAAAAACAAAAGACAAACAAAAAACAACTGTCGTGTGTTTTATGTATTAAAGTTGACCACAATTAGACCTTGCGAGATGCCAGGAAGTTCATTCCTCGCGCCACCTGGAAGCTGAAGGAGATGAGCTCCTCCAGAAATAACGGAGTGCTTGAGTCTGATATGTCACCTATCAGAAATTAAAAGAGAAATATTTGGAATCTTCTTATATATGTACAGAACATACTGCTCGTAGTAGTAATAATAATGTAACTACTGGCTCCAATCACCTCCTGACTTATTGTCATCATGCATCACTGTCTGACTGTCACAACTCCTCTCTCCAGATTTTCTTTGGGTCACCTGGAGCATAAAAATGAAACTAAATTTAAAAAAGTTGAAAAATGTTTTTTACATTGAAATTAGATACCATTTTAAAATAAACATCATATTGCAATTCTAATTAAAAATCAAAGCAAAAATAACATGAAATTGAATTTAAGTTAAAATTAAAAAATAAAAACATTTAGAGCAAATAGGTAAAATTCAAAAGACAAAATGTAAAAATTCTAATTAAAAGCGATCCTAAAATTGCATCAGATTTTAAAGTTGTAATGAATTGTAAATTAAAATGTAAATTTACATTTACACACACACACACACATATATATATATATACACCCCCACCCCCCTAATCTATTCCATAACATGTTGGCACATGAAATTAAAACAAGTCAAATACACTGCTGCTTCAATTTTGTTTTCAACTACACAATAAATAAAAAAAAACATTTGGGCCTTGGTGGAGGTCTACGCTCTACCTGGTGCCATTCTGTTGTTGTCATGAGTAACTGACATTTAAGTTTGGTTAGTTGTGAGAGGAGATATAAGGAAGTAAAGGTGGGGCCCCACGGAGCAGATAAGGTCTTCATCGCAACGTCAAAACAAGATTGCAGAAGTTCAATGTTTTTGTTGTGTGTGTGTGTGTGTGTGTGTGTGAAGCTTTTCTGTATTGTGAGAAATGTGACTGATAGCATCTTGGACAATTCAATTACACTCGCTCGCACTCACCCCAAACACCTCTCGTTTGCTCTTCAGGAAGCTGGACAGGTTTCCATGGCGACAATACTCCACGATGACCATCAGCGGCCCTGCGATGCACACACACACACATATATAGACACATCTGAACTCCCAACCTAATCCAAATCCCAACTGCAATTAGCCTAATCCAAATAACAGGTTGTGTCCTGAATGTAATCAGAATCCCCACCCAAATTTAGGCCAAGTCCTAACCCTAACCTCAACCAAACCCTGAATCTTAACCTAACCCCAACCTGAATTTTAACCCCAATTTCAAACCCCAGCCATGATCCTAACCCTAATCCCAATCTGAACTCAAACCAGGATCCGAATCGAAACCCTGATCCCAATCCTAACACCAGCATAGCCCTAACTTTAACCCTATTTACTCCAATTTAAATCCAACCTCAACCGAGCCACAGTCCTAACCCTAATTCCAATTTGAATTCAAACCAGTATCTGAATCGTAACAATGGTCCCATTCCTAATCCCAATCCTAACCCTAACCTTAACCCTTAGTTTAAAGCCAAATCGGACCCCTAACCCGAATCAAAATTTGAAAACTAACCCAAACTCTAAATCTAACCCTTATCCAGTGTGTAACCAAGTTCACCCACACACCTCCCGGCTTGGTGCAAGCCCCCAGCAGGTTAACGACGTTGAGATGGTGTCCGATGTAGTTGAGGATCTTCAGTTCGGTCATCAGGGCTTTGTGCTCGCTGATTGTGGCGCCCTCTGGCGGATGAAAGGTGGAAATAAACGGGGTTGAACTCGCACACACAATTGCATGGAAAAACCTACAAGACATGTTTTGTACCTTTAAGCATTTTAACAGCCACCGTCCTGCAGCTTGAAGCGTTATCGATCCCAAACGCCGACGCCTGGACCACCTTCCCAAAGGCTCCACGGCCTAAATTCTTGCCTGGGTGGGACATGATACTGGTTATTGTTAGGCGGCGTCTGCATCAAAGTGCATCCCGCAGGGCGCCATTTGCTCACCATTCAACCGAGCAGGTTTCATCAGTTCACGTGCAACAAGTTAGTGCTTACTTAGGACAGACTAGCCTGACTTGGTGACAACAGTCCAGTCGCGATCGATACAATGACCTGAGAATGAAATGACCTGGATGAATGCGAATATTCACAGGCACGTAGACACGTCTGTTAGCCGGAAATACGTCTTCCCGGCACCAGTAAACAATATCGGCCAATTCTGGAACTAACAGTCTTCGTAAGTATTTTTGGACACTATTTTCTGTCCGTTCAATCCAAAATTGGTGAAATTGGGGTTGCACTGTACTGACATTGCCCGAAAAGGCAAGTACGCGCTCTCACACTCGGCTTCAGTCTCTCTCCAACACTAGCTGAACCATTTGCCGCCCGCCGACACTGTAATCAGCCTTCCTGGAAGTGAGTGACTGATAACTTTTCAGCTTCTCACCCAACCTTAACCCTAACCATAAACACAGCCCTAAACCTTAATCATAATCCTGCACCACTTTCCCAAAGGCTCCACGGCCTGGGTGGGACATGATACATATTCTCGCCCATCCTGGAAGTGAGCGTCTGATAAGAGAAGACTTCGAAGCTCATCAGGAGAACATTTGACTGAACACCACCCTCATGGCTGATTAGTGTCAGTAAACACCTTGCCACTGTGCTCTTAATTAGCCAGTCAAAGACAATACACTCTGATTGATGGAACAAGAGTCCCTCCCAATGATCATTAGATAAGAGGTATGAGAAAGTCGGAGCATCGCTGATGCCATCTTAATACATCCTCTGCTTACATTCCCGGAATCCTTCGAGGGAAAAAAACAAGAAAAATCGGACATTTTTTCACGTTCAATTGATAACGTACCTAATTTGAGACGCTCTCTTGGGAACTCCCACCGGCAGGGATCATACTGGAGTCGCTCGCACTGCTCCTCGATGGGGCCGTCTCCAGAGTCCAGGATGATTGACAGGTACTCGGATTTGCACCGGGAGCTGTTGGCCTGCACAAGGTAGATTGCGCACATTTATGGGGTAGCGTTTGGGTGAGGGTTAAGGCTTAGGTTCCACCAGGGCTCCCCCGCCACCGGGCTATTTGGTGAACAAAGACTGAACAAAAAGTATTTTGTTCATCATCAGTGTCTTAACGTAGTTTTATTTTGAAAATCAAGTGCATCCACCTGTGCCTCTGTAAAAGTGCTCATCTCGGTTATCTAATACGGGAAATAGCGAGGCCGCAAGATAGCAAAAAACTTGTTAGGCGAGCTTCTTCGAAAAGGGAAAAGAGCCTACAACTTTGAAGAAAAAGCCAGCTGTATTTAAAAGACAATATCAGCAGTCCTACTTAAGGTACGAATTTATTCCGAGTTGACACGCACACACCAAACCCGCTCTTGCGTAATATGTCACGACGGTCTCGCAAATGAGGCAATGGAGCCGTCAAAATTGCTTCGCCACATGGGGCCTAAGCATCCCGCATCAAAAAACAAGCCTTTGGAGGTTTTTGGAAGAAAAGAAGATTACCCCGAGATGGGACCGGATCAGTAAACAGAAACAAGCGCATTTGTTGCTATGCTGGTCCATCAAAAATGCTTGGGAACCTCAGGGTAAGACCACACCAGTATTGTAATATTTCTTCGATCTTGTCTCCTCACCTGTCGTAATTTTCGGATCAGGAGCGTTAGGAGAAGCCAGAGGAAAGTCGCCACCACGCACGTGCACGCCAGAGTAGGAATCTCCATGGACGGGTTTTCCGACGCATCTGATTCAAAAGCATTCATTTTGCAACCGCAGCAAACCGATCTGTATTCAATAGAAAATATTGCATACGTACCGTTGACCCAAATGTAGGCAGAGCTCTCTGCGGACCCCCTCTGGTTGGTGGCCTGGCATGTGTACAAGCCCTGGTCCTCCACAGTGATGCGGTCGATATGGAGGGAGCCCTCCTTTGGTGACATGACAATACCTGTGATTGATGTCATCAACGTGAAGAAAAATAACTTGGTTTCGCATCAGATGGTGATTTATTTAAAAAAAATTTTTTTTTTTTTTTTTTACCAGATCCTGCTGACAGAGCATGTTGGTTCTTGTACCACGTGACAGTCGGAGGCGGGACGCCCTCGGTGGGACAGTGCAGGGTCACCGAGCTGCTGACGTTCACCGTACAATCTGTCAAATTGTTCAGCAGCACCGGAGGCTCCAAAGCTGGACAGAAAAACACAAAGTCAGACTTACGTAGATGTCTGACGAGTAGAGAGTAGCGTATATGTGTAAACCGAATCCTGACACACTTTCCTTAACCCTAACCCAAAGAATAACCTGAATTCTAACCCAAACCCCATCCCTGGGTTCTGTTCGAGGGTTCTTCCTTGGAGGCAGTTTTTCTTTGTCTCCATCACCAAGTGATGTTTCCCTTTTCGAAAAAGCTCTCCAAACACATTTGGTTTTTTCCTCATTTTTGCTAGCTTGTGGGCTTACTTTTTTCTCGTGTTACCGAGATGGGCATTTTAACAGTGTTCTTGAGCTTTCCGACGTGCAATTTCACATTTTTCTGCCCACTAGGCGGCAGTGCAGCCAGGTCGTGAATACGCACATACGCACACTATAAATACATACATGCTTAGTATCACTTTTGAATTCAATTCCCCTAACATGTTGTGCCTAACCCTAGGGAGTAGAGATAGACATCGCAGTTCCTTTTCCTACTAATAGATGTGCGCCTGTACTGCACTTGATAACACCTTGAATTGTATGTACACTGCAGTATATTGTGAAGTCATGAAGGACGTATTGTATGGGAACAACAAACGCACCTAGAAGAAAACTATTTCAGTCACTGTGTCACACTTGTATTGACTTCAGCGGCCCGCATCTGATTTCAACCTTACTCACTCCGAAAGACACTTAGGAGTTTTTTCTTACTTTAGATTTAAGGAAATGGACACGTTTTTTTTTTTGTTTTTTTTTTGCGCTCACTTGGTCACCCAGTGTGTGTGTAGTGACTCCCGAAGCGAGGAAGTGGACGTGTCGGGCGCTGATTGTTACAGCGAGCGGTGGTCCGCAGACATGAAGCAAAGTCACTTAAGTGAGACGACTGATTGTTGTTTCCCCGATCTTCCTCCCGGACAACAATCGATGATTGTCCGTGCGGGGGCCCGGGGCCTGACAGTGTCTGATTGGCCGATTGTTCCCGCGGCCCGGCTCAGGGGCCTGTAAATGTGGCAATGTGGGAAGTGCCATTGTGTGCTCTTCCTCCAGACGAGAGCCCATTCCCACGTGAAAGAGGTGCCGAGCAAAGGCGGGGTGGGGCCTCAGGAAGCCGAGGGGACCCGATTCCCAAACAGCCGCAACGCCGTGAGAGTGGCTGTTTGTTTGTTTGTGACATGCGCGCACAAAGACATCAGGATGTCCAGAAATAAGGCAGTGCAAAGGAGGCCATTTTGGTTCCTCAAGGTACAGCTCATGGGATAATTACAGCACTCCAAGCTAGTAACTGTCGGGAGCTTTTGAAGGGATCCAAGGAACCAAACCGTTTTTCAATTGAGGAGCGCGCCGTCGAAAGCCCCGACAGCTCAAACAATGTGAAGCATTTCCGACAATGAGGATGATGATGAAAATCCGAAAGTGACTCACCTGAGACCCTCACCCGCGCCACCAGGTGGGCCTCCCGCCCGGTGAGGCGGTGGAGGGCGGAGCACAGGTAGGCGCCCGAGTCCCGGGCGCTCAGGTTGCTCAGCGACAGCCGCAGAGAGCGCGAGAACTCTCCCGTGGAGGGGTACCCGCGCAGGGTGGTGCCCGCGCCCCCGCCGCCGGCGGGGTGCAGGCGGCGCCACAACAGGGCGGAGTACAGGTGCTTGTTGGCGCTGCAGGTGAGGCGCAGGTTTCCGCCTTCTCTCGGTTCTTCATCCTGGCTCACGGCGAAGCCTCCCGGAACATCTGAGGAGATTCCAAAACGCATCGCAAATGGCAAAGTAGGGTTTGTTTACTCGTGCCGTCGGAGAAAGCCACCCGGAAGTACATGTGACGTCATGGTCACATGTCGTATTAAGGAGCCGAGCTGGCCGCCATTTTGGACGACCTTTGATGTCGCCACGGCTATTGTGGACAACGCGAAGACGGCGAGAAAAGGTCTTTCTATTTACTTTAGCCCTTTGAAACTTCCCGTGGAAACGACTCGAGAGTTTCCTGACGGCAGATAGTGTTTATCTTTCCCGAACACCCCGAGGCCTCCCGAAATAAAGCCGAGCTGCCAGTCCAAGGAAGTGCGGCGTGCGGGACGGGACGGGACGGGACGGGGGCGGGGGTGGGGGTGGGGGTGAGTTGAGGGGTGGTGGTGAGGTGCAATGATAAGAGTCCACGGGTTCCTGTTTCGCTCTCTCTCACACACACACGCACACAAGCTAACAGTGTAATTACAATGACCGCAGGGAATAGCAACACAATAAACTGATTCTGGGTCAGCTGAGCCAAATGCTTAAACCTGTCACAAGACACTTTATTTTATATTTAATTCAGGGTAAGTGTTTCATCTTCATCCGTATGGATGCTGCGGGAGTAAAATTCTGAGTGTGCGTCTGTCTGACTTCCTCTTCCAATGAGTGCGCTCCACAAATTCTGCCTAGCAACAAGTGACCACACAAACATGCCTGTGATTTTATGGTTTGTCATCCATCCATCCATCTATCACGTATACTTTATATTTGTTACATACATTGTTTCACACTATGGAGAGCCCATGCTGCATTATTAAGCGATAAAGTTATCTTTTTTTTTAAATATTTTGTCGGTGCGGTCACCTGTGACGTAGAAGCGGATGTCCAGGTGGTCCGTCCCCACAGAGTTGGAGGCCACGCAACGAAACACACCGGACACCAGAGCCCGGGCCACCGTCACAACACCTACCGTCTAACGGACAACACACGCATTGCACAGGCGCATTCATTACACCACTGATGGCAACTATGTTATCAAGCCTGCGTGTGATGTTCCACCTTGGTCTTGCCCTGAAGCACTTCCTGTCTGTGGGTCACACTCAGGATGGGGTTGTGTGTGGACGCGGCGGGGAGCCCCTCGCTCGCAGGGGTCCACGCGGACCAGGATGTCGGACCAGCACACCTTTAATGAGGAAGACGAGGAGGAGGAGGAGGACACTCAGCTGTGTTGACACAATTCAGCAGCTGTACACGCTGTATATTTATATATACTGTATATGTGTGTGTGTGTTGTGACACAATGTAGTAGTTATGTTGTTGTGTTTGCGAGGATGTGGACGTGTCTTGTCGTCCTCCGCGACGTCATCATCCACTTCCTGCCATTCTTTACATCACTTCCGTCTACACACGATTTACATACAATACATTTCACGTGTTCCCTTCATTCATACATACATTTGGCATGCATCCATCGTTTCTCATCCACCCATCTATCTATCTATCTATCTATCTATCTATCTATCTATCTATCTATCTATCTATCTATCTATCTATCTATCTATCTATCTATCTATCTATCTATCTATCTATCTAGCTATCCATCTATCCATCTATCTATCTATCTATTTTTATATCCCAGAGGTGTGTTCCAGCCTTTTTCTATGAGGGGCCATTAGGGACATTATCCAGGATTAGCGCTCACACTTGTCATTCAAATGCTTTCACAGTGTTTGAGGAGTCTTCGTGAGCAAGACTTGTGTGTATGAGAGTGTTTGAGTTGTGTTTATGAGAGCCTTTAAGTAGTTTGTGTGTGTGTGTGTGTGTGTGAAAGCATTTGAATAGTAAGTGTGAGAGCTAATCCTGAATAATGTCCCTAACGGCCCCTCATATTTTTCCCTGATTGCTCTTCCTCTCGGGGTGTACATTGTGTGCGCCCCACCCTGTGCATGACACACACACACGCGCATGCACACGCCCGCACACACACACACACACACAAATGCATCGCAGGAAGACGTACTCTCGCTCCAAATGGAAAAATAAGTGTTAGATGTGGAGATAAAGGTTTGTTAGACACACACATAGAGACGAGTGGACGCACAACAATCACTCCACAGCCACTCAGTGTGTGTGTGTGTGAGTGTTCACTGACTAACTACACTTTACTGTTCCTGTCTGCAGCCCAAAATAAAGCACAACTTTTAAAACAACAGTACACAAATGTAAGCAAAGTTTAATGCAAAAACAACAACAACAACAACTGATACAAACAATTGAAAAACAAATATGTCTTGACAGAGTCATACAAATATTGTCATTTGTGGTCATATGTAAGTTAGTTGTATAAAATTATTAAATATTAGCTTCATATATTACTCATAGAACATCTTTATACAAGGGGCGGATCACAATGGGAGAAACTCATAGGAAGGGACATGCACGCATGGAAACACACACACACACACACGCACGCACACACACACACACGCACGCACGCACACACACACACACACACACACACACACACACACACACACACACGTCAAGTGAATGAAGGACAGTGAGGGCCACATGCTTGGGAAAAAAAGATTTTTAAAAAACAAACAAAAGTGCCAATATTATAAATAAAAAAATATATATTGTATTATATTTTTAGTTATATGACATTATATTATGTATCATTCCTACATGTGTTTATTCCCATATTATCACCACATTGTTTTGTGCCTTTATGGAACATCATTCACATTTTTTTTTCGTGTAAAATTTTGTGTTGCGCTTCTCCTCACGAGGGTCGAGGGCGTGCTGGAGCCAATCCCAGCTATCTTTGGGCGAAAGGCGGGGTACAAAAAAAAATAAAAAAAAATCACTTTTTTTCCATCACAAATTTTTAATATTATCCTTGCAATATTGTGACATTGTTCATAATATTTTTATGGTAATAATATCCAAATACTATTGTAAAAGCTTTTTATTTTTTAAATATTGAAAATGTCTCGCTGGTAAAAAATGATGATTTTTTCCTGTCTTTGTCATTCCTCTTTAATACTTTTCCCCTCACAATATTTTCCTATTTTCTTCTTAAAATTTTGACTTTCTTTCTGATAAAATTACTATAATGTTTTTTTTTTTAAATAACACTTAATACTTATAACACATTTTTTCTCACTTAATACTTATAACACATTTTTTCTCACAATATAATTTTTTTTAATTGTAAAAATCCAATTTTATTCTTGCAATTGTACAAATTCTGACTAAAAAGATTCTTCTCATGAAGAATTATATATATTTACCACTCATTTTCATGTAAAATACTGTCCTTTATGTCACAAATATATTGGGAAAAAAATAATGAAATGCAATATTCCATTTTTTCCTTTTTCAGACTATATTGCAAATGTTTTTTTTCTGAAAAACTGTGTTGCTTGTGTAACATTATTTTCCTCTAATTTCATGGTAATAATATGACTTTTGCGTGTGTGTGGCCCAGATAGTCCTTCATGCAAATGGCTCAATGCTGTTTCCAACACAAAGACAACAGGGGCTGTCATAATGACATCATCGACACGCTCTCGGCAGACTTCCTACATGGTAGGCGTCGTTCTTTTTTTTTCAACAGAGAACTATGAAACCTCGTGTCCATTCTCTCTTATTTGGCCTTCTTGCTGCAGGGGGGGAGGGGGGGGGGGGGGAGCAATAAAAACTCACAGCTTTTGTGGATGTGTGTGTGTGGAGGGAGGTGGGGGGTGTCAGGTCAGGGCTCGGGGGACACGCACCCGTGATAGTACCACTCTAGGACACAAAAAAACAAGCAAAGCAGCTCCGATAGATGTGGCTGGTGGATGGATGGATGGATGAATGGATGAATGGATGTCCGTGACGACAAGCAAATAAGAAATAAATAAATAGTGAAGCAAGTGTCCTGATATTCCATATATATATATATAGATATATATATTTATATATAGCTCATTTCTCTATCATTTGGCTTGTGCGCTGGCGTTCCACTGCTCAGCAGTGTCGCGAGTCCACTCCAGCTCGACAAGCGCTCGTCATGTGCGGCCGTGTAGGTGGGATGGCGGCTTCCGCCGAGGATGCGGGGGCCAAAGGTCAACAGTCACAAAGACGAAACGTTAGGGAGATTCAGCTTTCGGGGGAAATTTGACCTAAAATGCACTCTAACCTTTATATGTGAACTTAAATTGGAAATGTCTAAACTGTTATGACTTTTGCAATCCAGATCATTGTTAACATTGAACTCAAAACTTTGCAGAATATCAAATGAAATTTAGCTGTAAATGCTCCAGAGCATTTTAGGTACAGCCCGAAATTCCACCCAAAAGCCCAATATCCGTGACTAAGTGATGTTTGTCTGCACTGGTGATGGGGCGGGGAGCAGCAGCAGAGTTCTGGTGGTGGGAAGGTGGTGGTGGTGTGTGTGCGTGTGTGTGTGTGTGTGTTGGGGGAGGGGGGGGGGGCGTCTCAAGAATAGATCAAGTCTTTCGGAAGCAGCCTTGTGCCACGTTTGAAGACGAAGGGGACAATCACGCTGCTGGGAAGCGTCTCGCGTCGGGAGAGGAAGCCAAACAACGAGAGGAAAAGCGCTCTGATTTTCGCACAGGAAGCCCAGCGCGCCTCCTGCCCGGGCCTGATAAGAAGCACCGCGATTCCCATGGCCGGACCACCGCCAGCGGACCCCGCTATAAGCGGGGACCCCCGCCCGAAAGAGAGGAGCTCCTGGGCCCGGCGAACCCGGCCCGGCCCGTCGCGCCCGCCGGGCCTCCTCCGGCTCGGCGTCAAGCTCGCGGTGCAGCCGGGCTGCGGAGAACAAGTGAGGCCCAGTCAGGATGCAGCCACAGCAAACACACTCAGCACAAGTCAAGCACAAGTCACGCACAGCACACCTTCGCACTTGCGAGTGTGAGATCGCTAGTTGGCGAGAGCCCACGGTGTTTGTGCAATGGCAAAGCATTCATTAAAAAAAAAACAATTAAAAAAAGTGGACAAAATAGTTACGAGCCCTCCCTAAATCATTCGTAAACAATTTGAAATGATTTGCATGTGTAGGCTCACTATTTGGCAAGACCCCGACAGTGTTTCTGTAACTGTACCATTATAAATAATTGCTTAAAAAATAGGTTAATAATGTTGTAAACATTATGTTGTAAAACATTTATATAAAATTATAAATTAATAAAGTTTTGGGTAAGTGTGGGCTCACTAACCCCTACAGTGTTTCTGTTTTACAACTTGTTAATAACTAGTTTGGTAACGACTGTGTTATGAAACCTTTACAAAGCTTGAAGAAATGCAACTATGTACTGCGGGCTCATTATTTGGCAAGCAGACTGGGTCAAGCTTTATATTGATCTTCTGACTCATAGTAGTTTGCTACGTATTTTGTAGCATAATAACATAAAGCTTTTCTAATCTTTTCCATCTACATGCGTATTCAGTGGTACCTCGACTCTTCGAGCTAGCCAGCTTAATGCTAACACACAATGCAAGGGGCCAAAGACGGGCTAACGAAACTAGCATCGATGTCACGGTAGTTAGAACTTTTTAAGCAACGGTTATTTGAACATAAACAGTGGCGCAAAATATATAGCCAAAAATATAACAATACTCACAGGCCCATATTCTTGATCCTCTACAAAAAACGACTATTATTACAGCACCTTACTGAGTCAGTTGTGAAACTCTTCTTGGCGTGTCTGTATTATACTGTCCCCTGCTGGCCAAGTGGCACACAACCACTGTATATAGCATGAAAAATAACTGCCTGCAGTCCACGTGAGGAACAAATGAAACACTTTTGGAAATCTCCGTTGGACGCTTGCGAGGCATTCGTGCATATCGCGGAAATAATGGCGCCAGAGGCGAGGAGGGGATGGGGGTCAAAGTTTGAGTACGTCGATGATGTCATGGGCGTCCCTGCTCTCAGGTAACACTTAACCTCTGCTGCGCGCTCGCGAGCTACACAATACGTCTTTGACCCCAGAGAACCACTCTGTCAATGTTCTTGCCAAGTGTGTGCGTGTGTGTGTGTGTGTGTGTGTGCGTGTGTGTGTGTGTGTGTGTCTCAGATATAAGAAAAAGCATCAGAGGATGTGGTGTGCAATCACAATAATAAACAGGCCTCTCACCCTGCGTCCTGCGCAGGAAATTCATTAAATCATCCACGTTTGATTTGGAAGGCAACAAATCGTGCCTGAGAGCACGGAACTGCCCTCCATACAAATGTGTGTGTGCGTGTGTGTGTGTGTGTGTGTGCGTTTGTGTGTTTGCGTTTTTCCTCTCTCTCCTTTCAAGTCTCAGATACGCTGTGTGTCTGTGAATGCACCACGCACACACACAAACATGCACGCTTTGCATTAAACATTATGGAGGGGAAAAGACATACAGATAGTAAGAGGGGGAAAAAGTTGCACACAATGAAACACACACACGCACGCACGCACACACACACACACATACAAAGTGCACATTTTGACACATTCACACACATGAAAGGACCCCAAAGGCATCTGTTCTGGTTACAAGAAGGAAACAGTGTCTGGACACACGCTGAAATAGACAAAACATGTCTCGTTTACACAATCGCGCGCGCACACAGACACACACACACATTCCACTTAACGCACGACAACAACAGAAAATCGACAGGTCACTTTTGTTTTTACTGTGGCATTACAGCGCTGAATGTGGATGTACTGGAGATGCAGCTCAAGGTTATTGTGACGGATTTTGCACTGTATTACAGGTCCAGTCGTAGAAGTTAAGGATTACAGTGGAACCTCACAATTCGAATGGCATAAAAACTGTACAATTGTGGGGAAAAAATAATCATAATCGCTTTGAAGTAGCAAAGTCAGTGAAAAAAAATATGTCTCAGAAGTCACAGTCACTAGAAATGAAAAACCGTCAAGCAAAAATTTGCAAAAGCCAAGAAGCTGATTTGAGGGGACTGCAAACTGGGACAGAAGTTCATCTGAGATTTTATCTTTATTTTATTATACTTCAACAGTGTGGAGTAAAAAAAAAAAAGAAGTTCCCCTTTAAATGTTACACAATCAGTGTTAGGAGAATAATCTGTCGTCATGAAAAAAATCCCCCTTAAATGTCACAATGTCCACACGAAAAAAACACCTCAAACGTCACGGGCAGTGCGGGATTAAAAATAAAAAATCTCCTTTAAAGTCACTGCAAAAAAAAAAAAAAAACATAACATTTTTAACATCACAAAACAAGTGTGAGATAAAACAAATGCCTTAAAATTCACTGCAAAAAAAAAATCCACTTTAAAAGTTACTAAATCACTTTGGGATTTAAAAAAAAACACACCATAATAGTCATAAAAAATAATCCACTTTAAAAGTCAAAAAGGCAGTTTGGGATAAAAAAATAAAATAAAATAAAATCCGCTTCAAAAATCACTGCAAAAAAATCTGCCTTAAAAGTCACAGCAAAAAAAAAAAATCAGAACAGGGTTTAAAAAAATCAAAAATAAAGTAAAAAAGTCGCCTTAAAAGTCGAAAAGGCTGGTCAATACAATATGGCTGAAGTGTGACGATAACCACAGAACACACGGCAACTATTTGAGTGGACTTTGGAGGTTCCGCTGTAATGAAACGCAAGCTTGTGCTCCCGTGTGTACTTACAGGCCTTTCGGCGGACAGGGGTGCCAGAGCCAGTGGACGTGCGGCGGGGGGACGGCGTGGGACGTGCAGTGCAGAGATTGTCGGCTCCCCCGGGGCACGGCGCCCGCGTCCTCCCACGACGAAACCGCTTTCTCGCCTATCTGAGGACTCACTGGGACACACAAGCACATATGAGGGTGAAGAAACGCACGATAGCGCGATACGGCCTAATATTCATATCGCGGTGGAAATCGAATCCCTTCAGGGTCACGTTATCGCGACGTGTAAAAATTAGAATGAAAGTTTTTTTCTGAACGGCCCTTTGCAACTTACCGTTAACCACGAGTATTAGCGTGAGGTTCTGGTAGAGTCCGTGCTCCTGGATGCGTACTCGCACGGTATATTTCCCAGCGTCCTCCTCGGCCACGTCGCGTATGACCAGCGAATGGCCGTCTATGTGGTACCTGGAGCACTGCTCCGCCGCCGCCGTGCCGTCCTTCAACCTGGTATCAAGCGCACGGGACCTTTACAAGTGTGATCTTTCCAGCATTTTGTTTGTTTTGTCATCGTCGACGTCTTACCAGATGACTTCGGGTGCGGGGAACGCTCGGAGTTTGGGCGAAATTCGATACGATTTCTGCCCCGCTTGAGCCTCCATTAGTGATCCTCGTCTGGGCTTCAATCGGATGAAGGGACGATCTGAGGACGCGCCATATAAAGGTAGGAAAAGGAAAGTCCGACTACGCCACGGTAATATAACTTAAGCGACAACTTGACTTACTTACCGTAGACCGTAACGGTGACCTTCTGCTGTTTGGTTTTGTTCCCGCTGCTGACGCGACACGTGTAGAGGCCGCGGTCGGAGCGCTGCAGCTTGGGGATGGTCAGGATGTTGTAGAACAACATGTGCGTTCTGTGCTTGAGCAGCCGCTTGAACGTGGAGCTGCTGTTGCTCGTCTGCACGGAGACAAAAGTCATTAACGGGGACGGCGACGAGGAACGCGCTCGCGGACGTTCCAGCCGATCGTCCCACTTTGTACGACTTTTTGGAATTGACTGACTTCCTGATTTTGTGTCGACTGGTGTAACGAGTGCGGAGGGTACATTTTTTCTAACTTTCTAGCTGCGCTGAAATTTTCCCAACACGGGTCTTTTAAACCAAAATGGCCAACTTAGTGTTTCATTTCAGGCGTACGGTGGGTACGGAAAGTATTCAGACCCCCTTAAATTTGTCACTCTTTTTTATATTGCAGCCATTTGCTAAAATCATTTAAGTTCATTTTCCCCCCACATTAATGCACACACAGTATTCCATATGACACAATTTTTTTTCGCAGATTTATTAAAAAAAGAAAAACTGAAGTATCACACAGCCATAACTATTCCGACCCTTTGCTCAGTACTTAGTAGAAGCACCCTTTTGAGCTCATGCAGCCATGAGTCTTTTTGGGAATGATGCAACAAGTTTTTCACACCTGGATTTTGGGATCTGTCATTCCTCCTTGCAGATCCTCTCCAGTTCTGTCAGGTTGGATGGTGAACGTTGGTGGGCAGCCATTTTCAGGTCTTTCGAGAGATGCTCAATTGGGTTTAAGTCAGTTAAATTCTTTTTGTAACCTTGGCCAGAGCTGTGCCTTGACACAATTCTGTTTCTGGGCTCTTCAGGCAGTTCCTTTGACCTGATGATTCTCATTTGCTCTGACATGTACTGTGAGCTGTAAGGTCTTATATGGACTGGGGTGCGGCTTTCCTAATCAACTCCAATCAGTATAATCAAACACAGCTGGACTCCAATGAAGGTGTAGAACCATCTCAAGGATGATCAGCACCCGAGTTGAATATATGAGCGTCACAGCAAAGGGTCTGAATACTTACGGCTGTGTGATATTTCAGTTTTTCCTTTTTAATAAATCAGCAAAAACTTCAACAATACGGTTTTTTTTCTGTCAATGTGTGTACTTTAATGAGGAAAAAAAGTCACTTAAATGATTTTAACAAATGGCTGCAATATAACAAAGAGTGCAAATTTTAAGGGGTCTGAAAACTTTCCGCACCCACTGTAGGTTCTTAGGAACGTTTCATGCCTCTTGTTATGATAGACATGTCCACCCGATTTTGTGTTATCGGTGAAGTTGGTGTCTCATTTTTTCTAACTTCAGGGAGAATTTCCCCCAAATCAAATCCAAATGGCCGACATCATGTTGAATTTCTGGCACGGGTCCTTGAGACTTTTTCATGCTCCATGTTATGTTATACGTGTCCTCTCAATTTTGTGTCAATCTGTGAAATTGGTGTCCGGGGCTATTCCCCCCCCCCCCCCCCCAACTTTCCAGCGGCACTCACACCAACTTTTTCATGCCGACTCCTGGTGCAGCGCGCCATCAGAGTTATGAAATATTTTTATTACTATGAGGTCTATTATTTTACCTTTCCGGGGTAGTCCCACGAGATGTTGACCCTGGTGTTTAGTTCTCCGGTGGCGGTGCAGTTGAGCACCAGCCTCTCTCCCTTTAAGGCCTGCACAGGACCGCTGCTGTTCAGATACACGTCCAAGATGCTATTCACTGGGTCAAGACACAGGAAGGAGGATATAAGTGACATTTCACAATAAAAGCAAAAGAATCGGTGTTGTCGTTGATTCGGCAGACCTGGCCTGTAGACGATGTATATGCGCGACTTGTGAGCGACGCCGTCGACTAGCGTCTGGCAGAAGAAGAGGCCGATGTAGTAGAAGGTGGGCGTGCGGATGGTGAAGCCCCGCCTGCTGCTCCACATGATGTTCCTGTGGTCGGGACTCAAGCTGTGGTTGGGGAACTGGCCGAGAAATTGGGGGGGGGAACACCCACAAATTTACAAATGTCTTTTTAAAAGCTTTTTGCTATTTTTTTTCCCATGACTAATGTTTCCACCACTCAAGATAATATTTTATTTGATTATTTGTTTCATATTTTGAATTTTGAGGAAATTTAATTTAAATAAAACAAAAACATATTTTTTAAATTTCATTTTCTTTTTTGTTTTTCTTCTGTATTTTTTTTTCCAGGAGTAACTTCACTGTTCATTCAAAATGTACGATGCCTATTTTGTTAGAATGTTTTGTTGTTGTTGTTTGTTATTTTAATCAAATTTGCATCATTTTAGATAATATTTTTTTTCTTTCATACAATTGGTATGAATTGAACTGTTTGTTTTATTTTACTGTTTCTACTCTTAAGTAACTCCAGCTTCCTTCCACATTCCCAAAACTGCCTGGTAAATTGTCCATAGGTGTGAATGTGAGTGAATGCTTGTTGGTCCAGATGTGCCCTGTGATTGGCTGACAACCAGTCCAGGGTGCCCCCGTCCCCGCCCCCATAGTCAGCTGCGATAGGCTCCAGCTCACCTGTGACCCCTTATCGTGAGACTTAAATAAACGCTACAGAAAACATTTGGTAGCTACCATGCCCCTTATTCCGGAAATGACTCTCTCCAGTCTTTTGATTGGCTCAAATGTCTTTGAGGGTCAGGGCTTACTTTATAGCGCCCCCCTGTGACTTTGGCATGCGTTTCCCAGCCCTTCAAATGCATTTTTGAAGTGGACACAGAATGACCCGCAGTATTTTTGGACTCCAATTTCCGGTCACGCTATAATTCCTGAGAGGAAAACTTGCACCCAGATGCTGATGAATCCTGGCGGGGTCTCGCTTCTTGTCATCTTGCCTAAATCCTTGCGTAACCTTGTTGTGTTCTTGGAGGCCGTCGTGAGGAAATGTTTGCGAAAAGCCTCCCGCCCTCTCTCGGGGGAACAGGTAGGAGCGAGGTGACCCTTTTGTTCTGGTCCCAGCGCCCTCTTTGCCCCTCTTACCTAACGTGGCCCGCCAAGGTGGGTAAGAGGGGCACAGGAGGGCGGCCGAGACGTCCGAGGACTCAGGATATGGGAAACGTGACTCCGGGAACCATCTCCTCACATCCTGTTACTACAGGATATGAGGACGTTTTTCGACTGGGGGGCTGGGAGGGGGGTGCGTCACTTTCATAGCCTTAGCGCGAAGCGGGCGGGGTGGGGGGCATTGGGCTCTTGGGTATTGTTGTATCGAAACAAGAAAAAAAAAAAAAAAAAAAAAGCCTTCCAGGAAAAAAACACTCCAGAGGCCTGTGACAGTCAGTGGATGAAGGGAAGGGCGGGAGCTATTTTTAGATTACGATTCCCTTTGCGGTTACAATCGTTTTGTAGACGGACAAATACATTCTGTACTGTACAAAATGTCTTTGGACGCCGCACGTAGGCCTCCAATGCTGTTTGGTGCTTTTTCCGGAAATGACTTTTGTCAGTTGTGCTGATTGGCTACAATGGCAGTTCGAGGTAACATAACGCCACCTGTTAATCAGCAAGCTACCCATTGCGCAAATACAGTTTTTTATTGTTTTTTTTGGTGTGGACAGAGATTATTATTATTATTTTTTTTTTTACCATACATTGCATTAAATGATAGAATTATTATAACGTGAAGTCATCAAGCATTTTATTGGTGTGGATGGAGTTTTTTAAAACTGCATTGTTTACCTTTAACTTTAAAAAAATATGTTCAAGTCGTGCGGGTGGAGATTTATTGGGACACTACATTGAATAAAAAACAATAAAATCCATGATAATTTGTTTTATCACACTCCTTTTTTACATTGCATTTAATCAAAAAGAAAAAACGTACAATTATTTTAAATTGAAAAACAAGTGTAATTATTTGTATTAATAAAAGATTTTTCATGCAATTTCTCTTGCATAATGTTTTTTAAGTATTAATTCATGTCAGCAAATCACGTTTTTTAAACAGCAAGGTACGATCAGATTTTTTTTTTGTTTACCTCACATTATATAAAAATTGTAAAAGTATACGCTAATACTTTAAATAAAAAACAAATATTACATGGAGATGTCCTAAATGGCCACATCATAATAAAACAAGAAATAACAACATGTTGAAATACAAGAGTTTTTGCATTTTTCTTTATGTGCCAAATGAAAAATATCCATCAACTAAAGATACATGTGATTTTTTTGGGGGTGGGGGTGGGGGGTGGTGAATAATACAATTTCCGGTCGTGCAGAAACCACCAGAGAAAAACCTCCGGATGCTGAAATCATGTCGAGTTAGAGGAAATTATTCTTAGAAATATTCCCTTAGCGCCTACGAGCAGTCATGAATTTGTCAGTTGACCAATAAATAAATGAAAGTGTAAGTATTTTTAACCAAATTGAGCAATCGCCTCTTAAACTTAAGCAGAATAGCTTTATTTCAAAATCTTGCATTTTTGGCTTACGCAGCCATCCGCTCCCTTTTCATCATCATGACTTTAATGTTAGTCTGCTAATTGTGACTCATCGAGTGGATGTTGAGCATGTTGCATGTTGGCGCTTCACTCATGCGATGCGTCATTATGTGAGCTTTGTTTATTCATTTATTGTAAATCCAACGTTTCCCTGTATTTTGCTTGTTTGACAAATTCTCCCCGATTTAGTCATCCGACAATTGACACGGCGGTCAGCGTATTAAGCGGCCGTTTTGAGACAATGGCGCACACTTTGGGGGGCCAACGGTAGCTACTTGGGCTTCCTCCTGCCAGCTGTTTTCAGCATCACGGCGAAAAAGTTGGCGGTCAGGAGTGCTACTATGTGTGAGGCTGTGGGAAGTGATGCTGGCTGGGGGCCAGGGGGGGTGGGGGGGGGGGGGGGGGGGGGGGTGTCAGTGGGCACTCTAGACCCAACGTCCTGTCTCCAGCGGGGTTCAAAATAAAAAAAACATTTAAAAAAAGATCGGAAAAAGCTTGTTAAGAAGTCGAAAAAGTCACCTATGATGAGTATTTTGTACATTTTCAATGCTGTTTGACTTCCTTTATGTACATTGCAGACTTCCTGTGTCTTTTCGGGCATGGCTTATTGAGACATTTTTGTGCGTCTACTCATGATAGACAAGCCCACCTATTTTCATGTTGGGAAGAGAAAGTTTCTTCAGGGGCTGAATTTTTCAATGCGAAAAATCGTCCAAAAACATCCATCCATTCTCCGTACCGCTTATGCTCACTAAGCTCGTGGGTGTGCAGGAGCCTATCCCAGCTGACTTTGGGACTTTGGGCAAGAGGTCGGGAACACCCTGAACTGGTTTCCAGCCAATCGCAGGTCACATATAGACAAACCACCAAACTCGCACACAATTTCGAGTCTTCAACTGGCCTACCCTTTATGTTTTTGGAACTGGAGTATGCAGCACCCCTAAAATGGCTGCCTCAACCAAAAAGGCAGACATTTGGGGTCTTTCAGGCATGGTTTCCTGAGACTTTGCACTTACCTTGACCAGTGTGCTGGTGATGTTGGGGTGGGTGACCCGGCAGGGGATGACCAGCGGCTGCTTCTCCTTCATGTACAACACGTCGGGGCTCATCTCTGGATCGTCGACAAATGGCTGCCGACTGTCTGAAAGCCAAACACTGGCGATCAGGGACCCAAATGGCACACACCAGCAAGTACGGTGCATGCACATGTACTACATCTATACATTAATTAATGGCGTCCCACAGAGCTAAATGCCAGGCCCACTTCCGCTTTAGTCATTTACCATTTAGTGTAATGGTGTGGAGTGTCTCTAACCACTTGAATGTTGCTTTATCTCCTTCTACCTTTACAATAATCTGTAATAATCTGTAAATCTGCAGTCATTGTGGCCATATAATAAAAATGTGCTCACATTTTTCACTAATAATAACATAAACACTCCCAGAAAATAAAAACATTATTGAATTTGTACACCAGAGGGATATGTGCAATAAATTATTGTGCAATAAATTTACACGGTTGCATGAAATTAGTAAATATGCAAGAATTCATAAAACTACAAGAAGTTGTAATATTTTGAGACTACTATGAGGAAAAGCATTGATAAATGTGTAATATCATGGTAAAAATATATCATTTTATGGGAATAAGTGACAATGTTTTAAGGGGGAATTATTAGACTCTTTATTTGTACTCTGTTGGTGGCTGCGTCCACTATTGTGTAGTCTGCAGCGCTGTGTTGTCATTGCCCCCCCCCCCCCCCCCCCCCCCCCCACACACACACACACTCATCCACTGACCCCCTCATTGATGGCCACTGGCCGCCCGCCGTCCATAACAAACATGTAGATTGTTCGGAGGCAATCATTGCGTCGCATTGTTTGCTTGTGTTCGGGGCTGTTATTCAAGGAAAGCTAATCTCTGAACGCCCCCCTGAAACAAAAGTACCCCAAGGACCGGCCCACCGAGCTGGGTTTCCTTCTGCCGCCACTTTGATTCGGGACGTAAAGGACGTGGAGACCTGAGCGATAGATGCCGCCCCCCCCCCCCCGAGGGCAAAGATGCTCTCCGGGGGCGAGGGAGGGGCCGACCATTGCAGACTTTGTGCCTCCTCTCTTTGCTTTGGCGGCGGCCTTCATCTTATCCTCACACACACACATACACACACACGGACTCATACCTTGTCCGAGAGCCAGTGACACCCCCCCGGCCCCCGGCCCCCGGCCCCCGGCCCCAACCCACCCAACTCACAACCCCTGGCCTCCTCCCTTCAAGCACAGGATGCTGGAGCAGGGCAGATAAGGCTGATGCCCTGCATGGGAAACTCTGCCCATGCTTGAGCCTTTCAACAGCTGGACTATTACACTCCCAAAAAGACTTATTTATAAACAAATAGAAATATAAATATATAGAGAGCAGCGCTAAGGTGCTGAAAGTGTTTAGAGATCTTTTGCGCTACTGTTTTTAGCACATCCTGTTTAAAACGCTCTGGCTGTTATGTTGCAGGTCAAATCGAGTCGTTTTGAAAGATAAAAGTTGTTTTGCATGACGATGTGTGTAGTTTCATGAACATCCACTCGTGCACTATCGTGCATGTCGTCCTTGCCGTGACGGGTGATACGCGTGGTATGGAAGATATTTTTTTCTGACCGATACCAGTACGTGTATTCACTCTTGAGTTGTCACTGATACCGAGTACCGATACCACTAGTACTTTTGAGACCTAAAATTTGAATGAACAAAATCACAGATAATTGCGAACGAAGACCTTTTTTTCTTTCTGACGCACACGATGATTTGTCGTTGTTGTTGTTTCTACTGGTGAGGGGGACTTACTCGATTTCAGATTTTGTTCGCCTTAAGTATCAGTCAGTGGCTGGTATCGGCAGCTTTCACGAGTACCCGATACCTTGAAATAAGGCCCGTATTGGCGGTACTAGGGCCTGACCGATATAGTTTTTTTTGTTTTAGGCCGATGCCGATTCTGATATTGGGTAGAATAAAATTGCCATAACAGATGAACCGGCTGACAAAACTTGGTATGAATTACAGGCAGAACATCTGACTGTTTTAAAATACTTAGTCCTTTAGTATTTGTTTAAATTTACAACAGAGAAAAATAGGCAAAAATTGGCCGATTTTACCAATTCGAAAAGGGATATTTGGATTAATCAGTCAGGCCTTAATCGGTACTCGCCCATCCCTCGTAATACAAGCATGTCACCTTTAAGCTGCGTAATTTTACGGAAGTGTCTTCTTACCTGCTACATACACGTAAACCGACGCCTGGCGCTGCGCTCGGTGTCGGTAGCGGCAGAGGAACGAGCCCGTTTGGCTTGGTCGGGCGCCGCCCGGCAGCGTCACGCGACTGCAGTGCAGCCGCTGCGACTTGCCGCAGCGAGATTCCTCGACGCGGACACGATCGCGAGGGACGTCGGGCGGGAAAGACCAGGAGAGCTCCCAGCGACCCCTGGATGACAAGGAACACCTGTTAATTGGAGAACAGGTGGGGAAAGTGCGCCACCGGGGGCCAACTACTTTTACAAAAATTAATTCACAGTATAAAAGGAAGGTCGTAATATTCTGAGTGTCACAAAAATTGCAATATCATGAAGAAAAAGTGGCAATATTACAAGAAAAAGTTGCAGTACTATGAGAAAAAAAAATGACACAAAAAAGTTTTCATATAGCCAGAAGAACATTGTAATATTTGGAGGAAAGTTGCAATATTCCAAGAAATAATACGAGAAAATCTATGTAAGATTAGGAGGGGAAAAAAAAGCAGTCATTTCACAGGAATAAAATTTCAATATTCTAAAAAGTTGCAATATTACATGAAGAAATTTAACATTAGGAAAATTTGAATCAAATACTACACTTTAATTTTATTTATAACACAATATTTTGTAATATTTCAACGGTAGGCTCATAATGAAAACATTTCTTGTAATATTTCAGATATTTTTTTTTAGTTCAACTTTAACTCTCGTAACATTTCAAACCTTTACCAGAAATATTGAAATATGTAAATTTCAACATTCTCTCATAATCTTTCAGTTTTTCGTAACATATCAATTTTTAATCTCATTCTATTTCAACATTTTTCTCATATTACTTCAACTTTTTTTCTCATAATATTTCTACTTTATGCTTGTAACAACTTTTATTGTCATATTTCTAGTTCGTAATATTTCAGGTTTTTTTTATATTGCTTCGTGTAATATTTACTGTAAAATTTAACACAAAACAAAGACAGTTATATTTAGGACTATCCACTAGCTTAATGCTAAACACAATGGAAAACCACATAGATGGGCTAAAAAAACTAGCATAGTTGTGGCTGAAGGAACAGATATTTGAACACAAACGATGAAGCAACACATGTAGACAGACAATGAAAGGCACATATTCTTCATCCTCTGTATTCAATTTTTGAGTATTTAATGTTTGGTTTGTTTGTAAACATTTATTTAGGTATAGTTTTTATTACACTTGAAATGCATTTGAATTGTATCATTATTTTGGTAGTTATTTTATTTTCATGTACAACAGTGACTCGAGATATGAATGGAATGGCCCAGTCACCCCCTAAAAAAAAGTTTGGTTTTGATTGTTTTTCAATAAGAAAAAAATGCGCGCTGTAATATTGATAAAACCATACAGTAAAGACATATTTCAATACAATGTAAAGAACTAAACAGTGTTTTCCACATTTTTTCTGCTTCACTTCAATGGACATTGCGCTGCTCCCGGTGTGTGCACCACGGCCACGTGGGGGCAGTGTGGTACAGACAGATACGGACATATGGAGCCTCTCAGTAGTCGCTCTTCGCGGAGGATAAATAATGTATGTCTGTGACTCTTATTATATCATCTGTATGTACACAATGTGTTGCTGCACTGTTTGTGTTCAAATATCGGTTGCTTTAAAGGGTTACAACAACAAGATTAGTTCCCTTAGCCCGTCCAGGACGTTTCGCATTGTTTGTTATCATTTAGCTAAAGGCACTTCGAGTGAAGCTGTGCTGTTTGTTTTTCAAAGCGACCTGCAGCTGAGCTCCAGGGTCTGGTTGGGCTCCAGGACCAGCTGTCCGCGCGTCCCCTCCAGCACGGGCACGCTGTATTTGCCTCTGGCCTCCTCGTCTGCACCTGCGGGATGCACATGCGCACTTTCAGCCAGGAGCATTTATTGACGCGTCCCACTCAAATAAAAGCTGACAGGTGGTATGAAAACATTTGTTTTAATACACGACTGTTCAATGAGATGGATGGCAGCATGCATTCATTGTCCCCACAATGGCTCCCCACGGATGCCTCATTCACAGCAAGTAGCCTTACTCACACTTCCGATAGCGTTTCCTTCAGCTTGACGTCGGGTGACAATTTGTTTTCACACACACGGACATTTCTTTTCTCATGAATGACGACAAGTTAATTCAAAAGACAAACTTGTCCTTTTCATGACATTTATAACATGGAGGGTTTTCGCATTTTTCGGCTGCGGCAAATTGTTTAAAAGTGAATGTAATACAGAAACAAAAAAAAATAATACATTGTTCAAGGAAAAAAACTAAACATATGTCTTTATACATAGAAATTGCCAATAAATGAGTTAGATATTCAAAAAATAAGAATAAAAAAGAGGGGGAAATTTGCAAGGCTTTGTACTGCACTCTTTCGATTAGTGACGATTTAAATAAGAAAATAAATAATCTAAGTTCCAGCCCTGACTATTAACGAATTTAAAGTAAATATAATATTCATTATTTTTGAAAAAAGTATTTATTGAAAATTTGATATATATATATATATAACATATACGAACCAATATATTTACACATAGATTAAGTCTGAATAAAAATTCAACAGATCTGAAAAAAATAACAGAATAAAATATTGGAATTTTTAGAATACGTTTAAAAATGCAAAACAATATAAAAACTAAAATATAAAAAAAGAGGAAAATCCCAACTGTAAAATAGGGAATTTGAAGTCAATATCATACATTTTGATATACACAGATATTTATATTACAATGTATAAAAAGCAAAGGAATGAAGCGGGGTAGAAGATGACAAAAACAAATGTCAAAAATATAACTGCATAGCATTTATTTCGAATAAGTTAAAAATATATAACTCGTTGCTAAATCGAACCTAATAGTACTGTGCAATCACAGAAATACATGCGAAAATAGAATACATATATTTTGTAATTTAATATATCTTATATACATTTTAAACATACTAAGCTAAAAATTAAGCTATATTATTATAAATATATTTTTGTAGGTGTAAAATATACATATTTGTTCAAACTGCTATCAGATAATTACAATGATTTTTATAACACGGTGAACAGTATTGTACTGTTTTTTTTTATTTTTATTTTCTATTCCACCAAATTTGCAGTATGACACAACTATGCACATTTTAACCAACATTAAACGCTTCACAAAAGCCCCGAAAAGGCTCACTAAGTGATCATCGAATTTGGTTGAGAATATTTCATTCATAGTCACGTGAATTCCTCTTGGAAATACGTGCGTAAAATCCACAACCCCTCCAAAAAACCCGTGCGTAAAAAGTTTGCGTAATTGTCACTGAGGCGACCGATCGGCTCACCTTTGGCAATGAGCGCGTACAATCCACAAAGCAGACAAGTGAGCAGAAAGCTCATCGTGGTCGCCAAAGTACGAAGAAAGAAGACGTGCGTTAATTCCTTTGGATCGGCAAGATGACGATGAAGACAAGCGACTTGAGGGACTCGCGCGCGACGTGGATTTATAGCGTTCCCACAGTGGGGGCCACCGGATGGCGGCCTTCCGTGACGCTCGCACGCGCGTCCCACGACACGGAACCACCCGACACTCAACTCCCACCCACCCGCCTTTAAGTGCTCCCAACTGGGAAATGCATCGCTTGGACTGCTGTGCCTCGGAACAATTTGCCTCAATTCTCATCCACGTGCACATTGCTGACACGCTACTGTGGAAGGGGACGTCACGGACATCATTCAATAGCTCTCCGAAACGCAACTGCATTTTTGATTTGATTTAATTTGATTCCCCCCCCCCCCCCCCCCCCCCTCACAGACACCAAAGTGAAACACTTTTGCATCCACCATAGTGAAACTGTCTCAGACAGCATTTGAAACGCTTTCACATACATGGTTACTTTTTTAAAATAAACAGGTCAAATGCAAATAAATGAACTCAAAAATCATACATGTATCATTTTGATATTGATACTTTTTGTCAGTGATTGCACAATAATAGGGAAAAAAGTACAAATGAATACAAATGACGTGTGGTTTATAAAAGAATTTTCCTTTCAATAAATAGAAATAAAACAATGTGTTTCGTAACAATAATATGAAATAAAAGTCGTTATTTTATTATGATGCTAATTTGAGTATTTTTCAGAAATTGACCACTAGAGGTTGCTGTGAGCTCAATGACAAGGGATGAGAAAACTATACAAAGCGACATTTTAACATTACTTTAGATACTTTTTAATACATTTTAAATAATTATCATTCTAATTAGAAAGAAGAGGATAAACTAATATAATATCGCCGCAGTACAATGGAAAAAAAAAACCCAACACATTTGAGTGATTTTTGTATTTATTATTGTTTTGATCCGAAACACAACAAAAACGTGTTTTGTTGTTGTTTTCTTGGTCTTTTGTTGGGTCAATCACACCTGACCTCGGGTCTGCCCGTGGATCCACTCGGCAAATTTGACCACCTGCGTGTAGACGCCGGGACGGTTCTGCCTGGCGCAGCCCTCGCCCCAGCTCACGATGCCCGCCAGGAACCAGCGCCGCCCGTGCTCCTGACACACCAGCGGACCCCCAGAGTCACCCTACAAATACAAAATAGCGCTTAATAGAAGAGATCGATGCAACATCGCTAAATACTGGAGATCCAATCAATCAACGCGTTGGATTAACCAGAATAAACCAAAACTGCCAGATTTGCTAAGTGTAAAAACACGCAATTGAACAAAACTCACCTGGCAGGCGTCCACCCCGCCCTGCAGGTTCCCCGCGCAAAGCATTCTGGGAGTGACGGCGTCGTCGTAGAGCTCGTTGCAGGTGTTCCTGTTGATGATCCGCACCGAGGCTTCCTGCAAGCGAGACGCCAGCTCCCCTGCCGCCAAAACACACACCCAAATAGAAACAGTTTGGAAGAAAAATGAATAGTGTTCCCCCACTATCTGGCGGTTCATCGTTGGCGCCTCTTCGCTATCGCTGGGAGAGGGTCTCGCCCAGCTCGCCTGTGAAATTCAGGTTTGTAAGCCACTGTAATGACAAACAGATCCAGTAGATGGCGGCGTTGCATCGCTTTGGAGTGGAGATCAGCACAGTTTTTGAGTAGAAGACAGATTAGGTGGTGAATCTCATGAATCTTGTCATGTCCATTCAGTTTTTTCTGTACATTTCATGACACGTTTACGTGTTTGAAGCTTTTCTTATTAATAAGACACATTAAAAATATGCATTAGGATGGGGGTCTGGAACAGATTAATTGCATTTGCATTTATTTCAATAGAGAAAGGTGATTTGGGATATCACTGTCAAAATAATAATAATAATAATAAAATAGGTCGTACCGTCCTCCGTGAGGACGCCCCAGCCGGTGACGTAGCAGCTGGTCCCGATGGCGAAGGCGTGCGAAGGTGCGGGCACACACACCGGCTGCACAAGCTCGTTGAAAAAGACGGGGGCGCCCAGCTCCACCAGGGCGATGTCGTAGTCGGACGTGAGCCGCTCGTAGGCGGGGTGCGGGACGATCCGGCGCAAGGGCCGGCTGGCGGCGGCGGCGGCGTTCTTGCCCGCCGCCATCAAGCGCATCCCTATGTAGGCCCGCCATGCGCGCGGATCCGAATACCTGCAGGCAACAAGCCGGGGGAAAGACCACGACCAGGGCACAGGTGGCAAAAGTACTCACACTCTGCATTAAGTAGTAGTACAAGTAAAGAGGAGAAAGTACAGCTATCTGTTTTCAAATGTCTGGATAAAAGTGAAAAGTCACTCGAAAATAAATACTCACGTAAAGTGCAGGTACATGAAATACTGACTCAAGTACAGTAACGAAGTGTTTGCTCTTACTTGATGGCGTCCGAGTCTTGGAAACAGTGTGCGGCCGAGACGAGCCAGCGCGCGGCGAGCAGGGTGGCGCCGCAGACGTGACCGTAACGTTCCATCTGGAGGCTCACCTGCCACGGCCACGAGCCCGGGGACGCGTCGGCGCCCCCCACGATCCTGGGCCTCTTCCGGGCCCGGACGCCGCAACCTGCACGGGAGCGCGGCCGCAGCTTTTGTCATTTCACAAATGGAATCGCTGCTTTGTCGCAACTATTAAAGGCTTGGGGTCCAGTTCAACAGACACACATATTTACCCACATCTGGATGAAGGTGAGGATCTATGATTTCAACATGTTTAATATTCTCATTTTGGTTTTGTGTGAAGGCGAGATGCCCGTATGTGCTGCAGTGCCACCAAATGGCCATTCAAAAAATAATATATACAGTATATCTTTGTAATATTCATATACTGCATATACATATGAAATGAAAATATAATAAAAGTATATATTTGAAATTTTTTTTTTAAAGGTATATGTGCTGCAATGCCCCACATTATTTCATAAAATAATCACTGTGTGAAAAACAATGTCTGAAATGAAATTCAACTAAAAATAATAATAATTCAAATAATGAAAATAAAACTGGAAATCAAATCGAATAAAATACAACAAAACAAAAAATAAAATAACAAATAAGTAAAAAACATATATATATATATATATATATATATATATAATGAAATGAAATAGAAATGGGGAAAATTTAAAGAAAATTAAATGACTAAAATAAAACTAAAAACAAAACAGAAGAAAACTTAAAAATTCAATATAAAAAAAAAATATTCTAAAAGTTAGAAATAAAAATAAAATAAATATTCAATGAAATTAAATAGAAACTTCTAAGCTATAAAAATATCTAAGATATAAATTAAACATATAATATATATATATCTTTGAAATTCAATAATAATAATAATATTCAAAAAATAGATACAAAAAGGTCACAATAGCCATGTTGCCATTGAAGGAGCCAGATAAAAAAAAAAAATTGCCCAGAAAAAAAACATGCATAAAAGCATTGAAATCCTTCTGAATGGTCACTGACCGCACCGCAGCTCATCAGACCCGTCCTGGCAGTCTTTGAGTCCGTCACACTCGGGGTTGAGTTTGCTCACACACTTTCCGTTGCCGCATTTGTACGAGGATGACGGGCAACCTTTGAGGTCTGCGGGAGGCACAAAGATTACATTGAATACGTCTAACAGTGTTACAAAAATAGACTATTATTAATAATAATGCTCACGTGCTCGGGTGCAGTTTACTTCATCGCTGCGGTCTGCACAGTCCACAACGCCATCGCACACTGAAGACTTGGGCACGCACACTTTTTTGGCACACGTGTGGTAACATTTACTTCCTGGGAACATGTGTAAAGCATTATTGTATGCGTCCGTGTGCGTGCGTGTGTGTGCGCATGTGCATTTACTCACTGCATCCGCTGTCTTCGCCGCTGTCTGCGCACACGCCACACTGGCCGCTTTGAGCTTTGCACTGTCCGTTACCGCACAACACCTCGCCAGGCCTGCATGGTGCTGTGCGCAAACAACAACACTGAGGCCACAGCGGAGGGTGGTCAGTAGGGCCGCGGTGATTGAATCGTTCTAGAATCAATTATTCTACTGATTATCCTCTCGATTAATCAGATAAAGATGGATTTTGTGTTATTAAAGAACAAAATGTGCATGTGAGGTAAAGTTATTATTAATGTTCACTTGGGGTCGCCATCGTCACATTTCACACAATAATATCTGTGTCTTTGAGTGTGTGTGGCTTTAAAGGGCGGCCCCTGCCCTGGTGAGTAAGTTGAGTTGGCTGTAAAAAAAAAAAAAAAAAAAAAAAAAAAAAAAGATCTCTGCAAAACTCAAACTGTTTTTGTAATCGAATTATCTGAGTTATTCAATGAATCGTTTCAGCCCCAGTGGTCAGTATACGGTAATGCAGTCAACAGCCTTTTCATTAAGTATGCCAACACAGAACTAAATTCTGCATCCATATAATCCATCCATCCATTTTCTGAGCCGCTTCTCCTCACTAGAGTCGCCGGCGTGCTGGAGCCTATCCCAGCTGTCATCGGGCAGGAGGCGGGGCACACCCTGAACTGGTTGCCAACCAATCGCAGTATCCATATAATGATGGAGGTAATAATTGCACATTATGTTTGCGTGTACAGCTGCACTGCATGATAATGAGAGCTATTCCTAATGGTTTGACCCACTCGCACAGCAAAATAGTCACAGACAATAAATAAAAAACAAAATAATAATTTGGTATCATTTATAATATTCTAGTTATAATTATTTATCAGTCGTTCTAATTTATATCACACTTTCAGGACGATTTGCTCTGGACGTACTTGACACTTACAGCATTTGGCCTCGTCGCGTCCATCCTCGCAGTCCCTGACGCCGTCGCACACTTTCCTTAAAGGGATGCAGCCGCCGTTGCCGCAGCCAAACTGACGCGGCGAGCAGGCTGCGTATACAGAGGACAAAATCTAGATACTGTGCCTTTAAATGAGCGTGGCGGACGGGACGGGGCAGCCACTTACATGCCTCCGGCGAGAAGGCCCGGTAGCGCAGATCGAAGCCCCGCCGAGTCAGGGCTCCGTCCGAGTGGAAGTGGATGGAGAGCGGAGACGAGTAGACACGCCCTCTGCCGCTACCCGACACCTGGTTGCACATCCTAGACCAATAAGAGAGGAGATAGGAGTCACGTGACCATTTGAATTTATCCCACCTAATCAACGTGGTGGATAATGTAAGGGAAAAACATGTCAGCTTTAGAAGCTAAAAGAAATAATCAATTATACATATTTAGTAATTTATTTGTATTTAAGATTATGAAATGTTTAAGTATTTTTTTAATGAAAAAAAATTGTTCTAGTTATTAAATGCTGCGGTTTCATATTCCCCATTCATTATTTTATTTATTCATTATAAATATTCTTTCAGGAAGGCTTTGTTAGCCTAGCTAATTAATCAATTATAATGTGACTGTGTTGATTGAAGACTCTAAATTGCCCGTAGGTATGAATGTGTGCGCGAATGGTTGTTTGTTCCTATGTGCCCTGCAATTGGCTGGCGACCGGTTCAGGGTGTACCCCGCCTCGCGCCCGAAGATAGCTGGGATAGGCTCCAGCAGCCCGCAACCCTAGTGAGGAGAAGCGGATGAAGAAAATGGATGGATGGATGGATAAAAAAACATTAAAAAAACCTTTTAATACATTTTTACTATTTTTTGTTATTATTTTAGTTTTGAATGAATTCTTTTAAAAAAATATTACATCCTCAAAGGTTTGAGGGACGCTGCCGTTCCCACATTCCCACCTTTCTCCATGATGCTCCCACGTGTCACAAATAAATAAAATCGTAAAAATAATATGCTAGCACATTCCGCTCATGACTCACTTGACGCCACCGACGTCGAGCCAGTCTTTCTCGCAGCCGTCCGACGACGGCTGGATGTCAAGCGTCACCATCGTCACGGAGATCAGGTACCCGGGCAACGGTGCCTGAATGTGAGCCGGTTAAATGACAAAAAAGGATGAGACAGTCATTCAATTGTGTTGCTTTTTTTTTCTATTTTCTCAGACAGACACACAGGTGTGACTCACTCGTAATGTCCACCTGCAGTCTATATTAGGAGGATAGTGAGAGGGGTGGTAAGGGGAGGAAACGGAGCCATTCCAAGAGGACAGTGACCCTCCACAACCTAAATAAAACAAAAAGCACTTGACAATATAATTTTTAACACACTTTTTATATGGCAATTTTTTTTAAAAGCATGAAAATGCCCAAAAAAATGAACAATGAAAAAAAGCAACAAAAATACGGTCACCATACGTGCTTTGGGCACAGCCTGAAAGTAGGCCTTGAAGACGGTTCCCTCCCTCTGCCGGCTGAAGGAGAAGGTGAGCAGCATGACGTTCCCCGAGGACGTCAGCCCCATGGCGGGCGAGGAGCCCTGCGGCACGGGCAGGCCGCACCACCTGTGGGCACAACAACAACAAAAGTGGTGGACATAAACATGTAAAAAAACACCATGTGGGAGAGCGTACCTGGCGATGATCTTATTCTGCAAAGGAAGCAGGAAGTCGTAGGCCGACAGCTTGTGAGCGCCGCAGCTTCCCGGCGCGGCGCCGCCGTGCAGCGCGAGGACCACCAGGCGGACCGCGTGGCCCGACGGCACGCGAAGGCGCCACTGGTAGTACAGCTTCTTGGGACTCATCAGAACGAGAGTGCGGTTCACGCCGTGTTTAGTGTACAGGTCGATGGACACCACTACAAACAGGAAACCAGGACCAAATATGGGCTTTGCTCTGTTTTTTGTTTTTTTTCTCCCAAGTGGAAGTCTCACCTTGGAAGCCGAGCTGCCACTTTCCACTCTGGAGGCTGTTTGGATTCTTAAGCTTGTCGGAATTTTCTTCCCATTCGTCCGGATCCAAACCTACACATGTGCAATACTCGTTAGAGGTGTCAAAATGCACCTTATAAACGATTTGAGAGGTTTTTGCACATTGTGGCGTCATATAAGCAGATATTGACAAATCAGTAACAGATGCAAAAAGCCTTCATGGGCTTTAATTTGAGACATCGCTCAATGTGGTTTTCAAGCAAACCTTTTTTTTTTTGCTATTACGACATCATACAAGTGTGTATTGACAAAATAATGACACACCCAGAAAGTTCTCACCAAGGGACTGAATTTGAGGTATCACTCGATACGTCAAAACAGCCAAATGACAATTAATATGGTGAATATCATGGGTTCTTGTGCTAATTTGTGAGTTTAGTAAGTTGTGGAAAACTTGTTTTTTTGGCCATTGTGTCATCATACAAGCAGATACCGACAAAATAGTTTCAGACATGGAAAGCCCTCACCAAGAGATTTTATTTGAGGTCTGACAAATACCATAATGATGAACTTCAAAGGATCTTGTTCTGATGTGCGAGTTTAATAAGCGTTGGAAAACATGATGTGTGATCATTGAGTGGTCATGTAAAGAGATATTGAAAAAATTATATCTGGAAAACCTACATGACGGACTACTTTGAGGTGTGACACTATGTGGTTCGTTGTAATAAAAAAAACGTGGAAAAATTACACTCTTTTGTGTTTATTATACTTGTGAGCCAAGTTGCTTGATTTTATTTGACACTTGCGATATTTATGATTTAAAGCTACGTCACCCAGTAGATGTAGCGTGACGTCGTCGTGCTCCAAGTAGTAGCGCTGCTCGCGTCCGTCGCCCCGCAGAACCTTGTTGCTGCCCGGATGTCTACGCTGCAGCCTCTCCGGGCTGGACCGCCGTATCGCCATGGCGACGTGGTCCGGGGCAGAGAATTGACTCCAGTAGAACACGTTGAGGCCTTCTATGCCTTCACTGTTACACACACACAAAGTCACAAACACAAGTATCAGGACACGCTCAGGCGTCCCAATACTATAGCAACAGCGTACCTGAAGGCGACAATCCCTGAGCGCAGGTAGTAAGAGCTCCACGGGGAGGACTTGTAGACTTCTGAGAACTGGAAAATATTTGTTTATAACGTCATATAAAATAGGACATGTTGGTTTGAGTTTTTCCACAAATACTGTAACTAGTGTGCAGCTATTATTATTATTTTTAAATAGAGACCAGTCTATGAGGAAACACTGTACAGTAATTAAACAATATGGTGATAGTTGTTTAGTTAACCGTGTGACGGTGAGGGCTGTTCCTAATAATTTGGTGAGAATCCCCTTCTCCCAGTAATGGCCCACTGAGTGTGTGTGTGTGCGTGTGTGTGTGTGTGTGATGTCACACAGACAGTGTTTGTATTGAAGCTTTCTGCTCGTCCTCTCACTATGGCGGGCTTGTCCTCAACACTGAAAAGGCCCTGGTCCCTCGGGACCCTTTGGACCCCCCTTGGACACTAACACACGTATACATACACGGACACACATACACACACACACCGACCAGCTCCTCTTTCAGCTTTACATTTAACAGCAAGGAGATGAGAAAGAGGGGAAAAGCAAGACAAGGAGAAGGGAATAGGCAGGCAACATCGAGGGGCAATGTGGCACTCACGTAAGGCTTTAAAGCCACAGCCTGCAGGCGGAACTGCGCCGAGGAGCCGTCGGCGAGCTCCGCAGAGAAGCTCAAGTTAGGGAACTCCACGCTGCATGCCAGGAAGAACACCGAGGAGGGCGGGGCTGCTGAGAAAACGTGCCATTCAGACAGGTGTGCTGTCTATAGAAGCAATACAGTAATTCATTGCCACAAATAAAATAAAAAAATAGGTAATTGATTCCCTCCTTGAAATTTTTTTTAATAATTGCGTGTATAATTTCACAGACGATGATCCCAAAACACTTATAATATAATTTTAAACTCATCTTACAACATGGGTTACACATGATTTGATTTAAAATCACCAATGCAGGAGCTGCTGCAGCCAGACTCTATTGCACAGCTCACACCATCATGCGAGATACGATTTTTTGGGCTTCGATTTGCGAGCAAAAATTTGAGATAACGAGGGCTAAATGGTAGTAGTGCGAAATTCGCAACAAGCAGCAGTTTGGCAGATAGTGAACAAGTCTTCCCAAAAAGTCTGCAAGCTGTTTATTGTCCCTCCCAATTGAAGTTTACTGTTACTGAATTGTTCACTATGTGCCAAACTGCTGCTTGTTGTGAAGTTCGCGCTGCCACCATCTAACCCTTGTATCTAAAAAAAAGAAAAGAAAAATGGCCAAACGATGGCTTGTATCCCAAGGTATTGTTGCATTTGGATTACATGGAAGCCTTACTCACGCATCAAGTAGTGGGTGGCTAAAGCGATGGTAGCGGCGCAGGAAACAACGGGCAGGATCCCTAGTGCCCATCTCACCCGGGAACCACGTTTGCTAGGTGGAACTTGCTCCTCTTTAGCGGAGCTCGGAAACTGGGTGGGCTCCTTCAAGGTCTCCTCTTCCTTCTGTGGAACACACAGCTCAAGGTGGGATTCATTTTGACAAAGTGGAGGGCGGTGGGGGGGTTCTCACCTGGACCTCGGAGGAGCTGGAGCGTCCATGCCCGAAGATGCAGTACACCTGGCAGCTTTCCCTCCTCATGGCGGAGTCCCACTCAGTTCCGGAGAAGCGATCGAGAGGAAGAGCGTGCGAGAACCCCCCCACCCCCACCCACCCCCCACAACCGAAATCCAACCCCCCATTCACCTGCTCCACTTTTTAGGTGTCAGCCCAAGCCCCACAATGCATTGCACCGCTGGGGAGCGGGACAATGAGGCCACTATGTGCAAACGTCGCCCTTGTCGCAATTGTGGCGGTTGAACGCGCCGCAGGGGGACAGGTGGTGAGGGGCGGGGGGGGGGGGGGGGGGGGGGAAGGGGGGGCGATATTAGCAAGACCCTTTAATCACTAATGCGGCATCAAATGACTCGAATGGCGATGGAGAGAACATAGATGGCTGTACATTCAAACTTTATTGTGCAACTTTGGACGAACAATCACAACGTTTTCAAGGCGGTAAAATAGTGACGGGGCGAACTTGATTTTTAAAACAGACAAATGGGCCAGGCCATTTGGAGATGAAGTAAAAAAATTAAATAAATACGTTAATGTGTGTGTAAAATAGTGGATTTCAATAATTCATAACAATTAATGCTCATTTTAATTGTATTTATAATGAAATAAATTATAATCAATCGATTACTTCATAAAATAATCATCTTTACATTCTATTTATTTTACATAATTTAGTGTTTACAATAAAAATATTATATAATTGAGTAAATAAAAAATATATATTCTATTTAACCAATTTGAGGAAACGTAAACGTTGTTTATTTTAACAATACAAGTTTTTGTATTACATTATACTATACTGTAAGTCACTGATGGTGTCGTGGTACACTCGCCTGACTTTGGTGCGGGCAGCGTGGGTTCAGTTCCCACTCAGTGACGGTGTGAATGTGAGTGCGAATGGTTGTCCGTGTCTATATGTGCCTGCGACTGACTGGCGACCAGTTCAGGGTGTAGTCCGCCTTTCGCCTGAAGTCCGCTGGGATAGGCTCCGGCGCCCCGCGACCCAAACCAGGATAAGCGGTGTTGAAAATGGATGGATATTTTCAAATATTTTTTATTTTAGTATTGAAAATGAATCAATAAATTATTCAATGAGATAAATGAATATAAAAATTAATATATTTTATAAATACATCTGAACCAAAGTCAGGAAAAGAATGTCTAAATTAATGCAAAAAAATTTCACTTTCTTGGTGATGTAAATGTTAAGACAAAGTTCTATTCTCTTCTATTCAAGAAAAAAATGCTCGGTGGGCTGGATTACAGAAGCCAAACTTTAGCCAAGTTTCACTTTGTGTTTTTTTTTTTTTGTGTGTGTGTTTCGGGAGTCAGCTGATATGGTCGTAGATCCACGAGGTGAACTTGGTGACCCGGGCGTAGACCCCCGGCAGGTGCGGTCTGCCGCAGCCCGCCCCCCAGCTGACGATGCCGATCAGGAACCAGCGACCCCTGCCCGGCGCCCGGCAGGATAAAGGCCCGCCCGAATCCCCCTGACCAACCACAGCAAAGTACAGAAATCCGGTCAGATACATCGAACGCGGGTCGTTTGGGAGGTCGGGGGCTCACCCTGCAGGCATCCCGCTCCCCTGACGGGACCCCCGCGCAAAGCATGTGGGGGGACACGGGACCGTAAGTCTTCTTGCACTCCGTCTGGCTCATGACGGACACCTGCGCCTTCTGTAGCACGGACGGCAGCGACTTGTCTGCGGGGAGGAGATGACATCACGACAAAGGATGAAAATGATAGGAAAATGACCAAAATACACGCACTATAGCTACAGAAATATAGTGGTGCCTTGAGTTGGAGGACGTGGGTGTACCTAAGATTGCGCCCCTCAAGTGGCATTTACCAACCGGCATTCCTCACCTTCCTCAGAGCGATGTCCCCACCCCGTCACCCAGCAGCGGTGTCGAGCAGTGACGGCGTGCGAAGCGCCGGGCAGGCACACGGGCGCCACCAGAGGGCCCAGCGAGGCCGGCCACGCCCTCTTGAGCCGCAGCAGCGCCACGTCGTAGTCCAGCGTTTGGGGATCATAGTACTCGTGCACCACAATGCGCTGGATCTCCGCCACGTGCCCGGGACTGCCCTGCGTCGACGCGCCCAGGTGCGCTCGCCAGCGGCGGGGGTCGGACAGCCTGCGGGGGCTCCCGTATCAATTTGCTCAACGACCAAGCGAGAGAGACAGAGGGAGAGAAAGAGACGGAAAAGCAACCTGTCTTTGCCGAAGCAGTGCGCCGCCGAGACCAGCCAATCGGACGAGACCACGGAGGCGCCGCAGATCAGGTGACCCGAGAAGTGCAGGCTGACCTGCCAAGGCCACTCGCCCTCCTCGGAGTCAGTGCCGCCCACGATGCGAGGGGACCCGGGGGGGACGGGAAGCCCGCAAGCTGCAGAAAATGTCATTGTTTAATATCATCGGGGAAAAACATGGCTAGTAAGGGCTATTACAAATTTACTTGAGCCCATTTGAACTCTGTTGTGGACCAAAACAGCAGCACCCACTGACACAGTGGATACACATATTTTCAAAGTTACGGTACAACTTTTTCTTTTTGAAAATGTACACCTTTTCATGAAAATTGGACCAAATCCAAAATCTGCCATTTGGGTATATTTTTTTCAAGTTTTCTTTCTTAAATACATTATTTTACCCCCTATCCCCCCACCCCCAAATCAATATTTAAAGTTTTTCTGAAAAAATGTTTTGAAAATATAAAAAATTACTTTCTTTCTTTAAAATATATAACTTTATTATTAATACACTTTTTAAAAATCCAAAATATACATCATAATGGAAAGAAATGTATTCCATCATTTATTCTAAAATAAATGTGTGCTTAAAAATATCTTGAAAATAAAAACAAATTTAAATTTGTTCTTGAAGATTTACAGCCAGTTGAATAATTTGAAAACTATTCTAAAATTCAAATTATACCAATGAATACATCTTTCTTGAAAATATACAAATGTTTTTCATAAAAACATAATAAAAAAGCAACTTGAAAAAAAGGAAAAGCCTGCTTTTTTCCCCTCAAAATTATACAGCTTTTTTCATAAATATAAATCTTTCAGAAATACAAGCAACATTTTTTTCTAAAAACTTTTTCAAATCTGCAACATACCACTTACATATTTATTTCCTCAAAAATATCACTTTTTCATAAATATAAAATAAAAAATATATATATGTAACAAAGCAAATACAATACCTTTTAAAGTAATAAATTATTCAAAATGTTTCTAAAAAAAGATGTTTTTCTTGAAAATATAAAACTCGAAAATATCAGATTTTGTGAAAAATAAACAACTTTATAAACTCCAAAATATACCCTTTACATTAATATTTTTTTATTTAAAAAAATACACTTTATTACTGAACACATACTATCTATACTATTTTTCTCGCAAACATACTAAAGTGAACCACGACTATTTGCGGGAGATCAGGACCGAGCCCTGCCACGACTAGCGAAAATCTGCAAATAACTGACCAATCCAAAATGAGTTGGTAATTATGTGTAGATGCCACAGGATGTCAGCAAAGCACTTAAAATGCAGAGGATCATAAAGCACCAACACCATGCATCCAGCATGTACAGTACACAATAATAAGCCCATGCTACATGGAGACTGTATTGAGTAGTTCAGTTATTCAACACAGACAAACCACCTTCACATAAGGCTCATCAATAGTATCAGCTGCCATACTATCCCAAGAAAATACTTTTTAATCCATATTAGGGAAGTTATTAAAAAAAAAATAGGACCTTGTAACAGTAGAAATACAGTATTGCACTATCATTTATGATGTTTTAATGAATGATACAGAGGCGTTTGCTCACCACAGTCGTGTTCATCGCTGCCGTCCTGACAGTCGGCGACGTCGTCGCACCTGGCGTTCTTTTTCCGGATGCACGAGCCGCTGCGGCATCGATAGCTGACGGCTGAGCAGCTCGTTTCTGTCACACAACGAAAAACGTCAGGGCCACGTACTGTACATCGAGGGCTGATGTGTTGTTAAAAGAAGTCCACCCTGTGTGCAGTTGGTTTCATCCAATCCGTTGGCGCAGTCCATCTCGCCGTTGCAGACAAACAGAGGATGCAGAGGGCTGCTGCCATCACACTTCTTGTTGGGTCTTGCTGAAAATAAAAGACATGCAGACTTTTTTTGCCTACAAAAAATAGAATCATCCTCTCAAAAATATACAACTTTTTTTCCTGTAAGAGTATGACTATTTTTTTAATTATGCAACCTGTATATACAATATTGTACTACAACCTTTTTGCCCTTCATAAATATGACTCTCTTCAAAAAATGTATTCACTAGTGTTTTGTTTTTTTAAATACTGGAATACTATTATACACAGAAATTATTTTGGAAATACTTCATCAAAAATGATTTTTTTTTTCTTTTCATTAAAAGATACTACAGTGCTTGCTTTACTCAAACAAATACTTAAAAAATATGACTTCTGGGAAATAGTTGACTTTTTCCACTCAATATTATTTACTACTTACATTTTTGGGGTATTTAAAACAACTTGCATACAGCTTTTTTTTATTTTTTGGGGGGAAAAATGTCGAAAATATACTTCTCTTCAAAAACAAGTTTTGGAGGGAAAATATAATAACTAACTTTTTCATAAATACAATACCCCCAAATATGCAAGTTTCATGTGCTTTAAAGCATACAGAATATTTTATCCAAAGTATCCAAAGTTTTTACTGGACGCAATAAAATTTACAATAATAAAGCCAATTCGCAATAACTCGACTTACAGCAGAAGACCTCGTCGCTCTCATCCTGGCAGTCGTCCAGCCCGTCGCAGCGTCGACTTTTGTCCACGCAGAGTCCCGTGGAGCAGAGGAAGTGATTTTCCGGACAGGCTGTGGAGAAGAGGAGCACGTTGGCTACATCATTAGGCACCCCTGCGCTAATTGAATAATTCCTCTTCAGCGATAACAACAAACGTTTACGTTGGCTGATGTTGTAGCTGCTGTACGACGCCCGGAAAGGTTGCGCAGCGCTTTGTGAGGTGCAGCGAAACTCCACCTCGGCGCTGCGCTCTGCGATGCGAAACACGCTCTCGTGTCCCACGTAGGTGCCACAGAAACTGTTAATGACAACGTCATAAAATCATCATTATCATTACAGTGGTGCCTTATTCTAATATTCTGTTTTCATCTGTGAAGCCCTTTGGATTGCATTTTTTAATGGATTTTAAAGTGCTATATAAATAACATTTTATTGATTTGATTGGTAAGCAACATGCCGGCTCACGATTTGGCAAGCAAATGTATTACTCCATTACAAAACTTTAATAATTTCACGAAAGATCGGTTCAGTGTTTAGCAAGCAGCAGGTCTTATCACAGTGTATTCAAGTTTTAGTCATATTGTGGAAGAAAAATGAATTAAATGAGTTATTTAAAGATTAATAGATTTTTCTTGTTGTATTTAAGTGCTAATAAACTATTAATTAACCAGTTTAGCTACATTTGGATTCACTATTTGGAAAGCTGAAAACTACCCTTTAAGCAACATGTGAGCTTACAATTTGGCAAAGACTGTAGATGTATCACACCATTACAAATAAACCTCTTGGGATCACTATTTGGCAAGCACTTTAGTGCTACCTAAATGTCCTAATTATAGCCATCACTAAGTGTTAACCAGTTTTCCTTTATGTGGGCTCACTATTTGGCAATACGATAAACATGTAGAAAGATGTTATTATTGATTTTATCGTCATGTTTCTCCACATTTTTTAGGTATTTTTCCATTGCCCATACATAACTTCGTTGACCCTCCACCATCCGTGCTCGCAGCCCTTCATGTCTTTTGGTTTCAGCACATAGTTGTGGAGCAGCAGTGCAACCCCCAAAGCGGCGTCAGGCGTCTACGATAAAGGCCCAAATTTTTTTTTAAAAAGGGGTAAGACGGTGGCAAAATAGTGTATAAGGTAAGTTATGTATGCTGGAGCTTTACCTGAAAGATCCAAGTGCAAAAGCAGTGGGGGGGCATGAGGCTGGGGTGGAACGGGCTGTAAATCTGGCCGGTCACGTGCGGTTGTGATGCGATGTGAGATACGCACACTGAGGCTGAGTCACTGGGCTCGATTTGGAAGGAGGCGACGGTCAGCCGGATGAGAAAACCGGGCATGGCGGTGAGCTTTACGTGGCATCGCACACCACCCCATGACGAAAAGATGTTTAAAGGGACCTTCACCACGGGAAGGCTGGCATAAAGTTTGTCTATACACTGGGAGCCTGGCGGGTAGAAGATGAATAAAATGTTTGCTGACTGGTGATGTTATTAGGGTTGTATAAAATGCATCACCAGTGTTATGTAAATTTTGTCATTATCTACTGCAAACGAGGAAAGCAGTGGAAGTGAACCCAAAATGGACAATCATTTATGTCACCTTTTTTTGCGATACGATCTGTCATTTGGCAGGCATAGGCATATGTTCCTTACAGGGATACATTCTTTATCCTCTTCGAAGAATTAGAATTACTAGAATTACTACGGAGAACCAAGTCATTTCTGAACGTCTCCACGTATGTCTCCATTATACTGCCCCCAGGTGGTCAAATGCATGATAGTCATTATGAGGTAAGGAGAATTAAATTTTAATTTATTATACCGATTACAGTAACTTACACTGCTGTATATAGATTTAGCGTTGTTAGGATTTACCATTACTGCAACACATTTTTTAGATGAAAAGGAGAATTAACTAAGCTACATTTTGACCCCTGGAATGGAATACATTTCTTTCCATTATATTGTATGGGAAAATTCATCCAAATTGAGCATATGTGGGAGAATTAGAGACATTTTTGCTTTTATGCGTTGATTGCATGTGAACTGGGCAAGCATTAACTGAATATGACAAGTACTTATAGATTAAGTGCAAACGTATTGAAATGTAAAGTCAAATACAGCTGAATTGTACTTACTGACTCTTTCACTTACCAGAACTTGAGAATTCCTGATCGAATAAGTACATTTCCTTAATCTCAGGTGACAAAACATCCACCTACCTGCTGCATTGAATGAGTAATCTGAGCGCTGGACAGCTGCAAAAAGAGCGAACCAGTCAGTTGAGTTTTTGTAAATACAAGGAAACATTCTACACATCCCCAATGTGAGCCACCATTGACGAGGATTGAGTCGATGTCCACAGGCAGGCCCAAAATGTAGCCCACCGATGAGCGGTTCTTCAGGTTGGTGTGGACCGAGTCCCTGAGGATGATGCCCACACACTCCTCGCAGACCGCCACGCTCTTCAGGTGAGGGACCTCAAACACCATCCAGAAGTGCACCAGTACCCCTCCCTTGTTGTTAGTACTGAGGGATTACAAAAACATGGTAGATGACGAGACCATATGAGTAAATAAACGCATTGACACAGTGAGCTGAGCGGGTAAACTTTATAAACATGCATTTGGGTCGTGACAGGGCAGAGCTTGGCTGGATCTCTCAACAGCTGGAGCATTTGCTTCTGGTACATGGCTTGCTAGAAAATAGAGTCCTCCTTGCTACAGGGATGAAAGAGATTAAGTAAATGATGAAGAGGATGGGGCCAAGGATTGACCCTTGTGGAACATTACAGGGCAATCTTTACATGCCCCCGACACCGGTTTCACCTCTCAACATGAAATTGAGTGGACATGTCTATCGTAATAGGACACATGAAAAAGTCTCAAGCACCCGTACCCGAAAGTGAACAGGAAGTTGGCCATTTTGATTAAAAGCATGCATTTATGGGTAAATCCCAGCACTCATATTGGGCGAACTGCGAATAGGAAATTATCCTAATGAGCCACAATGGGAAGCAGGTATTTTAGACAGATGGGCAATGCACCATGCACGGGAAGAGCACAGCCTCAAAGTTTGATGACCATTTGGAGGATTAGTCATGATGAAAAAGTCTAACAAATGACTATGTAAATGTAAATGTATGTTTACAAGAGTACCTGAGGTCCGAAATGATGGTGTGTTTGTATAGGCGAGCCACTGAGGACATCTTGTACACACCGCTCACCTGTAGCAGCAGCAGCAACAACAACAACACTTAACACAGTGTAAGTGTATACAGAGTGTATCCTGCACAGTACCACGCACCACATGTTGTATTTTCGTCGCCATGGAGACAAACTCGTGAGATTCTGCCTGGCGGTATTCCGGGATGAACTCCACGTTAGCCACGCGGAACATCCCAGCAAAGTATACGCCGCTGTTGCCTTCGTGCCGAACTGGGATAGATTGATCATATCAGACATAGAAATGTTAGTCCATTATTGATACTTTATTTGATATAAAAATGGCTGTTTGACTGGGTGCAAATACTCCAGTAATGTTATAACATATGTATTTAGGATACAGTGAAATATCTTATTTACATTTTTTAAATATTGGACATTATGAATATGGTTAAACAAAAATTGTTCTACTTCATTATATATTGTATATAATTCATATGTATTATGAATATATATATTAAATACAAGGTGAACCATATGTTTCTATACAAATATGTATGTATGCATTTTCCCTCCATGATTTATTGCAATTTTTTTTCAATTCAGGTAAAAACCAACATAAACAAAGAAACTAATAAACTTTCATTAGGCACTTCCATGGGTGACGATTGCGCTTATTAACCAACACATACTTACATATAAAGACCCAGAGCACCGACCACAGAATCACCACCAGCACAAAGACCACAGCCGTGATGATGACAGCCAAGTGCTGGACACTCAGCAGGTGGGCCCACAGCCTGGACAGACCTTTGGGCTTCCTCCTCGTCCTCCTGTACTTCCTGCACGGCTTCTTTAGTGTGTGGTCCACCGTGGACACCTCCACTGAAACATCTGCGACCTATGGAAACATCACACTGGGGAATTAGCATTTGAGAGAGCGCCCTCTTAATAAGGGTGTGATTAATGACATTGAACAAACAAGGACGAAATGTCAAGCAGCGCATATTCAGGGAACCGAAAGCACTTTGGACCATAATTGAAAAAGACAAAAGATGTGAATGCAATGCTGTAACGCTGCTTCATCCCTACTCCGGTGAATTGAATTACACTCCAATGCATATGTATTATTCATTCTGAGATATCCCATACGCGGCAGGGTAAAGACTCCCGAAGGGAGAGAGGAAAAAAAGTCACATTCAAGAATGGGAGTGCATATAAAAAGTCTATACACCCTTTTGAAAGGTTTTCATTATCCTGCATTTAAAAATGAGACCAAGACAAATAATTTCCAAATGTTTTTCACCATTAATGTGACATATAATCTGACCAAATCGGTTACATTTTTTTTTAACCTTTTTGAGAAGGGAAGTAAAAATAAACAACTGAAATAATCTAGTTGCACAAGCGTGCACACCCTCTTTTAAATTGGTTAATTCTGAACTCATCCCGATCTTATTTAAACTCATGTTAAATGTAAGTCAACTCACAACTGCACCCATTTAAAGTGCCTTTAATTCAACCCAGATTTTCAGCTGCTTTACTGGGCTTTTCCTGACTTTTTTTTGTTTGTTTTCTAGCGGAAGCCTGAAGGTTTTATACTAATATTGCCATTTGGAGCTGTTCATAATTCAATCCCTCTTGATAATAAAATCTCCCAAATGCATGTGGGAAAATGCGTCACAGTCCGATGAAACTAAGGTTGAGCTTTTTGGCCATAATTCCAAAAGATATGGTTGGTGCAAACACAAGATTGCTCATCACCAAAAGAGCACCATGCCTACAGTGAAGCATCATGCTTTTGGGCTGTTTTACCTCAGCTGGAAATGAGGCCTAGGGAATCATGAATTGTGCCAAATACATAAATGTCAGTGCTAGCACAAAACATTTAGCCTTCAACTAAATGGGAAAAAGTCAGAAAAAGCCTATGAGAACATCTGGAATTTAATCAGAGGTACTTTAAATTGTGACAGTTGTGTGCTGACTCCCATTTAACATGAGCTGGAATTTGATTGGTTGGCTCTGAACAACCACATCCCAGTTGAGGAGGATGTGCACACTTGTGCCAGCACATTATCTTGTTTATTTTTACTTTTCTTCTTGAAAAGGATTTTTTAAAAATAAATAACAGTAGTAAAAGTTACAGGTCACATTAATGGTGGAAAGCTTTGTTATTTATATTGGCTTAATTTTTTTTGTCTTGTTTATATATTGAATATTCATTTGTAAAGATATCCAAACATTTTATGAGCATTGTAAATAGACACAAACAAACAAAAAAAATAGATTAAAACATGCTCTTACACTGGCGGCGTCCTGTTGAGATGAGTCAACATCTCCGCTCTCCTTGCACTCTGAACCCATGACAGAAGCATCCCCACTTAAGACCACTTTGTCCTCATTTCCAATTTTCTTTTAAAGATCAATTTTCAAGAGAAAAGAACGAGGCCCTGCACACAGCACAGTCAGCTTGCAAGTGAAACAAGACCCAAGTCAAAAAACGTATGTATCGCGTTACAGTCGTTACAGAGTCCCTGTGGCACAAATGTCTGCCCCACGCAGAGAGACCGGACTGATGTTTTTTCTTGTACAAGAGTTTTATTTACATTGTTATTAATAGACAAGGTGTTCAGCAGCACAAGTCCAAATAAAAACAAACAAACAACAAAAAGGGTCCAGCCTTTGTGAAATAAAATACAAGTCAACATAAGAGCAGAATAGACGTCATTGTCACAGTGGACAGAAAAGAGACAGAAACACGGGTGAGTGGTACCAGAACAAAACAGTTGATATTTTAACACTAGTTGCCCCTCATTCATTCAAGGCACTGTCAACAACATGTAAAAACACACATATATAACGAGAACATTCACAGAAAGGCACGGGCGCCTGGTTCACTTCCTGAAAAAGGCGCTGCGGGTGATGCTGTAGAGCAGCTGGTAAGGCTTTCGCTTGGGCGGCTCGGCCAGGGCGAACACCTGCTGCTGGGGTACGCTGGTAGGGATGGTCACGTGCCGCTGGTGAAGCGGGTGGAGGTTCTGGTGGTGCGGCAGGACAGACCCGGAGTAGCCCACAGCTGGAAGGGGGGGAATAAAAATTAAAAAAATTGTTCAACAAAATTCAATAATTCAATATTAATATGTTTCCTTACTTTTGATCTTGCCCTGTTTGGCTCTTCTGGCATTAGCAATAGCCTGTTTCCTTTGATCCTCACTGATTTCTATTCCTGGAGACAAACCATACAATCAGGTCAAACATTATAAGAAGCCCTGACCTACATTTACAACGTAAATTCCAAAATTTGTTCCATGTAATATCGATTTACAGTTTTTAGAAGAAGTGTGAATAGGGTTACTGTTAAACCTGTGGTTGCGTAGCAATTTTTAAAGGTAAGGCAAGTCTATTTTGGAAAAGTACCTTTTTAGACAATTTTTAAGGATGGCGGACATGCAATGCTGTTTTAAAAAAAAACAAAAAAAAAACATTTATTTTTACAGGCAGTGTGAAAGGGGCTACTTAACCTTGAGTTGAGTTGAAATTTTTAGGATAATCTAGGCCTTGAATTGACTTTTTTAGTCCTAACCTGCATTCAGCAGGTGTTTTGTCTCATGAAGGAGTTTCGGGACGCTCACCCAGCTCCTGGTCCTCCTTGACTCGCCGTCTCTCTTTTTTGAACGCCTGCAGCCACCTCTCCTTGTCCTGGAGCTTCCTACAGCACAGCATGCACACAAACTCCAGAGTGTCGGCGTGGCGCAGGCGCACGGCGTTCCTCAGGGTCAGGCCGAGGTCCGGGTCCCGCCCGTCGGGCATGTTAAGCACTTCGGTAAGGTCCATATCCATCCGCCCTCGGTATTGGAGAAGGTCCCGGCGCAGGACATCCTTCTTGCAGAAGACCAGCTGGTGGTCGAAGAGGAAGAAGCTGCGCTGCTGCATTTTGCCCTGGCGGAGGATTCGAGTCAGCTCTCCGGAGTGGATCAGCTCGGAGCTGCGCACCAGCACGTCGGGCCCCTGCGTCACGAATGACACAACCTTAATTCAAAGCGACACGCTATCAGCAGGAGCTCAAGTTAGTTTATAACGCAGTCGTCACCTCCCAGCGGAGAATGGCCACCTGCCAGTGGGCGATGGCGTCGACGCTCTCCAGCCGCCTCTTCCTTTCGTTGATCAGACTCGCCACGTTCTTCATGGCCTCGTACGCGTCGCTGACCCCACCGTGGTCACTACGGAACATAGTGAACAGCAACACATATTAATCTGGGTGAGTAGTTTTACTTTATTATAGTATTATTAGATGGTGACTAACTTGGGTTTACATTTGTATGACAGTCACATGTTAAAAACATGCAAAACAAGACTCCAGACTTCACGCTACATCAGGTTTGGGGTTGAACAACTTCAGATTTTTTTTTGTCAACACTAAAGTCATGACAGTCGAGTCTACATTGATGAATCGGTGATGTCAATTATATACATTTTCAGTTGTCAACTCGCTAAGCGCACTTTTCCCTCCAAACACAAGCTTGCTCACTCACTCACTTTTCCCACTGTTGGTGATTACACAGGCCGCACACCTCAGACTTGTTCATCCAATCACATTCAGATACCTTCACAGGGCCTCGCAGACAGTCAGAACTTGTAAAACTAACATGTCACGTAACGTAACTGCAGGGTTGCTACCAGCTACAGTAAAAAATACAGGAAGAGGGAATGCTTTGCAGTTATATATTGTAACAAATCTTATTACATGGATTGTTGTAAGAGTTTTATAAGATCTGACTGACTGTGCGTTATTTGTAATTGGGGAGTTGGGGGGAGGGGCAACTTGTCATTTGTCTGCAGGATGAAGGTTGGAGAGAAACAAGTTGTTGGTGACATTAACTGTTTATTTTCACAATAAAGAGGTTATTGATCGACCACTGCTTCATTTTGCTGTCTGAGCAGATGCTATAATACATTGACTGTCTTTTTACTAATATAGGAGGACATTTAATGAATTCGCTGACAGCTGACGTGAGGATTTAAGCTGTTTGTCAGCTAGCGTTAGGGGACGCATTTTCAGATAAGTAAGTACTTTTATTAGATGGCTGTTAACATATTTTGGGACTTGTACGACAGCCAAGAACAAAAAACCCCTGCAAGCTTCCATTTCCTTACACGCTACAGCCCTCGTCATCAAAGGGTGAGTAGTTTTATCTTATTTTAGTTCAAATTAGTTTCATCTTACAGTGGTTAACTTACTTTTACACACACATGACAATTAAGAGTACTTAAAACATTGCACTGTATTTGAGTCACCGCTAATTAAGTAACCTGTGTTCATACACTTCGCTGATGTTAAACAACATATTTAGGTATTTATGTAGATAGTTTGACATGATTTAGAGCGGTGTGTGGTAATGTGATACCCTAATGTCCTTGAAATTACTTTACTACCCATATCCTGTAATATACACATTAGAGTGAGCTGATAAGATACACGTGGAACAACGAGGTGTCCGTGCACGTTTAGCTGACAAAAACAATTCAGTTCCTCCGCTGTAACGAGTTGAAGAGTACCTGTGGTCTTTGGGGGTGTACTTGAGCAGCTCGCCCAGCTGCAGGGGGTATTTGCAGATCTTCTGGACAGGAGTGAGCAGGAAGCCGGCGATGGAAATGTCGATCATCTGCTGTAGGAGGCGGCAGGCCTCAAAGAAGTGCTTGTACCGGCCGGACTTCATGAGGCGTTGAAGTTCGGTGGAGGCTGCTGGGTGGGTGTTACAGTACTCAGAGTAGATAGAAAAGCCCTCGCCCTTTGGGGACCAAAGAACGAGAGAGGACTATTTAGAGCGTTTAGTTTTTGTACATTTTTGACTCTTTACAGAAAGTAAGGGATCTTGGGCTTTCGGGTGAAATTTCAGGGTGAACCTAAAATGTAAATACCAATTTGAAATTAACCAGGAACTTCATGGGTCCAGTCATGGATCAAACACCTGTTGCGAATTTTGCCATTCAGCTCCTTGTTATAAAACAACTAATTGTGCAAAAAGGACTGAAATATTGAACAATTGGACATGTGTATTCAATTTTTTAGACTGTCAGATTAAGTTCATCTTTAAAAGTTTTGTGCATTTTAGGTTCATCCTGACATTTCACCAGAAAGCCCAATATCCCTAACTTTTGGTGAGTGTATGTTAAATGCTTTCAGGTGACCTGCAAGAGAAAGCAAGAGCCAATTTCACTGAGGTGCGGCTGCTCCTTGTTGTACTTCCTCTCCAGGTCGCGTAGGAACTGCCTCTGGAATCTGTAGATGTCCTCAATGTTGCTGAAGATGGTCTTCAGCTGTAGCTCGGTGAACATGTCTGGGTACTTGCGGCACTGACGGATGTAACCCTGTATAGAAGAACCATAAACAATATACTCACGATGTTTTCCAACCCTGGAAGCAGCTCACACACTGGCCTTCAGAGGGCGCTGAGAGCTTAAGTTGAACAATGAAGTGGAAAGATGCTGGCCGATCTTTTACGCTCATATCTGGAGATAAGGCTTAAAAACAGAGCCGGATGATATGGCCTTAAAATTTGATTTTTTTCCCCACAAAAATCTTATTCAGATTTTAAAACAGGCGGCACGTTGGTCGACTGGTTAGAGTGCCTGCCTCACAATTCTGAGGACCGGGGTTCAATCCCGGCCCCCACCAGTGTGGAGTTTGCATGTTCTCCCTGTGCCTGCATGGGTTTTCTCTGGGCACTCCAGTTTCTTCCCACATCCCAAAAACATGCATGGTAGGTCAATTGTGGACTCTAAATTACCCGTAGGTGTGAATGTGAGTGCGAATGGTTGCTTGTTTCTATGTGCTCTGCGACTGGCTGGCAACCGGTTCAGGGTGTACCCTGTCTCCTGCCCGATGATAGCTGGGATAGGCTCCAGCACTCCCGCGAGCCTTGTGAGGATAAGTGCCTCAGAAAATGGATGGATGGATGGATTTGCTTTATTTCTCCTAATACCAAGCAAGCTTTGAATTTTTTTTTTCCTAGCATTAACCTTGGATGAACATTCACAGAAATAACAGGAATAATAAAAAAAAAAAAATATTTCCAGATAATGAGTCTCATTTACCAATGAATGCCTAGAAATGTTCTTACTCTGCACACAAGTTCAGTGTATACTCAAAATCACAGTCAGACGACATGACATGCTCAAATGCCCAATTTTCTTCTGACACCCTTGTGTATCTTAAAGGAAACAAAATTCATTCAAGATGACTGGTTCGTGCCAGCGATTTGCAACCTGCATAAACCACAGCCCTATTTCCCTCTGTTCGATGCATTAAAATGAGATTGGTGCGGAAGTTTAAAGATGCGCACAAAAATTCAAATACATTTTACAATGGTGGTAATTGAGGTTATCGCGTCGTTGGTGGAAAACAACACTTTTTCAATGTGTTTAGACTGGAGTATTGATGTCAAACAAAAAACATACGGTGGCCTCAATGACAGAGGCTGTAAATGCAGTGTCACGTGAGATCTTCACCGTAGGTCAGCTGAAGGAAAACTGGTGGAAGCAAAGAAAAGAATAACGACACTGCCCACCTCGCAGATGTCTTTCAGGTGCTTGATGTAGACGCGTTCTGTGTTCATGATCTCCTGCACCACGTTGGTCCTCATCTGCTGTCTGTGCTGGCTGTTGTGTGCCTCCCGGGGAGCCGGGTCCTCCTGGTCTGCAACGCTCTCCACACTCCCCGCGCTGGAGTCCTCCTGGTTCACGCGCACCTGAAACAAGTCGATGGGAACATTGTACCTAGCCGAAAAAATACAATCAAAATGCTGCATCAACAGTTTCCGTGAGCAATTATGAAAGGGGGGAAGAGAACAAAAAAAAAAAACACTTAAACCTATATATATATATATATATATAAATTAAAAACACCAGATCCACTCTGTATTGCCATGGCAACCACAAGGGAAAAGTCTGCCTGCTCGGCAACTTTGAATTGCCAACATGCAATTACAAAGCAGACGTCCATCTGCCAATCAAATAACTGGCTAATTAAGACTCAACTGTCACTCAACACCGGTTGTCACAGAAACCAGTTGAACCCCGAGCGAGTGGTATACTTAGTCACACACACACACACACACACACACACACACACACACACACACACACACACACACACACACCGTTAAGACTGGCTTTCATTTGGAGCAAAGCCAGCTTACAAGTGGAGTGCAAACAAACGGGTCAGGAAGTCCACTCACCCGAACAAAGCTGGAGGGGAACCAGGCCTCCTTGTATGGCCCCCTGCCCCACCACCAGTCCTTGTGCGAGGCATCCAGGATGCGGATTACATCTCCTGCCTTGAAGGCCAGCTCCTGCTCCTCCATGGTCACATGGTCCCACAGGGCCTCGGCGTACACGGCGTGGCCCGAGCTTATCCACTGAGCGAACACACATTACAGGGCAGATGAGCTCATGTAGAACACAGAAGATTATGGCTAAGCTTGCCAAACATCTTTAAAACACACAGTTTATCCTCACGTCTCCTCACGGGGCGGGACGCACTCACAAACCCACACAAGATAAACGTTATGTCATAAAGTCAACGGGAGCGGCAGCGAGGCTCACCTCAACAAGCACAGAGAGCTCCACGCCCGGCTCCAGGTACGGCGTGACGTCGGCGAGCTCGTCGAAGCTCCCGTCTTCCTCGTCTTCCTCGCTCACACTGTCGTCCGGCGCAGCCGAGCATTCGGACACGCCGTCTACCGAGGAAAAAAGATGAAATTGAGGCATATCCACATTTGCCCCCGACTTGACTTTACCTACCGCTGAGCATTCGGTGCAGCTTTTTCCTCCCCACGCGGTCCAGTCCGATGGGGGTGCTCTGGGAGAGGGTGGGAGGGCGTAACCTGGCTGAGACTGCCTTGTAGGGGGGCACCTTGTGGGAGGGGATGGGCGGCCGTGACAGAGGCTACAGGGGAAGACGGGATGAGAAAACATTCTGGGATTTAGCAAGTCTCAACATCCATCTCTCTCTGTCTGTGTTCGGAATCATACCCTCCTCACTAGATAGAGATTTTCATATAGTTCACTCATAAATTCAATGTAAAATAGCTAGCAAACACTACTCAGGCACACCATTAATGACTGAACACAGCCTCGCTGACATATTGAAATAACATTTAAAAACGCACAGAAGGAAAACGGTCCTCGTCGCCATCAGGGGAGAACAAGTCCTCCACCCCCATCACAGACACGGGTCGCTGCTGCCGCCTGCCTGGAACGCTCCCGTTCATGCCGCACTCCTCCCCGCTCTCGCACACACCGTTCCCGATGCATTCCTGGTGAAGCGACTGCGTCCTTTCGTCGGGGTTCAGCTCGACCACCTCCTCAGGAATGCAGTGCTTCCTGGAGAGGAGCTGCCCATAGTCCGAGATGGGCCGCGGTTTCGGGCGCCCGCTCCGTCGCCGGGACTTGACTGCGGTCGCCTCCGTGGAGGGCAACGTCGGCGACTCCGGGAGGAAGACCGGGGAGAGTGGGGAGGTGCTGTCGCTGGTTTCCGGGGAGTCGCCATCTTGTTGCGTCACTTCCTGCCTTTGCTCCTCTGACGTTACCTTGCAATTGCAATAAAAACAAAGGTTAGCAACAGCGACGTATCAATAACCCACCACGTACAGAGATGTAGTGCAGCGGTCCCCACCGGTCCGTAGGACGTTTAGTACACAGCCACACAGTAAGACTGAACAAGAAAATATTAAATTTATCATCAGTCTGAAAGAAATTTTATTTTGAGCTTCTTCAGAAAGGCCAAATGATGAGACAGAATAAGAGCCTACAACTTCCTAGAAAAAGAAAGCTGCATATATGAGACAATATTAGCAGACCTTCTTAAAACACAGGTTTATAGCTAGAGGTGATTTTGAGGTCCCAACCCCGCTCTGCCTGATATGTGGCGACAGGCTCGCAAATGAGCACTGAATGCCTTGCTCCTATTTCCAAAATCTTATCGTCATTGCAGAAAATCTTGCTTCACAAAGAATCCACCATTTATTGAGGGAAACATTCCACACCCACCCACAATAGGTGAAAATCTGCGATATAGAGTGACCATAATTGTACATTTTTAAACACATTGTAAATGTATATGAACACAAAAAAAAACTAATTATAAGCATAAAATGTATCGAAAATACTGTTCGTACTGTCGTGTCTGTCTGTTATTTGGCGTGTGATGTCGGTGAGTCTGGGTGGGAGTGTGTGGGTGAGAGTGTGGTCCACAACAGCTTCTACATGAATTTTCCCAGGCAGTTCAATAAACAGCTGAAAAATGCACTTGTGACTGTGGCTCTCCTTTCCTACATGTGGGCAATACAGTAAGTATACTGTAAAAGCCCATTTAAAAACAATGAACTGTGATATACTGTAGCTGTGGACCGCTGCATGCCGGTTCGTCAAAATATTGCTTTATGTGAAACTGGTCCATAACACAAAAAAGGTCAGGGCCCGCTGATGTTGTGCATGTATCAAGAACATCTGTTAATCAGAAACAGAGCTACTGCTGCTCAAACAGGTCCAAGAAGTGTTTTGACTTGATCGAGAATCAGCACAAACCTACTTGAATCAATATCATCAGGTTTCCCTGAAAAATGCTCCAATTCCTATCAAGCAGGACAAATATTCTGCAATAAAACGCTATCATGGCAAATTTTATTTCACATGCAAATATTGACCCGAGCAGCTGGTAACAATAAACCTCACCTTTTGGTTCTCCCGCTCTGGATCGGGACCGCCGCACACACAACGGAAAGGCACGCAGAGGGCTAGCACCATTGTGAAACACATGCAGCCCTGTGTCTGGGCCCAGCAGTTTGATTTCTAAGATAACCAAAACATCTTCTAATGGCCAAACAAAGGTATTCTTTAGACGCAAAATGCACTTCAGGGTTTTTCACTGGCTCAGTGAGGACTCGAGCGCATTGCCGCTGGACTTTGGTCCACCGGGCTAACTGGGGTGTAGGAGCCAGACGCTTGCTTGGATCTGCCCGCCCACAGTTTTTGCCCTTTTGCGCAAGGGGCCACTAATCATAAACAAAGCATAATCATTAACCGGGCCTGTTCCTTAAAGTTCAGGACAGCCTAGTCCAGCATGTGACCCGGCACAAGTCAATACTGTATATCACGCGGAGGGCAAAGACACCAGACACTGCACATATGACAGTAACATTGGAACAATTCAGGTGAATGCACGATCCAAAAAATGGTGTCATAAACGGTGCTACCTTTCACATCCCCATTCAAATAAATTCAACCTTGGCTGCTTCTTATGCCTTTCGTCTGCTTGAAATTTAATGCCACATTTAATTGTGACTTAATGATTTCCAATAACCTGCTGCTGATGTGCCACTGCGGTTTTGTTGGCTTTACCTTATCAAGCTGATATTAAGCCTCCAACTGTTTACGATACCATGCACGTATACAGTATGTACGCCCAGGTTCCAAAAATACAGTTGTTTCTACAAATATTTAATGAATTAGATTACCACAGACAGATTCATGTATTTCAGTAGTTCAAATCAAAAAGCGGAACTCATTCTTTGGATTCATTTAATACTGTCCTACCAATTCCTACTTAATTTCTGTTAAAAATCTTTTTTTTTCTTTTTTCCCCCTCCTGCCTCACAGTTGAAAGGTTCCATGTTAAAATGTGCGTGTTTCTCCCATGCTTGCATGGGTTTTCTCTAGCTACTTGAGCTACCTCCAACATTCCAAAAGATGCATGTCGGGCCCGCTGCACGACGTGACCGAATTAGACTGAAGTAGACCATTGTGAAAATAAATGTGTATGCGACTTCGTCGCACACGAAGGAATTGCGCACCACACATTTACCGGCGCGCCACAACAGAAAAATTGTGACCCTGTATTGGCTTTTAAGCCACCAAACACAATATACTGTACTGTGTAGTTTTTATTGAACCACAAAAACATGGTGCAATTGTCAAGGAAGAAGCCGATTGCCACAAACAGAGGAAAAGGAGAGAGCGTTGATATTTTTGAGAGGCTGTGGGCAATAATCAATCGCCCCATTCACTGACTGCACCCTTGCATTTCGGCGACAGACTCCAATTTTTTATTGGAACAAACCAGATACCAAATACCGCACACTGAGCAAAAGCCGAGTCGGTTTCTGCCGTGACGCTCAGTGTGCAGCAAGCCTTAGGTTCAATTAAGACTCGAAATTGTCCATAGCATGACTGTGAGCAGGAATGTTTTTTTTTTTTCTATACTTGATTGACTGGCGCGGCACGGTGGCCGACTGGTTAGAGCGTCAGCCTCACAGTTCTGAGGACCTGGGTTCAATCCCCAGCCCCGCCTGTGTGGAGTTTGCATGTTCTCCCCGTGCCTGCGTGGGTTTTCTCCGGGCACTCCGGTTTCCTCCCACATCCCAAAAACATGCATTAATTGGAGACTCTAAATTGCCCGTAGGCATGACTGTGAGTGCGAATGGTTGTTAGTTTCTATGTGCCCTGCGATTGGCTGGCAACCAGTTCAGGGTGTACCCCGCCTCCTGCCCGATGACAGCTGGGATAGGCTCCAGCACGCCCGCGACCCTAGTGAGGAGAAGCGGCTCAGAAAATAGATGGATGGATGATTGACTGGCAACCAGTCCAGGGTGTACCTCACCTCTTGCCCTAAATGGATGGATGGCTGTCTGGAGCTCTGTGTAACTAATGAATTGTCTCGAAGCTTACCTCGTTTGTTCGCTCGTCTTTTCGGGTGTCGGGAGGTGAATGGTCTTCCGACCCAAACCCGCACGTGGCGATCTCCAAGGATCCGTCTTCCATGGAGACGTGACGCTGGAGTGCGGCAATGTCCCGTTCGGACGGCGCATGAACCAGAGGGGCTTGTCCCGCCGACAAGATCCGGGCTCTGACAGGTGAGGGTCGGCGCTGTCGCTCGCTGCTGGTCCGGCAAGGTATGCGTCGGGAGTAGTCGTCGTGGAGACGGCTCAGAGGTGACATGGTAGCGGAGGGGCCCGGGGAGGGCGATTGGCTTTGCCGCTGCAGGACGCTGAGGTCAGTCATGCTCCCCACCAGCTTCAGTACCTGTCCCTTCACCCCAACCGGGCTCTTCCTGCAAACGTCAAGGTCCATCGAAGAGGCGCTGGTCGTCCTCTGGATGTTCGGGGTCCCATTTGATGCTGTAGTCCCCTGGGGGGCCGCCTGAGGGGATGGCGTGGGGGCCTTGCGTTTGAATGGCATTTTAAAAACGTGAAGGTTATCCGCGCTCTTGCTAAGTCTGCTCAACACGGTCCCATTGGAGATGTTTTCCGCTTGCCCGTTGATCTTTGCTTTCTTGTGGTCGGTGCTACCTCCTGCAAGGCTCTCCTCGTCCATGTCCATCAAGGTAATGCGTCCGGCCCCATATGCTCTCCTCATACTCCGGGAAAAACGAGTATTGCGTTGAAAGCCTTCGTCAATATCCTCGTCTTCGTCAATATCAGAGTCGTACTGACTCTCTGTACATTTTCCATTAGACAGGTAACAAGCCCCGTCCTTCGTGACGGTATTCTCGTTCTCAGCTTCCCGACTGGACGAGGATTCACACTTCCCATCAAGTCCACTTGCGCCGCGACTCTGAATCCCCTGGAGAACGGACGAGCGCAGCTTTTTAAAAGAGTCCACCATGCCGAGTCTGGGGAGACCAGCGGGACTGTCAGTGACGGGACTCGGCGTGGTAAAGGGCCCCTTCCTGGAACTGGAAAAAAGCCTCATGATTCTTGATGAGCCGGGCTTCCCCGAGGAGGAGTCCACGCCGTTCGGGTGGCTCTCGTCCGTGGCGATGGGGCCCACAGTGAGGGGCTGCAGAAACGGGACAACACGCTTTTCGACTGGACCGTGGAACAGGTACAAGTCGCTGAGGGGGCGACTCTGAATCGGAGGGTCCGCGTTGGAGGAGTGGAGGTGAGGGAGAGAGTCTTCGCTTGTAGACGAGACTCTGTCCTCCAGTTCGGACTGTGGAAGCAAATAAAGACTTTTTAGGATCTTTTTGAAGGCTGTTGCGTAACAGTGGTTCTAATTTACATAACCGCCCTCACGCTGAGTTTAAAGTTTTTACCTTGAAAGTTTATGTGTCTAACAACTTTTTGTCAAAATACCATTCAGCGGACATACCACGAAACACAAATACTCCCCTGCCACCACATCGACAACTGAATTGAGATTGTGCCACTGATCAGATGTGTCACTGATCAGAAGCTAACGTTTTGCTTCCGCGTCGTTGGTCCGTCACTTGAAAATGACTGAATCTTGGCCCAGCCTAGCGGCCAAGTCATGGACAGAGAAATTCGGTGTGGGGGAGGTATTATGCAAATTAGCCGCACTGCTACATCACAATCCGGGAAGATTCGAATGGCTCGCTAACTGACACATGTTGGGAAATCGGCAGCTCACAAAAGATTTACTTCATGATGTAATTTCACATTAGAGGCAGGCATACCAGAGACCCAACTGGTTGTGAACATGCTATTAAAAATGCATTTTCAATAATATGTCCCCCTTAGGACTTAGAAAACATGATATTCTTAGAGTACAAACTGAAAGGGAGACAAATTAGCCCAGCAATAATGCAATGCATTTTTTTTTTGGGTTGCAGCTACCACAGTAGTGAGTCGTGAGCAAGCACTTACGGAATAAGCGCACTGACAGATAATAGCTGTTTGCATTACACTGGATGAGTCACAGGTAAATAAAGAATAGCTCTCCCAATGGTGTAAGAAAATGTGTGACGTGTGATTTGAAAGACAGAGGGGAGCTGAGGCCCAGGTTGGGGTCTTCAACTGTGTGTGTGTATGTGTGTTTCACAGTGGTGCTTAACGCAGCTGGCCCTTTGAAGCGGGCCTCTCAGAGCATGACTAAGCGATGAAAAATGCTAATCCATTGTGATTAATGCGATAAATTGCCATGCTTCCTCCATGTTAACGACAATTTCCAACCTTTCACTGTTTCATCACCACGACACTGCACTACACTGACAAAATGTTGTTTCCACAGGTTTTTCCTGCATATAAAACGTGGAGGCATCTGCCTCTACCTAATTTCAGGCTGTTATTATTTGACCTGTGTTTTACCAAGTTGTGTGTCATTTTAAACTACAACTGCAGTTATTTCGCAATGATGGGGTAGCACTACAGTTGGAAGTTGCTCCTAAAACTGTCGAAGAAGATGAAGACTAGTCGAATGACAAATTTTCCTTCCTACTTCAAACGGGTCAGACTATTTTGGGGATTTTCAAACAGGTAAAAATGGTTCCTTTTGTACCCAGGCAAGTCCGATTTCTCAGAAAATGTTTTTTTTAAATTAAGCCAATGTTATTCGTAAAGGGACGTTAGAATCACTGTAACGTAACACAATACAACGTAACTTCATAAATCAGCAAAAGAAAAAGAAGGCTACAGTAGCGTACGTTATTCAGCCTTCGGCACCTCACAACAACAGTACGGCAAGCATGGAAGGACAACAGCTGAAGCAGCAATAGAAGACCAAAGTCTCCAAGTTGAAGTTTACTGGATGAATCTGACATCTAACACAAAGAGAGTTCAACATTGTACAGTATATTTATGTACCAAATTGTTCCACCAGAACACATAATTTTGCTGAACAAAGTGCACGAGCATAAAGCTATTGGCATCGTTTCAGTATCGAGGTACGTTATGCAGGTATAGTACTGAAGTCAGAAATGTGCTATTGTGACAACAATGTTCAATAACCATTACCATTTTGCGTCACACGCACGCTTGTAAATAATCAGAATGGTATCACCTCTACCTCAATTTGAGCCACGAAAACCGTGCCTGCAGCACAAAAGCTGTATCTCAAATCCAGATGGTGTGCCGTTGTGTGCAGAATCTTCCGTCATTCCCGGCATTAGCGCAGAACCGTCGCCGCCGAGTACTACCCGCTGACAGACCGTCAGCACCCACCCACCAGGAACAATGTGCCACTTTCAAAATGGTGCGCTCAATTGTCTTCTTGTACTGCCGCCGAGGAGTGACGAAGAGCAGCGGGATCTGTTATCCCGTGACTGTCCGTTTTCCAGGCCGGGAGAGAGATATGAGATAGGAGAGGAATGTCAACAAGTCAACTTTGCTTGTTTTCTTGGATTTTAATCCCGTGACCGACGCTCAACTGACTGCGCTCTCCTTCGACACCTCCATGCCCGCAGGCCCGCACTCTGTGGCAGAACAGTGACTCAGGTGTCATGGGCCAGCTGGCATTCTACCACTATGGGCATCTTATGCCAATATTATAAAAATGTCTATTAGGGCTACACTGAGGGAAGGGGAAAGGATGGGGGGAATTACTATGATTAAATTGGTACTTTACAAGAAAAAAAGTTTGGAAAAAGTAAATTTTATTAGCAAGTTTGTTTTCAATTTTATGAGAATAAAGTACTAATATAACGATGGAAAAAAAGGTTTTATAAGAATAGTTTTACTATATTGAAAGCATATTGAAGTATTTTTTAAGAGAAAATTATACGAGAATACAGACAAATGTACAAGATAAAAGTTGCTTATGGGAATTCAATTTAATATTAAAAAAAAGTATAATTTTGTAAGTACTTTTTTTTTATTTTGCAGAATGAGCCTAATACAATAATCATATATGATTTTTAAAACATTTGATTTTTAGAATGAAGTTTTAATAATGAGAATAAAGTCGTCAAACAAAGAAAATATATTTTACAAGGATAAAGAAAAAAAGTTGCAGGTTCAGGGGAATGATTAAATATAAGAAAATGCAGTTTCAAATGTGTTTTTTATTGTACAAAAGTAACATATTGCAAGAATAAAATCATCATGAGAAAAAAGTGATTTTTACGAATAGTCTTATGAGATAGTCAGCACACAATGAGAACGAATTGAATTTTAAGTCGTAATAAGAAAAAAAGTTGTGATAAAAAGAGAAAAGTCCTGAAACCATGATTAAAAAAAAGACTGCATTTGTACTTTAAGAATTTTAACTTTATAAGAATATAGATTTAGGATATTAAGTGTCGAAATGTGGGATTTTACAAGGCTAGTGCTGTAATATTGGCAATAATAAGAATAAAGTTGTAGGAAATTAAGTAATAAAGATAAAAGGCATAATTTTAGTATAATTAAGTTGTAATATTACCATAAAGTTGTGACAATGAAAAAGTCCCAATTTTATGAGAATATATAACTTTACAAGAAAACAAGTTGTGATTTTGAGAATACAATTTTACTATCTGTAGCATAATAGCACAATTGCTTCAGTCATTTTTTTTCAAACTTACTGTCATAATATGGTAGCAATCAAAAATACCAATTTAGTGTTTTTCATTATGTCTGTACAGATTCTCAGTCATTCAGGTCAAAGTTGAATCAGGGAAACTGGATATATTGATTGTTGAATTTGTTGTGTTTGTTCTTGTTTTCCCCGCCAAAAATTTAAATATTACTTAGACAACTTTGCTATTAGGCTAATGATGTCCTCAAAAATAAATAAGTTCAAAAAGTGATAATACGAAAAGGAAGCTGTAATTTAGTCCTAAATTTGTAAGAAATTTGAGGGGGGTGTTATATTACAAGAATGAAATTGCAATATAAGGGGGATGTGGTGGGGGTGGGGGGGGCGTGAGGGGGAAATCACTTGATATTTTTTTTTTTTTTTTTTGCAAGTTAAATATGCATCTGCTCTCTGGCAAATTCTCCTTGTTTTTGCCTGCTGCCATACTGTTGCTCTTGTGAATTCCTTGCTGAGGTCCTGGTCCTGAGTTAATGAAGAGCTCAGGGAGGAGACGCACGTCTACTTCCCTTTGCCACCCTCCAGCACCCTCCCATCAGTTCCATGCAGCCAGCTGGAGCCAGCCTCAGATTCGACTCCCAGAGACAAGGATGAACATGCGTGCAGATAACGTAAACATGCACGCACTGGGGGAAAACCGCATGCACAATTAGTTCTCGAGCATCTCGGCCAACGTCCGTATACAGAGAGGAAGACGTCAATCACTGGCTCCCTTCTCGTTAAGCTTGAGGAAAAAAATAAATAAATAAAAAATAACCCAACAAGCTGTTATGTAAGAGTATTAAAAACAAAAAAAACAAAAAATGCGAGCGACGAGTAAACTGTGAGACGGAGGTCACCTCTGCAGAGGTATGTCCTTAGCCTCAGGCCAGGGATCAGATTCATTAAGAGCGAAAAGAGCCGAGCATTAGAGGCGAGGGACTCCAGACGAGGGAGGACCATGGGAAAATGGGCGCTTGTCATTTTCCATCGTTTTTACTGAGCCTTTCTCAGCATCATGAACGTACAGGACGACATACTTGCTGTGGGGGCTCGGGGGGCAGTGTAATACAGACATACCCAATACACGAAGACAACAAAATGAACCAGTAAGCTACAAGTAATATCCATCATTTTTCCACAGAGGATAAAGAATATATGCCTGTGAGTATTGTTATGTTGTCTGTCTATGTGTGTTGCTGCAGGGTAATAACTACCGTAACATCGATGCTGGTTTTGCTAGCCCATTTTGCATTTTGTGTTAGCATTAAGCTAGCAGTCTTTGCACAAACAATTACAAAACGGTCGCATTCATTCTGCGCATTTGAAGATGCTTAGCTCATTTGTTTGTGTGTGCAAAGCTCGCCTGATTAAACACTAAAAAATGCTAAACGCCAATTAGCAGAGGCTACGAGTCAGCTCTTCGTAACACACAAGTCCTGTGTGTGTGTGTGTGTGCCATATTTCCCTTCCATGCCATTGCTAATGTGATTACGCAGCTCTGCTTTTGAGTGTGGGTTCATCTACATATGATAGCCTAATCAGGCAGACAAGCGGGATATTTGGCGCTGACTTCGAATGACACTCCAAAGCTCACAAACAGCCCACCAGGTTGCTGCCTGCCTCTCGGTAGGTGGGGTGGGGGGGACCTGGCCCATATGCGCTCCACTCTTAATTTGATAAATATGAAGAGAAAGGCTTCAGCTACCTCCAATAGTGCCCATAACTAATGTAACGTCAATTTTTTTAGTGACGGCAGCACAGAAGAACTTATTACGACCTGGCAGTGGCGTACACCAGTCCTGGCTGCTCAGTACAATATGACTGCAACTTGGCGACAATAAGTCAGCATCCCCCAAATAGACAAGGGATTTAGGCCGCAAAGTCAGCTGAGTCTATTCTGTGAAGAAACTTGGGCTGCAGCTGTCGATTGGTTTTAGAATCGAGTATTTTACCGATTATCCCAATTCATTTGATAAAAACTATTTTGCATCATCAAACAATATGCATGTGAGGTGCAGGTATTATATTTTTCTTGGGTTTGGCACCCTCAAATTCTACATTGTAGTATCTGTGACTTTGAATATGTGTGGTTTTGAAAGGCGGGGTTTGGCCTGGTGAGTGATGTGCATCAGCGAATGAAATTGTAGTTGGCTGTTGTTAGTTAAGGTTAGGTAGTCAGTGCGTTGAGTGCCTGGGCGTCAGCTGTGGCCATAACAGCTCGTGTATCAATGTGTTACGTGGTTCTTTGTTTTGTTAACATTTGTTCATTAAAGCGATTGAAAGTGCACCATCAGCTTCTATCCTTGACCACTTGCAGGTGCATTACAATTAGGCTTTACATGATCAGGATTTTTGGGGCCGATCACCGATCAGCAAGTTTAAAAAAAACAATAACCGATCACCGACAAGATTGAAAAAACTTTATTGGCCGTCAGATAGTTACAGTACTGCGCAACAAGACACGTGACAAGGCTAAAAATAAACTAGCTTTTGGATTCATACGCGACGAAGATGCGGAGTTAAATGTCTTGTGCGTAGCCGATCGATGACGTCATTGATCGGACCTGCGACTTATGACATGAAAGCCGATCAGCATAAAATTATAATTATCGGCAGATACTGATAACACCGATCAGATCGGCGTAAAGTCTAATTACAATACGATCTAATTAGCGGTGGGAAGTTTTATTAAATTGGCCAATATCGATACATTGTGTGAGCAATCGTAGATGAACTGTTGTGGTATGTTAGTTCTGCATTGCAGTGTAGACACTGCACTTTAACTTGATCCTAAACTTTGGACATTTTCTGTCTTTACGGACTCTTTCCTCGTAGAAACGGAGTGGCGTGCATCTGTGTAGTAACATTAGGTTAGTGAAAAAAAGATACCTGTAAAGGTTTGAGGCAGAGATTTTGCTTTGACTTTTCTTCTAAATCGAGTCATTCGATTAATCGTTTCAGCCCTCGTCGCTAACAGCACGCATCAAAGGGTGAGTAGTTTTATTTTTGTTATCATAAGGTACTTTACATCTTTTTACATGTGTACGACAGTTAGGTTGGTTCAACTATTACTTGGAACATTACCAGTATAATTATTTAAGGTTTTATGACGGTGCGACACATTGGACCACGTTGCCCTCAAGTTCCCCATTTCAGGATGTGCCATAAGGAAGGAGAATGGCAGAGGCTCCGCCCCCTACCATGCAGAGAGCGTGGGAAGCGCTGCCTGTCCGGGGGAGGGATGTCTGGACTCGCACAAGGGCTGCGCACAACTTTCACCTGATCCGCTGTCATAGTGACAGACAACCTGGGAATTTAATACAATACACGGACGAGCCCTGTCAAGAGACAACACTGGTACTGGTGGCAGCTTGAAAAATGAAAGACACCTATACTCTGGGAATTTGAACCAGACTAAGGAATTGAAATGCTATGCGATGCCATGGAAATAATTTGCATTCCTGAGCGGCAAGCAAGTATAAAAGAGAATGTAGACTACAGGAAATCTACATTGTTGTGGTGTAAAACTGCGAGGATGCTGGCATGTATGTCACCCTTTCGCAACTTGATTAAAAAAAATTAAAATTCTACTTTCCTATTAACCATTTCATTACATTTTTGACTCAGTAATACACAGATACTCTCATTTTAAACATATATCTCAAAAGACAATCTTACTGTACCTTGCGTGAAGCAGCTGGCCGTTTCCAGCTGATGTTAACTTTCACCACTGCCATAGCAATCCCCACCTTTCTCTGCATCATCTTAAGTCTACCACCCTGCTTTCTCCAGCGTAAACCCCACAAGGAGTCTCCACTGCCTGTTGAACCACTACTGGAACCTTCCATCACTCTGCTGTCAAGCTGGCTGGCTACCAGCTTCCAGCTACTACTCCACTATCATGGTGCTCCAAACATACTAAACACTAATTACTCCCATGAGTGTTTATTGTTAAGCATCCTTGGGTTCCTTGAAAGGCACTATAAATCGAAGCAATTATTACTATTATTGCAGGGTTTTTCCTAGCTCAAACTGAGGTAGAGTTAGTACCATTCACACAGGTGTTATGCCTTGCTCAAAGCAACACTATTTCTTTTGAAGTATTTCCATGTATTTTATTATTCTTTCAATTTTTATTTCCCTAAAAGTACTCATTGCCATCTTGCCATGAAAAATACTTATTTTATGAAACATTTCTGAAAACGTCCAAAACATTGGGTGTAACATTTATTTGTCTTTAACTGCCAAAGGCGGCGTAATTGGTTACAAAAGAAATAATATTTACCTTCACAAATCTGTCAACGGTTTTATGTCAATGGAATGTGACATCCAACTGTTTTCGATACAATTGCAGTTAAAAGTAACCCAACTTATAGCAACGCTGGTCAAATAAGAGCTTTCATGATGTCAGTTTTTAGAGCTAGATGTGGATTCTGGCCGCCTCCAAATTTTATATGCAAGAAAAAACCCGTATTATTATGTCTCCTCTACATTGTATTTTATTTTTATTTTTGTGGGGTGCGGGGGGGGTCTGAAAACAGGGAAAGGGATTAACAGTACACTAAGACCAGTAAAGAACTGGAGCCAAAGTCCCCATTTATTTCTGCCATTGATTCACTTTCTTTTGGCCCATAAAGCTCTTTGTAAGCCCCCCTCACACCACCCCCACCTCCTCTCCTCCTTCAGCCAGCCTGGCTTCTTCCACATCACTATAACAACCAGGGTTGTAGTGCACCATAACCCCCACTCTCCAGTTCACAATAAGCATAATGATAACGTGAGGAAAACTACTATAAACTATATAGTTCTATGAGAACAAAATGGACGACTTACCCTGCTCATAGTCGCTGATTGCCCCCCTCCTGACTCTTTTTTAGCCATAGGAAAGTAGCCGGGTTATCTCTGAAGCCTCGCCCCCCTCGTCCATGTCGTTTGCGAATCAATTAAATATAAAACAAGGCATTAAAAAAAACCAAAAACGATTTTCAACTTCATTTTGCGGCTCCTTGCAAACAAACCGGTGCTAGTAGTAGCAACTTAAGCTAGCTGACAAAGGCTCGCGGATATAAAGTTCTTAGTCCCGGCAAAAAGTAGTTAAAATTCGAGTTCCCGAGACGATGTAAATGCCTAAATAGTAAAGTTGAAGTGATTAAAAAGTCTCTCTGGGTGGGGGTGGAGGCAAATGGTAATTTATGGCGACGAAAGCTGCTGTTTAAAAGAAGTACGTCTCGAGGAGGACGAGGAGCATCTTAATGCACTTGTTGCAGTTGTCTCAAAAATAGGGCCGGTCTCGGGGAGAGCCCGGAGGAATTCGATTGGTTGGCCACGCGTAACTCCTCTCCCGTAGGCCAATCACGCGTGGGCTGATAGGGAAAGTCGCGCCTTCTCACGCCTGTGAGGAAGATATGAGAAAATGGGGGTGGGGTCGGAGATATGCTGATAGGATTTGATTGGTTGATCACCGTGCGACTGCCGCGCCAATCACGCGTCGGCTGGTGGCGCGGCTGTCAGGCCCTCTTCCTCCTGAGGAAATGAGTCAAGACAGGACCTTCCAGTTAGTGCATTTTTTTTTAACTCAATGTTTCGCGAGTGCATTTGTTTGCCCATCCCAAACAACAGGTAGATAACTTTCAACAGAGCATATTAATTCATGTAAATTCTTTATTATTATGAAGACTGTACAGTAACACCTTGAGATACAGTCTTGTTTTCAAGGGGATTCTTTTGACAATGCACAGAATAGTCACAAATAATGATAATAAAAAAAGACCATACAAAACAAAAAGCTATTTAGTGTGTTCAACTCAAGACAAATGATAATGAAGGTGGCCATCCAAATTAGTTAATACATATTTTTAGGAGTTTCAAAGGTCATATTAGATGAGATTTAGATTGGTTTGGTATTGTAGGCCAAATTTTGTCATTTAACCAAATCAAACTATATATTTTAAACTGTGTCAGCTACGTAAAGTTGAACATTACATTCAGAGAAAATTGCAGGGAGAACATAAGCAAAAATGGAAAAAAAGAAACAGGTCAAGAGTTGAACCTTGAGGCACACCATGTTGTCGAATTGGGAGTAACAGATTTGCACCCTTGATAACATTGTTTTTTCATTCTATTTTCTTTTTGCTTTCTTTTTATTCTTTCAACTTACTAACAGTTATTTCTTCTTTCTGTTTTGTTTCCTTCAAACACATTCTTTGTCTTCTTACTTTCAACTTATGCATTTCTTTCATTCTTTCATTATTCCTTACAAGCTCCTCCACTCAACATCAAGCCCCAAATATCAGGAACCCGGAGAACGTGGGGTCATCGTCTTCGTCTGCGAAGAGCCCGTTGAAGAACTCTCCACCAACTACCTGGAGCCACACCTTGTTCCCGGGCTCCATGTGGAGCACGGCGCCTGTTCCTCGCCGCTCTGGTAGCTGTCTGCTGTGTGGAGCACCTTGGCGCCGTTCTTCAGCAAGGCCACCTTCACGTTTCTGGAGAAGACGGTGATGTGATAGGTGAAGAAATACGCACCGGCCACAGAGCATGTGAACCTTCCAGTTTGGGGATCGTAATGATTTTGCTGGTTGCAAATAATCCTGTCAAACCGGATGGGCGTCTGGGCGGTCGGGAGTTTGCTCTGTGCGGTGAGTCCCACAGAGAAAGCACTTTTGGAGACGATACAAGCATCTCCCTGCTCGCCCTCGTCTCCTCAAGACCCCCGGTCCCCCTGGTAGCCAACGCCACCTTTGTGACCAGGAGCATCTAACTCCCCTTTAGGACTCAGCCTGCCCGGAGGTCCGATCGGCCCCTGAATGCCGCAGTCCCCACGAAGGCCCGTTTCTCCCTTTGGGCCCTGTGGTCCAGAAAGCCCCTCTTCGCCTTTGGGTCCCTGGGGTCCGGGTAACCCAAGCTCGCCTTTATTTCCTTTCAGACTGACGGGCCCTTCAACTCCTTGGGGCCCAATTTTCCCAGGTGGCCCAGATTCTCCATTGTCCCCCCTTTTCCCTTTGAGCCCTGCTGGACTAGGTGCACCTACATGAGAAACACAGGAAGAACATTTTTCAGATGGCGCCTCTATTTTATAATTTTAAGTTTGCACATTCTCCTCAGGCTTGGTTGGGCTTCATTGTTGCATTTTAAGTTGATCGAAGACTAAATTGTCCTGTTTTCAGAAATCTTAAACAAAAATTGTGTTTTGGGAATTTTAAGGTTCCACAGCATCATGATTACACAGCACGGCTAGCAACTAAAGTTAGCAGTCCAGGACACCACCTGAATGTCCGCTTACTTCACTTTCTTCTGCTTTTACGCCTTTTGTTGAGGCTGCTCCTTCTTTGTGTTGAAAAAAAGCAAAAACAAAGAGACATCTAGTTAATTCTCTCAAATTTGATGGCTTGACTGTTGGAAGTTTTTAGAGACTTTCTAGGCTTTCTTTTCTGCCCAGTCAGTGGCTAACTAGCTAGCAGAACTGTTAGCGTTCGACGACACCATGCAGGTAATGGAATAAATGTTGCAAAAAAGCCAGTGAAAAAGCGCTTCTTTAAGCACTTACCAGGTTGTCCCGTATCCCCCTTTTGTCCATCCTTTCCCGTCGGTCCCACTGCACCAATTCCACCTTAACAGGGACAAAGTTAAGTGTAAAAGGCACAGCGGATAACACTTAAAACATGGTCACTCACCCGTGTCTCCTTTCTCGCCTCAGAGTCCGTCCCTGCCTGTCTCTTCCTAGTGCCTCATTGTGCCCCGGGTTCCCGGGGATGCCAGGATAGCCACAAAGGCAGCCTCTGTTATTACCGCTCGGGCCGTCATCCTGCGCAAGGCACCCGAGTCCCAGCAGGAGGAGCAAGAGAGGGACGGTGAAGCTCGTCGGCAACATTGCTAAGCTAATAACGCTCACAGTGCTATCTTCACATGGGTTTAATGTGATCTGGAGAACGCAAGTGGAAAAACTGGAGCTTGATAAGAACTTTGCACCTCAATTCAATTGGATGCTTGAGCTTTTTTTGGCTTACTTATTGTGTTTATGAGTTACACATCACCCGAGTGTGTCCATAATATTAAACTGAACAGGCTTTAAAAGGTAACGGATCATGATATTTATTGTGTTAATTTAGACCTTTTTCCCCACAGAATTTGCTCATTCAAATGTTTTTTTAAAATAAATTAAATACTTGGTTAATGTATTTATTGTAAATCAGTTCACAAACGTTGTACACCAAGTACCACCTAAAAAAGTGCCAACATTAAAATAGAGTGGGACTCCTAATAATGCTTCAATGACACTACAAAACATTTTGTGCCACTTTTGAGGCATATTTTTTCACGAAAATCTTATTCGGAGCCCCTGCTCACCGAGCCCACTCTACTGCAGGGTCAACACCAAGTACGCGTTGTGGCGGCATGACGACTAGGGGCAGAGCTACTTTGGAGTCTTAAAATAAATAAAAAACTGCTAAAGATTGACAGCCCCCAAATCACACTTAAGTGTAGTGAATCCATGTATGTGTTGTGCGCAGCGCACGACTCACCAAACACTAATAGCCAACCTCCAGGTCTTTAAATGATAACAGAAAACAAATGAAATAAAATGAATCATCGGTAACACTAAATTAGACCCTGTTTGAGTGGCTAACCACTTAGATGTTATGTAGATGCTTTTGAGCTGTGTTTTCACCGGGCTGTGGAACAGCGATACAGTACTGTATCACACAGTCTAACAACATCTAGATGTTTTTTCTTTATTTAATCACGACGGTGTAGAGCATCCATCGACAGGAAGCTGCAATCCTAATGACTTTGCAGTCCGGATCCCTCTTTATTATTAGATTATGGTCAGTGAGAAAAGTCAAGCAGACAGGCAGGAGGGGATGAGCCCCAGGGACGGACATAAGACCATAACACCGCGCAACACAGAGGGACAAAGTGAACACACCCCCTGCTGCTATATAATATGCATGTACTGTGGACATAAAAGTAAAAAAAAAAAAAAAATAAAAAAAAAAAAAATATATATATATATATATATATATATATCAAATTTTCAATAAATACTTTTTTAAAAAAGGCAACAAGTTAGACAGCATGCAAGGGCACCTTGTACACAGCACCCCCTTCAGGTCACCTCTTCCATTTTATTAAAATTCCAGGTATAAATTTATTTTAAAATATATTTTTCCGTAAAATTTAATTGGAATTCATAATGATTTTTACATTTTGAAGTTAGTTACTGTGGATTCTTCTATTAAAATGGGTGGTGGTGGTGGGGTGGGTGTCAGGAGTTTGTTTACTTTCTATACACACCCAAGGATTTTGTACACTCCAAAACCACACTAACATATGTTCACGTATTTTATTATTTCCATTTCTCCAGTAAGTCTCTAGATCAAAATATGTTGAGAAAAAAAATAACACAAACATGACCAAAACAAACAACAAAATAAAAGTGCAAGTTTAGAGGCAAGAGTACAGTCTAGTCCCGTAAACCAGCACACAATCACATAACAAATAACCACAATCACATAACAAATAACCACTGTAAAACAATCACCCGTGGTAAATTAAATTAATTAAAGAAGCATGCCTTTTTCACAGCATCGATGAACACTGATGGCTTGTTTGACATTTTAATCATATGTTGGGGTGGGGGGTTGGGCTAAAGTGTTGACTTCGAGTTGCACATTAAATCATAAAGAAGAAGTGACAGCAGCACAGCAGAGTGGAAGACACAAAGAGGAGGAGACATCGTTGTTTAAAGCAGCAGATTCAGGGAGGTTAAGTTAGCAGAAGGCAGAATAGGCTACTTTACATAGTGTTAGTAGAAACAAGAAGTAGGTAAAGGAAGTTAGGCTAGCTCGTCTTCTACATGATCTGACGGTGCATACCGTAGCCCGTCATGCCCGACTGAGATGCTCCGCGGTTGCTGCCCATCTGAAGGCTGATCAGACTCTGGCCCTGGCGCAGCTGCTCCTCAGTGAACTCCCGCCGATAGCCCTGCGCTTTCCTGTACACAGGGAGTTAGTGGGAGTAATAGTGCAGACATGGCGGAGGATGATATGAGCAAGAAGAGGAGATGGGAGGTTTTTACCTGTGAAACCAGTCTGGGTCGCCTTTGTAATGGCCATCGTCATTAGTGACGGCCACACTGCCCAATGCCATGAGGGTCCTCTGCACCGCAGCCATGTCCTTCCCTGCAATGGATGATGCGACAAAGTAAAAATGTGCACAGGTCAATGTGACCTGCTGCATGTTTAACCAACATTATTATTATTTTTTTAAATATAAAAAAATATTGATTTATTATTGAACTGGGGGGGGGGGGGGGGGGGAAAGGACAAATATTTGAAGCATTTTTACTGAACCCTGGTACAGCAAAACCTTTCGATGGAGCAATGGTGTACGTTTAGCTATTTAAAATATATATATATATATATATATATATTGAACTGGTGGAAAACAAACAAACTTGTAACTACAAGTAATTATTTTTTCTTTAATTCTGGTTTACTAAAAATATCACTGGATGTTTAACCATAAAAAAACAAAAAACAAACGAGAATGATTATTGATTTACAAATGACCTGTAAATACACCTGCATAAATGTATGTGTATATTAAAAAAAAAAGAACACTTATTTCATTATTATTTAACTGGAAAATCAACCTTAAGTGAAAAAAAATATATATAAATATGTTGAACCATCAAAAAAATAAAAAAAAACATAATTGAACTGGAAAATTTTAAAATGTACAATGGTTTCTGATGTTTTTTTTGTTGTTGTTTTTTAAACCTTAGTACACCAAATATGGATCAATGTGGTGCACTGCATGTTTAACCAAAAAATAAAAATAAATAAATAAAAAAAAAAAAAACAAAAAAAAAGACAAATTAAATTAAACAAAGAAAATAAAAAACGGACTTATTATTGAACTGTAAATACACATTTAAGCCTAAAACAAAAATGTCCAAAATACAACAAATGTTCTCAATATTTATGGAATATTTTCTCTAGTGTTTAACAATTTGACCCGGAACAAAACAAGAGGGTTAACATTATAAATTGAGATTTTTTGATTCAGATTTTTTTTTCTTCTTCCAATTATTAAACTTACCTTCCCAGAGGTCTACCGTTTGGAATATATCCGTTTTGGTGACGCCGTAAGCCTCAGCAGCCTGCAGAAACTGAGAGATTTTCTCCATTTGTTTGAAAGCCATCTGAGACTCTGAGATCTTCTTGATTGGCTCCTTGCCCTTGGGATGAAGGCTGTTGATGAGCCGACAGAGGACCTGGAAACCATAGGAAAGTCACGTTAAAAAGGGTCTTCTTTCGGATCCGAAAAAAATCCCAGGATTTAAAGTTCCTCCAAATTTTTTATAGTGTCATTATTTTATATACATACTCACTGGACAATTGATAAGCATTCTACTTAAAACTTCGCCATTAATGCAGCGTTTTGATTGACAATATGTGAATGTTTATAAACTTTTATAAAGATTTTTAAACTTTGAACTAAATATTAAAAACAATTTTATAAATATTTCAAATGTATTTTACGTAATAACCCTATAGTAGTGGACAGAGGTGTTTATGTACTTAAATGCAGACAGTACTAGATGATGAGTAGGGGGAAAGGCATTAATTTGCACTGAAGAATTTAAATGAAAAAGAATATATAAAATTATGAAACGTACATTAAAATAGTACATATTTAAAAATATATACATCATATAACAAAATTAGATCTATATAAAGTTTTTCTTTCAAAGGTTTATATTTATTTGAATAATAGTCATGACGTTTTAATAATTGAGATGCTCTCTTCTATTCTAAGCAGTGCTCGTGCACTCACCGTCCCATCCATCAGCCATTTCTGGAAGCCCTCTTTGCCCGCAGCCGGCTTCTCCACACCACCCGCGCACTGGGCCACAATCCAGTCCACCAGCCGTTGCTCCAGGTCCGGGTCGTACTTCTGCTCGATCTTTTCTTGCACCTCTCGGCTCAAGCCGTAACTGGGGCCCCTGTTCGCCATGGCAACGCTTCCCCGACGTATCACACTGTGGTGGAGGACTGGAGGAAAGAACACACAGTCAATGATATTTAAATTATACTGTTATAACAACACAATATTAAGTACACTTGCACAATGAAATAACACGTTTAGCATTAATAATTTAACAATATGCCAATACACCCCCCATTATTATTGTGACCCAGAATGCCTTGAGAAGATTTTACTGTACCTTCCACACCTTTGAGACTATGTCAGAAGTAGCAAAGCAGCTTCGGAATGTTTATTATTGTGGCCGGACAATTTGTCCTGCCCCCAAAATTCATGAGATCTGACTTTGCTGTGGTCCAGAATTACTTGTCAAGTCTTGAGATTTCATTGTGCCAGATGTAGCAAGCAGCCCCAGATTATGTTTATTATTGTGCTGGCGTTGAAGCGAACGCCGTTTCAAGTAATATTCTCCTGGCGCTAAACCAAGATAACCACAAATATTAGGAAGACCTCTCAGGTTTCAGGAATATTTATGAACCACTTAAACTATATTTTTATGACCACAATATTAGGAATAGGTCTCAGTTGGCAATGGTGTCATCATGAGAGCCGTTCCTAATATTTTGACCTTAAGATGACCAAAATATAGGTACACTTCTCAGCATGATGCAAGACAACCACAATAACTGTATTACAAACACTGAAACTGGACATTAATATCTTATGTATTTGAATGCCATTATGTGTTCCGGGTGTACCTAATGAAGTGGCTTGGAAGGAAGGGTGTGGTCCCTAACAGATGTCCCATCCAGGGACAGACACATTATTGCTGTGGTGACCATGTCAACCCTGTTTCCAGCATGCCGCCAAAAATAAAATAAAAACGCACATGGCCCTCGTGAACAGAATGCCATATCGGGTCTATTTTTAGCCCCGTACTAAAAAAAAAATGTTTTTTTTTTTTTTTAAATCAATGACGTCAGCCTTCTGTGGTGCATAATCAACGAAAGCGTGTATGTGTCTTTTTGTATGTTAAATATAAATAATATAGTACAAATGAGTCAAATACAACAAATGTGCAGTAATTTACATCACAACACCACACTCCCACACAGTTAACTTACAGTTAGAGGTGTTAAGTGGTCGCGTCCCACCTTGTCACAGGAGCGTGTCAATTCCACGGAGGATGCCGGAGTCCTGGAGCATCCATGAAGGGCAGCAGAGGTGCGTCAGAGCCGAGCTTGGGTGTGTGGGGCGCTCAGTCTCACTTGTGTCCGGAAGCGGGGGGGGGGCGAGGACACGCCTTTTTATATATACGAGGGAGGGAGGGATGGAGGGAGGGGGATGGGGGGCTTCCACTGCCAGCGGTCACTGCAGTCTGTGTAAGCTACTGGAAGCCTCACTATTGATGCATTTATTGATTGCTTCAACCCTACTGTGCATTTGTCCCCAGTGAAAGCATGAATAAACACTTCATTGGGTACACCTGCACTAATCCAATGCAGCATCATGGAAACAAAACAAAAAAAATCTTATTTGTATTTATTAAATATTATACATTTCCCCCCTCAATTTAACAGTTATTCATCAAAACACCCCAAGGATCAAGAATGAGAGCACACTTTACACACTGGTCAGCACACTGACATAGTGGTGAGCATCTCTGCCTCTCAGTATTGAGGTTTGTGGTTCTCATCCAATCAGCTGGGATAGGCTCCTGCTCACCCGCCACCCTAATGAGGACACATACCACGGAAATTGATGGACGGACATTATGGGAAACACAGTGAATAGTGGTTAGTATGTCTGCCTCACAGCTAAGAAGTTCTAGATTCAAACCCCATGTTTGCGTGGGTTTTCTCAGGGGACGTCAGCTTCTTCCCACATTTCATACACATGCATGTCAATGGCGAGTACAGATTTCATTACCACCGGGTGGAGCCCTGGCTTTGCCACTACAACAGCGTCAGATACCCGAGTGTGGAAAAAAGCGAGCGCCAGAAAAGACAATGAAAGCATTTTCTCTTACGGAGGCAGCGTTTCATACACTACACTGTGTCTGTGGCACATGGACACGTCACCAAACACTTATCTCCCCCCCCCCCAAATCCACCGCGTTGTCAACTTCACTGAGCAATGCATGTCCCGCTTATCAGAACCTAACGATGTTAGCCAACACTAATACGTGCATTTGAAAAAACTCAATGCAGCTTTTTGACGCATATTTTTCACACTTGATGGGAAGGTAGGCACTCCAGAGACCCAACTATTTGTATATAAGCCATTAAAAAGTCAGTTTTCCAGAGTACATCCCATTCAAATACTTAATATCAATATTGTGGTTGTAGTAGAACCGCATTGAATCACACTGAGATGCTAATATTTTGTCATGTTCACCAAAATTTTAGAAACCGCTCTCAGTATGATGCAGTACTAGACGGCGCTCCAATCAACCACTAATAAACATTACTACTCTCTGAAAGTGCCAATCAAAACTGAGCATTTAAGATGAGATCAGGAGTGGGCAACCAAAGGCCCATGAGAGAATTTCATTCATCCCGTGATGTACTTAAACCCCCAAAACATTCAATGTAATAATTCACAAATCTCATAATCTTTAGTATTTCTTTCTGTTTTCTTGTACAGAAAATATTTTTATATTGTTTTTAATATAATGTGCAATTTTCTCCCTTATTTTTTTTTCAATTTGTAATATTTCCAAGAACAGTGGACGCTAATGCAGTAAACGAGACGCAAAATAGATCGTTGTTATTAGATCATGAAAATGCACAACTGTGACTAACATGGATTGCTTCGTTTATAAGAGATGATGTTCTTTTGCTCTGATGCTTAGTCTTGAGGGTTTGGTGTTGGTCCTGCCTGATTTCACTGATTAGTTCTTTTAACCTGTGGAGCATCTTTAAAAGGAAAAGCTAGCGACTGAGGGGAGGCAATTTTTACATCCGCAAATGGAATCCAGGCAGAAACTCTCCTTGGATGGACTAACAATATTAATGGATGAGAGACGTTTGGGTTTCGCTCAATTTGAATACCGATTACCATAGAAACTTATATAATCAAAATGTTATTCATTGTAAATCACAGTTAGAAAATCTCAATGAAAACAGCATAGGCCTCATCATTTGGAACACAGTGTTGTACGTTTGGGTTCAGGGGAGACCATTCGGTTGCCCATGCCTCATAAATAGGAACCAATATGGATTCGAAGTAACGTCGCCTTCGATTGATGTTCTCGCCCATGTGTGAGGACGCAAAGATGATAGACGGAGAGAGGTAAAAGGTCGCAGTCCACCGTTAAGTGTCTCGCGCCGCCCCATTGAGCACAGTCCGGCGAGGCGCCAATTACATGTTAATGAGCAACAGGCCAGCTGGTCCATGCTGCGGTAAAGAATGTCACGCTCGAACAAGGGTGGACAAAGTATGGCCCGGGCGCTAAATATAGCCCACCAAGCATCGTGTAATATTCAGTGCATTAATTTAGCTGTTTTATTCTAAATTAATTCAAATCTATTTCAAGTTTACAGTTTATTTATTTTAATTCATTTACAAGTCACTATCACAATAAAGTGCTTTTAAGGGGCGTGGCCTAGTGAGCGCAGTCAGGACCTGATGACTGGTTGGCTGGTTAGTCTGCGAGTGAGCATCAGTTGTGAGTTGTTTTCTATAGCACCTCTCTGTGACTGTTTTCATTTAGTGCATGCGTTTTGACTGTTTGTCCCGTTCAATAGACAGGTGAAAGTGCATCAGCGATTGTGGCTCTCCTTGCTCACATGTGAGGGCATTAATTTCACAGACAAGCTGGGCAAGACGCTCGCCCACGCCTACCAATAGAAAAACGTACTTGACGTCATTGGAGCAAACGGTTGGATTCCAGTTGACGAATATAATTGTGCGCAGCAGTGAATGAGTTAATTATAACAAAATTACATTATTGTATCACACTGGCATCCCATTGGCTTCAATGATAGAGAGAGCTGCACTGACAGTGTGCAGAGTTTTATTGGGCCCACAAGGGTGAAATATATGATTTTTTATTTTATTTTTTTTTTAAAAAAGGCACAGGAACTCTATAGACTTGTGTCATTAAAAAGGAAGGAAGAGGAGGAGGAGCAGTAGTAGAAGTGAGTGACCCACCTAATACTGAAACACAACTTAATATGTAGAGGAAATACAGATATAGAAGTTCAAAGGTCATTTTTGGCAGAAGCAACGTGCCTTGTTTGGTAGTAAACAGTCCTTCAACGCTAAGCCCCTTGGCCCACGCCACTGCCCGGGTACCTTTTAATCACACCATGGTGGTCAACTTGTCTATGAGGTCGTCGATAGTGTAGACCATGAGCTTGATGTCGTCCTTCTCCGACATGCGGTGCTGGCCGTGGCGCCGCAGGATGACGTCCACGTCGGCGCTGAGCACGCGCTCGGCCACCTGCATGGAGATGTGCCACGGCACGTCCTCGTCCTTCAGGCCGTGGATGAGGCGCACGGGGCACGTGACCGGGAGGGGGCTGTGCAGCACGCAGTGGTTCTCTGCTTCGCGCAAGAAGTCCATGCTAAACTTGTATAGGCCCTCCTCAGAGTGCTTGGTCGGTACTGTCCACTCGCCCTTCTCCTGGAACTGCATCTTCATCTACGTGGCACAACACGGTCGAGTCTCAGACAAAGGCATCAAAATGGTGGCAGTTCTCCTAACAATGTACTTAAAAGGTACATTCCAGTAGTGCCTACTGTGAATTTTTGTTGAGAAAGGTATTAACATGACTTTAATTAGGATATGAGCTGTGCCGTGATATGTCAAATTCATGTTTGAACTTAATGCACGGCCGCAAGACTATGCCTACATGGGAGTTCTAGTCCATACAAAAGTTAATGTTTGTTTATAAGGTATAAACAGAACTATAATTGCGATGTGAGCTGTACTATGATGAGTCTAGTCAGATTTGCACTTGCTGCACAGCTGTAAGAGCATTCCAAATTTTAATTTTTTCCGTTATATTTTCTTAGATTTCTTTTTTTAAAATACAGTTCTAGTCCACACCTCGTCATTTTCTGTGGAGAAAAATGGAACTGTCTTTTAGAGGTACAGTGTCTAGGCCAATATTTGAGGCTAGTCAGTATGTAAAAAAAGGTCCCACCTCCAGCGGAAGAGAGTTGAACGAGGTGACAATATGGTCGGCGGCAGTGGAGATGCCCACCAGGGCGGCCGTCTTCTCCGGACGCGCGATGGCCGCCAGCAGCATGAGCCAGCCTCCAATACTAGAACCCACGAGTATCTACCAAGAAATAAAAGCACGGCTGAATGCAAAATGCTAGAACCTAATACATACATCTAATGGCGCGTCCTTAGAATGTACAGTAAATCCATCCATCCATTTTCTGAGCCGCTTCTCCTCACTAGGGTCGCGGGCGTGCTGGAGCCTATCCCAGCTGTCATCGGGCTGGAGGCGGGGTACACCCTGAACTGGTTGCCAGCCAATCACAGGGCACATAGAAACAAACAACCATTCACACTCACAGTCATGCCTCAGGGCAATTTAGAGTCTCCAATTAATACATGTTTTTGAGATGTGGGAGGAAACCGGAGTGCCCGGAGAAAACCCACGCAGGCGGGGCTGGGGATTGAACCCGGGTCCTCAGAACTGTGAGGCTGACGCTCTAACCAGCCGGCCACCGTGCCGCCCTACAGTACATCTACAAGTTCAGTATGTTACAATGTGGTAACACAGTGACACCTTGTGGCCAGACGGTGAACCTCACAAAGAAATGTTGAGGTTGCATTTAAATGAAAACCCGGTCTTCGAATAGACATTATCGCCAGCAAATACATGGAAAGATTGTATTTCCAGCATGCATGTGCATTATTATAGAGTTAAACACTGTACTGACAGTGTTCTGAGCATTTTGATTTTAGAGACTAAGAATGTGAATGAGGTGGCCATTTTGTCTAATAGGGGCGAAGGCCTTTATTGTACAAGAAGTACATATCACACTGGTAGACCTTCGCATTAATTGTGAGAGGCTGGGTACACCCTGGACTTGTCGCCAGTCAATCACATGACATACAGTACAGACAAGCTATCATTCACACTCGCATTCACACTCCTAGACAATTTAGAGTCTTCTAGCATTTTAGAATGTGGGAGAAAGCAAGTTTTCCATGATGATGTGTGGGCTTTGTCACATTTTAAAAATCAGTTAAGATGTTCAAAACCACTATGTGTGGACCCTACTTTCAGGATGTAACTCGTTTACCTGTGGGCCCTCTGCTACTTCATCCAGCATATAAAGGACATCTTTTTTCCACGTTCCAATAGTGCCTTCTGCGAGGATCCCTTCTGAGGCCCCGTGTCCTGTGTAGTCAAACCTATGTGAGCACAAACAGGCAAAATGTCAACAAACAAACCAAAATGTTCACCTAGCTATACCAGTGATGTGTAGCGAAAGGCAGAACAATTAAATTAAAAACTTTGATTCGATTGAACATTTTTGTGTTTAAATATACCATGTTTGACTGTTTTTGTTTTGTTTTATGTGTTAGTAAACTTTAAGTGGGCGTGACAAGCTTGAAGCAAGCACGCGTAGGCTCTTAGCTGGAGTCTTTTCGTTTCCTCTCAGTGATGTTATTCGATAGTCTCCCATTTCTTGACAATGTAAGGGTGAGAACAGGCGCTAAAGAATACTTTAAAGACTGTGTTTTAATAAGTTTAAGTGTGTTTTAATTAGTTTAAATTTGTTAAAGTGTGAGGGAGGGGGAAAACGCAAAAATAAAACTAGACGGGCTCTCGTGATTTTTTCAACTATTGCGGATGGGTCTGCAACCCTTCAAAAAAATGAGTTAATTTCATACCATCCAAGCATTCTGTCTGATGGCTTACCTGAGATACGAGTGCCCGAGTGACCGGCAGAATTCTTCCAACGCCTCTGCTTTCTGTCCATTCATGTTGGACCCGTAGCCCGGTAGGAAGACCACGCCTGGACTCTTGCCCTTCACCCTCCTGTAGGCCAGCGTGGGAAGATCCGGCCTGGTGGCGTACTGGACTGTAGACTTGTGTCTCCGGTCTCCTGGTGGTCACACACGTGTTAGTATTGCATGTTATGTAAATGTCAACTACTCATGGCTTCACCACTGGACTATCTATTGGTACGGGGTGGCTAGCATGTTTAGGGCGAGCCAAACACAGGAAGAAGGCATGTTCAATGCGAAATATACTCAAATGATGTCTAATTGTAATGAGGTTAAATCAGTGACAAGCGCACAATGTACAGGCCTACATTATTTTTAAAACGACGCAATCCATCAAAGCCACACCCCCCTTGTGTACATTCCAATAACCTCCCGAGCGAACACAGGCCGTGTTTATCACGGCGAGTCGACAATTTCAGGACCGGACAAACCTTTCGAGTGTGTGGCCGAGGATGCGTCGAGGCCTCCATGGCTTAAAAAGCGTGAAAGCCCTCTGCGACAAGACCTCAACGCGAGTCCTGCCATACTGGAGCGCGAGCCACCGATGGGGAAGTCTCGCGAGAAGTAGCCCCGGTCTCGTTAATCTTTTGTAGTTCACACGGAGCAGCATCGACATCAAAGATACATAGAAATCGCGTTGAGCCCGTTGGCCTGTTGGTACGATAGGTAAGCGCGTCCGCCATATTGAATGTGTCCGCTCTCCCAGTGAACGAATCAATTCAAATCAATGGCAGAAGTGGCAGAAGTATTCACATGCTACAGCAGAAGTCGATACTTGTGTAAAAAAAGACTAATTGACTTAACTAAAAGTAAAAAAAAAAAAAGTACAAACTGAAACGTACCATGCAAATTTGTGAATTCAGTGATTTGTTTCCAAATACTGTAATGCCCTTGCATGTGGTCGAGGATAACACAGTCACTTTATTACCACCAGTGGGAACAGAATACACATTCATAAAAGAGTTGCTATCAGCTACAACTCACTCACTCCACACAGACTCCCTGACTTCAGCCAAGCTTAAAATGTCTTCCATCTGAAATGTTTCTTTGTTCCTTATTTGCGCTTTCATCTTTGATAAAGTCACAACTGCCAATTACCAGGCCCACTCTTAATGACCCACACTCAGAGCGGAGATATTACAATATATTAAACTGTACATCTTTGAAGATAATTGTTCAAAACGTGTGCAAAGACTGAGAATGATGTACTAAATTGTGGTGATATGGTATCGAACTAACAACATGACAAGATTTGTCAAAATTATGTGTCTGGTTGAAATGGCCACTTTAACCTGAGTACAACGCACCAATAATTTTGAAACTCCGAAGCGTTCCATCACAATTGAGTTTTTTGCCTTTTTGGGGAACATTTTGTGTGTTATCACCTATAGAAAACATGTTTTAAAAAACAAACAAAAAACCCAGCTTCAAATTAAAGTAAAACAGTTAAACTTTATTTCTTAACATATCTCCTCCACCCTTTTGTTTCATCTGTTACTCAGAGAACTCTTTAGCTCCAGCTAACACGTTTCAGTTAAAAATATCTGCCAATAAGTTCCTACAGGCTGAAATTACTGTGACCAGAACCCATATTTAAACCCATAACCTCAAAAGTATAAGGTGGATGTGCTAAACAATTGTGAAATTATTTTTCTTATATATTCCCTCATATTTAAAAGCCAGTTTGCCTGTTCGGTTCAGTAATACTTGATATTTTTTTGTAGTCACAGCTAAGTTGGTTAACTGAGATATATTCAAACTACATTACACAAATGTGTTATCTAAATGTGGGTAAAAAGACAAGGCTAAGCTCATAAATACACGACTGTTAGCTGAAAACAGGGTTAGCCAAACGACGACGGAGGGGAGAAAAAAAATGGTGTTAAAATGGCGACAGTACGATAATATGAAGAAAGTCGCTGGGCCCTTGGTGAGTTTGTGACTGTCATGTGAAGTGTCACAGTGGAACATGACTCAGAGCGTCACAGGCGGAAGGTCACCGAGCAGAGGAACGGAGCGGAAGCGGGACTCGGGGGGTGGGGGAAGCCAGTCCGCCATTGTGGAAGATGGCAGGGGGGGGGGGGGGGTATTCCCGTAAAACGCTCATCACTTTCCCGTTGACTCACTCCTCTCAGCTCGGTCCCATAACCACCTCGTTCAGAGGCGAGTTTATTTGTCGATAAAGGGCGCCGTTGTCGTCGTGTGGTCCCGGGGAGGCTACTCCGCCGCCTGAACGATCGGATCGGACAGCCGGAGAGCCGAGGCGGGCGGGAGGGAGGGAGAGAGAGAGAGAGAGCGGCGGCGGAGGAGGAGGAGGAGGAAGAGTGCACACAGGCGGACGGGCAGTGTGTTGAGCACTGAGCAGCCATCGGCCCCGCTTCCTGGAGGATGTCTGCGACCACAGTGGACCACCAGCAGGTCGGTTTCGGCCACGCTTAGCTTCGCTTGACGGTGGGGGCTTGGTTGGTAGAGGCTGGCTGGCTTGGAAAGTTTGTCGACAGCAGTTAAGGATCCCAGTGGGGATGCCACATCAGAAAAGCTTTGATATCTTGATAGCTGTTTAGCCGCCCGGAAACGCAGGCAGGCCGACCCGAGTGCACTGTGGAGCCGGTTGAAGCCGGTCGGGGATGCGGTACCTTTTAGCAGGATGCCGCGGCGTTTGACATCCGCTTGTTAATAAGAACCAAGCAGCCTGCAAGCTGCAGCTAGCCCGCTGTCATGTTCATGCACTAAAACACAGCATAATTTATGTGCTAATGCAGTGATTCCCAACCAGTGAGCCATGAGAGATCATCAGGTGTGTTTCGAGAACTCACCCAATTTCACTTAATTGGTCGTTTGTCATCATTATTTTCATTACAAATAATGCATCTTTGTTCAACTGTCTATGCCAGTAACATATTGTGACAGGCAGAACGATTAAACGCTCTTCCACTAGATGGCAGAGAGTATATAAATCAACCTGTGCATTCACCTTAAAAAAAAAAAAAAAAAAAAAAAAAAAACTTGTTCAGCGGTATTGCCTAATGTCTGATATGTGCCTTGGCTCAATGAATGTTGTGGAAACACTGTGCTAATGCAATATTTTTCACCATTCCAGAGACCTAAAGGACAGGGAAATAAAGGTAAGCTGTAGAACTACATTCTGTAAAAAAAAAAAAAAAAAAAAAAAAAAAAAAACAACACTCATTTTACAGCTTCCACTCCGGCACGGATATTACCGGAAATGAAATATTTATGTATATAATAGTCTACCCCGCAGTGATCTAATGTTCTCTTCTTTTGCATGTAGTGCAAAACGGATCAATGCATCAAAAGGACAGAGTGAACGATGATGACTTTGAGCCTTACATAAGCAGCCAGACAAATCAGGTAATATGGCATAATTTAAGAGTCGCGGGCATGCACTGTGCACTAGCTTTGTAGAATCGGTCAGTGGAAAGCATAACCTGGTGCCATTAAAAAGTGACATCATATTTGCAAAAGACTTACTTTGTTCCATTAGTGATTCAATACCACTGTGCCGAAGTTGGCCATGGGCGATCAAGATGTGTCGCGGGAAATTATCCACTTTCACTGCATAGCTCTGAAAATTATTTATTCACTAGAAATAATGTCGTGTTTATCTATCGACATGCGAAACATAGTGACAGGCAGAACAAAGAAATGTTCTTCCATTAGATTGCAGAAGGTATGTAATTAACCCGGGTACTCTCTTTTTGTGACATTTTTGTCCGGTGGGGTGCTGGGATATTTTGTTCTGATGTAAAATACAGTGGTACCTTACAAGTGACCCAACAAACACTGATACCTTGTTATACAAGTGGCTCAACTTATGAGTTTTTTTTAGTTGCGAGCTTTTGCTTGTTTGATTTATGTATTGTCTTTGGCTTGGTGTTGTGAGCCAAAATTTTACTTGCAAGCACGCTTCAGAAAAGCCCCTGTTTGAAGGAAGTATAAAAAAAAATTAAAAAAAGGAGAGCCACACATACAGGAAGTGACTTTCGGCTTTTCCCTGTTGCCACAGCGAGTCACTCGCATTATTTGTTTGGCAGTTTTTATTGCTGTTTTATTAAATGGGACAAGCAGTCAAACACAAAAATACCAAATGAGAACACAAGGAGCATGCACCAGACGTTAGTTCAGTCAATAACTATCCATTGAATCTGCCGGTGCTGAACCATGAGTATGCGGGGGTCCACTGTACATTATTTCCCTACGCAGGCAGACGCTCTAACCAGTCGTCCACCGTGCCGCTCAGTCAATGACTAAATTGAAATGAAAAAAAAGGAGAGCTACAGTTTCAGAAAAATTGTCATTTAAAATATTTTTTTTTTTTAATGAGACAAGACAAACACATCAGATGCGATGCGCAAAAATATCGAATTTCACTTAAATGGTCTGAAAATTATTTATCCACTACAACTAATGTACAGTCGGCACGGCGGCCGACTGGTTAGCACCTGCCTCACAGTTCTGGGGACCGGGGTTCAAATCCCGGCCCCGCCTGTGTGGAGTTTGCATGTTCTTGCCGTGCCTGCGTGGGTTTTCTCCGGGCACTCCGGTTTCCTCCCACATCCCAAAAACATGCGTGGTAGGTTGATTGAAGACTCTAAATTGCCCGTAGGTGTAAATGTGAGTGCGAATGGTTGTTTGTTTCTATCTGCCCTTCAAATGGCTGCCGACCAGTTCAGGGTGTACCCCGCCTCCTGCCCGATGATAGCTGGGATAGGCTCCAGCAGCCCGCGACCCTAGTGAGGATAAGCGGTAAAGAAAATGGATGGGTGGAAATAATCTACAGTGGACCCCCGCATACTCATGGTTCAGCACCGGCGGATTCACCTATTAGCAGATTTTTTTTCAAAAATGTTTCCAATTCCTTTTCTTTTTTGAGGGAAACACCCTTCAAAGTGCTTATCGGTGATATAGCCCCACGTATTAACGATTTTTTTGGGGGGTTGAAAAACAAACTTTTTTTTCAAGTCAATTATCCGCGGTTTTTCGCTATCCACAGTCAAGCCTGGTCCCAATCCCCTGCGAATAACACTGGTCCACTGTATATTTTTTTATCAATCCGTACCAACAATATATACTGGAGAGGCAGAACAATGAAATTAACTAACTTTAATCAGCTGACTTCATTACACACTTGAACAACAACAAAAGGAGTCTTGTTCAGTGATTACGGCGTTAAGATTTTTTATTTTTATTTTTTAAATGTAAAATATGCGCCTTGGCTTGATAAAGGTCGGGAAACACTGTATTAATCGGTGGCAATTTCTTCACCACATAGGGTAACAGCTACCCACCAATGTCTGATCCCTACATGCCCAGTTACTATGCGCCGTCTATTGGATTCCCGTACTCTCTGGGAGAGGCCGCCTGGTCCACTGCAGGGGACACGCCTATGCCCTACCTGACCACCTACGGACAGATGAGCAATGGCGAGCCGCACTTCATCCCCGACGGTGTGTTCAGCCAGCCCGGTGCCTTGGGGAACACGCCTCCCTTTCTGGGGCAGCACGGTTTCAACTTCTTCCCCGGCAACGCTGACTTTTCCACCTGGGGTACCAGCGTGTCCCAGGGTCAGTCCACGCAGACGTCCGTCTACAGTAACAGCTACGGCTACGCGCCCAGCTCGCTGGGCCGGGCCATCGCCGACGGACAGGCCGGCTTCGGGAGCGACACACAGCTCAGTAAGATGCCGGTGTTGAACAGCATCGAGCAGAGCATGGCGGGGCTCAAACTGGGTACGGACATGGTTGCGGCCGTCACTAAAACTGTGGGCGCGCCCTTAGGGGGCACCGTGGGAATGAGCAGCATGGCAGCAAATAACCTTCCGCCTTCCGTGAGCTCGTCCGCAGGTAAACCGGCCTCGTGGGCAGCCATCGCCAAGAAGCCGGCCAAGCCACTACTCAAGGCTCAGCCCAAAGCCACCATGGGGATATTGGGCGCCGCGATTCCTCCGCCGCCCATAAAGCACAACATGAACATTGGTACCTGGGATGATAAGGGTGGGCTGAACAAGCCGCCATTAGCTCAGACGATGATGCCTACGCCACCTCTGGTACAGCAGCCTCTTCTCGCTCAGCCCCCGGCCTTACTGCAGAACCCTTTGTCCCATCAGCCTCAGCCTCAGCACCAGCACCAGCACCAGCCCTTCCACCTCCAATCCCTCCAGTCCCCACAACACCCTCAGTCCCTCCCGCCCGGCCCCCTGCACCTTTCCTCTCACCACGGCCCCCCGCAAGCCCTCCATCAGCATCAACCCCAGCAGCCCGGCCCGCCGCCCAACCGCTGGGTGGCTCCCAGGAACCGGGTCGACGGCTTCGGCATGGGTGTCGGCATCCCGCCGCATGCCTCGCTGTGCTTGGGCGAAGTGCACCCCGTGCTGGAGAAACTGCGCGCTCTCAACAACTACAACCCCAAAGAGTTTGACTGGAACTTGAAAAACGGACGCGTTTTCATCATCAAAAGCTATTCGGAAGACGACATCCACCGCTCCATCAAGTACTCCATCTGGTGTAGCACAGAACACGGCAACAAGCGTCTGGACGGGGCCTACCGCTCGCTGGGCGGCAAGGGGCCCTTGTATCTGCTGTTCAGCGTCAACGGCAGCGGGCACTTCTGTGGCGTGGCCGAGATGCGCTCGCCGGTGGACTACAACGCCTACGCCGGTGTCTGGTCTCAGGATAAGTGGAAGGGCAAGTTCGAGGTGAAGTGGGCTTTCATCAAGGACGTGCCCAACAACCAGCTGCGACACATCCGACTGGAGAACAACGACAACAAGCCTGTGACCAACTCCAGGGACACTCAGGAGGTGCCCCTAGAGAAGGCCAAGCAAGTGCTTAAAATTATCGCTACTTACAAGCATACCACCTCAATATTTGATGACTTTGCACATTATGAGAAACGCCAGGAGGAGGAGGAGGCTTTGAGGAAGGTAAGATCAACACAAATGGCAATTCAGTAGGTGTGGCTGTGTGCAATAGGGGTAGATCCTCAGCGCACAATCCCTTCCGGGAGACCCTTAATTTGTTCGGATTTTGACTGGATTCCTGCCATCCCGTAACAGTTTGTTGAGTACCACTTTGGCCTATTTTTTTAGGCCTCCAATGTCAACCAACCCAGGCAATGCAGCTCCGTGCATTCAGATAGCTAGATGCATGGCGACGTTATCGACAATTGCTTCTAACACAAAGGGTTGGCAGTGAGTCTGAGGTGTTAAACGTTCTTCAACAATGGTGGCATTATGCTTTTGATACTTCCTCGGCAGACTGCAAATACTTGGATCAACCCCTCATCGTTGAATCGGTACCTTACAGTACGGGACAAGGACACGCTAAAAACTGGGTTGGTACGACTGTGAAAAACGTCAACTGCGCATCCCTGCATTGGTACCTTATGCCACGTTAGCCACCTGTTAAACAGGTGGCTTAGTATTACCTCGGAAGATGGCAAATTAGTGGGTGCACTTCAGCCCCTCACCTCTGCATCGGTATCTTATACACAGACAGTGAATTCGTAAAAAATCTCGGAATACAGCCAATTCTTGGTTCGACGTCACCTCCTCATCCATTTTGCAAAAGGTTATGGACACCAAGAAAATGAAAATAACACTACAAAATATGGACTGTGAGGCTGATGACTGATGGTTTGGTCCAAGCTTCCTCTGTTTTTCAGACCACACACTGCCAATTTCAGAGTGGTTAAACATCTGAACCATTTGAGTTTTGAGTCCACTGTAGCTGGTTTGAGTGTACGTGACACACTCAGTGGGAGCACTTTCCTAAAACACGCACAGATTCTATCTTTTCACTGAGTCACTGCTTTAAAAATCAGCGGATCCACCTGCTCAGTCTGGTATAAATGGAATTTCCCGACAAGTCATCCTTGCTGTCGAGTGGCGTCAAAAGAAAGCCTGATTCATCGACGGCCATCTCGCGAGTGCGATGAGCTCCCCGAGAGGGGAGGGATACCCGACGAGGGGGCCCTGAAATAGCCCACATTCCGGGCATTCCCTGTTTGGAGACAAAGGCAGATGCAGGCCATCCACTCCCTTTGGACTTTTAAGTTTGTAGCGGTAACCTAACTCGGTGGTGCTCCCATTCCCAATTTTCAGGCTAGAGGCGAGACGTGACCAGAGTGTGAAGTTTTACACTCGGGACTCACTGCCCACGCCGCTTTGTGTTGACTGCAATTGTGATGGACATTACCATTCATCTATTAACCTGACAGGGTTAGCCGGAGCAGTTGAACACTGCTTTCTCAGGGTTCAGTATGTAAGGTATAGGCGATTAAATCCCTGCTGTAATGTTATGCCTCTCATGCGCCAATTTACCGGGATGCAGTGTGCAAGCAGCTTGTGCCTTTCACACCCAGAACCCAGTGAAATAGGACATGGCACGCCCCCCCCCCCCCTAATTAGATGAGTGACAATTGCTTTCAACGCAACAGGGCGGGAGAAGAGAATCTCTGGTGTTTAAACCTCACACCCAAGTCCGAGCTTTCTGCTAGTTCCTTTCACGCAGCCTCCGTTGTTCCGTTCATATGACCCAAGAACTCGTCAAATTCGCGGCTCGACTTCCACACCTCGTTCCGTGTTGCTGCTGTTCACACCTGACAGTGACAAAATGCAAAAAATCCCCGTATTTAAAATAGGCAATGAAAAACGGAAGGGTCACAACAGTAAAGGCGGAACACAGCGCACTGTATGTCCACTGCACTATAGCTACAACACACTCCTTATAACATGGGTCCATATAGTCACTTGGTACATGTAGTACAATAATAAAAGCGCACATGCTGCTGTTCTCATAAGAGACATTGAGTATATTAATAGTAATGATGCCCACAGTGATGAGCGAGGTCAGCACACAAAGGTTTCATTCAGCAACTAGTTCCTTTTAGAAGCGTCACCACAGCAACCGATTGTTGATTTGATTCAGAGGCAGTTTAGTAGCATTATGTAAAAAAATAAAAAATATGGACATATCTTCATGATCATTATGAAAGTAATAAGAGTAAAAGCTCTAAAGTCTGTTACAGGACATTGGTCGACCTCAAATTAGTATGGATTTTGATAGAAAGGATCTATTCTTGAGTCATACCAGCGTACAAACCGGAAACGCTTAAACCTGCCTAACAGTGTTACAAGAGCAAGTAGAAGCACATCAAAACAACAACGCACCCTGTGACTGTGCTTGTTAGTCCCTGGAAAGTGAAAATAAATGTCTTCTGAACTTGATACACCACTGAGAGGAGAGTTGTTATCAACCCTGCCAAAAAAAAACAAAATAAATCGCCAATTATATAAAATGAGGCTTTGAAATTGTGAAAGATTAAGCCATTCTCTCTGCTCTCAAAAGGCTGTGCTGAAACCACACCACGCTCAACTATCAAATACCTCTACTACGATCTGGAAAAAATGGATGCTACGTGGTCTCGCATCTTGTGTCTACACATAACTACGTTTGATACGTTATATCTTGCTTAATCTGCCTCGGGTGGCTGAAATTGATCCCACTTGGACTTTTAAAAGGCGCGACAACAAGGTGCTCGAAAGCAGCCACGGCACCTGACAACGCAACACAACATTTGTTGTAAGCTGCTCCGATGGAATCAAAACGGGCCCGCAGCGGTTTGTGTTCCTTGTTGTGTCGACACCTTCCAATTATGTCTTCTCTCTCTTGTTGGCAGGAACGCAGTCGAAATAAACAGTAACCCTCAAGCAAACGAGACGTGCGACACTAATGATGTATGACCTTAAAAACAACAACAAAAGTTGCTTAACCACGAGGAGGACAAGAAACGTATCATCGCAACACCTGATGTGTGTATTTCTATTTCAAAGTCACCTGCTTTGAAAAAGCACTTTCATCCCCGTCACTGTTTTAACTTTGTTTGCAACTAACTGACTAATCAGCTCAGTCGCCATGTTTTTATTTTTATTTGTAATCATTTTAGCCTCTCGTTAGGAATCAGTATTCAGGTGAGTTAATTAGGGAAGCACAATCATGTCAATAAGAGGATATATTAACCCGCATACCAAAAGAATGCGACGACAGGCTCATCTTTGTTTTTGTTTTTTTTCTCTCGCTCTTGTGATTCTTAAGTGCTTTTTGTCTTCAGAGAATGTGACCGACTCACTAGCGACTATTAAAAAAAAGAAAAGGAAAAAAAAGAGCCGTGTTTAGCGAAAAAAAAACAACTTGTGTTTGTCTTTATTTGGACAAAGTTGAATGAATTGAGGCGGCACGGTGGCCGACTGGTTAGAGCGTCAGCCTCACAGTTCTGAGGACCCTGGGTTCAATCCCCGGCCCCGCCTGTGTGGAGTTTGCATGTTCTCCCCGTGCCTGCGTGGGTTTTCTCCGGGCACTCCGGTTTCCTCCCACATCCCAAAAACATGCATTAATTGGAGACTCTAAATTGCCCCTTAGGCATGACTGTGAGTGCGAATGGTTGTTTGTTTCTATGTGCCCTGCGATTGGCTGGCAACCAGTTCAGGGTGTACCCCGCCTCCTGCCCGATGACAGCTGGCATAGGCTCCAGCACGCCCGCGACCCTAGTGAGGAGAAGCGGCTCAGAAAATGGAAGGATGGATGGATGAATGAATTGACAATCATGCTACAACACAGGGTTATAAAAAGCTACCTTTATTATTTTTGCTCAGATTAAGTAGCAATTACGCGGCACGGTGGCCGACTGGTTAGAGCGTCAGCCTCACAGTTCTGAGGTGCGGGGTTCAATCCCCGTCCCCGCCTGTGTGGAGTTTGCATGTTCTCCCCGTGCCTGCGTGGGTTTTCTCCGGGCACTCCGGTTTCCTCCCACATCCCAAAAACATGCATTAATTGGAGACTCTAAATTGCCCGTAGGCATGACTGTGAGTGCGAATGGTTGTTTGTTTCTATGTGTCCTGCGATTGGCTGGCAACCAGTTCAGGGTGTACCCCGCCCCTTGCCCGATGACAGCTGGGATAGGCTCCAGCACCCCCGCGACCCTAGTGAGGAGAAGCGGCTCAGAAAATGGATGGAAGTAGCAATTACAATTTTGTCAAATTGAAAGCCACGAATGACGAACGACAGCTGCTGGCATTATCCGCCTCAGCTATTTTTTTGAAACACTTAATTAGTGAAAATTGTTACCACAATTGAAATGTCTTAGAATGACAAATAATACTAAAAATAATAATCATTGTGTTTTTTTTTAAACCCATCCATTTAAAGCCTAATGGAAAGACCATTGTGCTAAAATTGTTGAAAAAAGTTAAACAAAATAGCTATCCTCAAAACTGAAATTATATTAATTGTCACTTGTATTAAATAAAGTATTTGTTCTTAATCGGCACAATCCAATTGCATAATAATAATAAAATAAAATCACATGAGTGAATATGTATATACAGTATATTTTATTTGCTTTTTTTGCATCAAATAGTTTAGATTTGTGTACATTTATACATGTACAGTATATCCATTATATTTTCCATTCCATTTTATAGTCCTTAAAGAAAATCTAATTAAATCAAAATGCGTATTTTGTTCTATTTTACATTTTATTGTATGTAATGAAAAAATGGCCCACATTGTTTTTTTAATCTAATTGCATCTAAATTTTTTTGGGTGTATTTGTATTCTATTTTACATTTTTTATTGTATTAAGTGAATCTAAATATTTTATGTTTAACAATCCAATGAAAATATTACACATATACTGAACAAAAATATAAAAGCAACACCTGATTTAGCTACCATTTTTTTCCATGACCTAAATAAAGAGTGTTGTACACGTGAGCATTTCTCCTTTGCCGAAATAATCAAGATGCTGATTAGCGAGCATGATTATTGCACAGGTGTGCCTTTACACTGGCCACATTAAAAGGCCACTGGAAAAAGCGCAGTTTTTCTACGTCCGTTTATTATTCTATGTAATGTAGTTGTCGTACAATTCAATGATATTTTGCGTTTTTCCAAGTGTAATTTCACTCAACAAACCCCATGTCCCCACTAGAGGACGCCATCCGTCAGCTATTATCTTCCTTCCAATGGCCTCAGTGGTCAAACAAAAAGCCTCTCCAATACGCAGCAAGGCACTCTCCTTCTTGAGCCCTCCAACTTCTCTAGAGCCAATTAACCAGGAGGAGAAGCACTTGTTGTGCCTCCACAGCCCCCCCCCCCCCCAGCTTTATTAATGCCAGCTCACCAAAGCTGTTTAGCGAGCGCGGGAGGAGTGAGAAAATCTCCCATTATGTGCGTCTGGGGGGGGGTGAAGAAAGAGCTGTAATTATAACATGCAGGCTTTTGGATTGGCGACTTGTGTTAACTTGTGCATCGACCAGGTTTTCTCAGGGGAAAGAAAAAACACTTTTGCTTTCGTCTGTGAACACAACAGACACACTTGAGCGGGGAACTTGCTGTTTATTCGCCCAACAGTCACGCTGAGATGCGTGTAAGAAAATTAATTAAAGAACTCTCGTGTTATGTGGCTTTTTACCAACAAGTCACTTATGTGATTTGAACAGGAAAACGCACGCTTTAGCTAAGTAATGGAAACCTTTCCAAGCAATTTTTGGCCATTGCCTCATCATACAAACACATTTAAAAAAAGTAATTGCATATCTGGAATTCCCTCAAGTCCTTTAATTTGAGGTATGACTCAATATGGTTTGTTGAAGATGAAATGTTGTCTTTGTAGTGCATCAAAAACAGCAGTGACCTTTTACAGCAAAAACAACCCAAACCTGTTTATTGGATGAATACCATACAACTGGAAAGCCCTCATTAGGAATTTAATTTGAGGTATGGCTCGATACGGTTTGTTGAAGATAGATTTTTGCCAGAGACCTTTTCAAAGAAAGAAAGAAAAAACAAACCCAAACAAACATGTTTATTGGCTTTATACTCCACATCTGGAAACTCATTAAGGCTCAGTGACATTTTTAAGCAAAAAAATAAACTTTTTGGTGTGATTCCATCATTGTAGAAGCACATATGTGGAAACACATCATTGAGTTCTATAATTTGTGACATGACTCGCTATGGTTTGCTGACAACCGATTTGCACGCTATATTTCCAACTATTGTTGTCCATATAGGTTTTTTCCCCCCTCCAGAATTGTCTCATTTTTTAACATTTTGTGTTGGAGATGGGGGCACTGGAATGGAATAGGATCAGAATCGCCAGAGTTGCGGTTTCCCCCTTTTTTTTTTTTTTTTTTTTTTTTTTTACCCTGACTGGATCAGAACATCCACTTAAGTCCCATTTTGTCACTAATGAAAAAAGGTTAGTCACAGCAATAATAATAATAAAAAGGCAAGACAAGGTTAAACGTGGTGGCTTGGCACTCCCCGCGGTTTCAAGGCGCTAAATTAAGACGTAAAATCGGACGAAATGATCAGCAGGCTTTTTATTTCACGCTCCGGGAAAAAAGGAAAGCAAGAAAGTCTGGTTTTGATTGACAGCTTGGTGCCATTTGTGAGGCTTTCTGTTGCCATGGTTACTTCATTACAAGTGCAAGAGAAGCCGTGCAGCCTTTTTCGCTATGCTACGCACACACAAAAAGATCATTTGTCACCTAATATTTGCTTTAAATGTATCAATGCAAAGCACTGGATTAGGATTTTAGTAATGAATATGTCGTACACGTGTGGCTGTATTTGCACGAAAAAAATTATTCATTTCACACTGCTAATTTGATACAGTGCACGCCGTAACATTTCAACATTGTAAAGCACTTAGAAGCAAAGTTAGGGTTTAAAGAAACTGTAAAAATGCATCCCATTTAACTTTTATGTGCGCCTCCTCACAGTTTCATCGCGTAAAAGCACAATTACGGATTTTTCCACAAATATGGCTGACATACAATCCTTGTGCAGTGACACACTGAGAAAAATCTGCTCACTAGACACTTGACAAATGTAGCCAACATTCATGGTTCGTACAGGGGTAAACTCTTTGGGGAAAAACAAAACAAAACGTACCACTCCACAAATATGGCCACCATTCATGCTTCATGCAGTAACACACTGAAAAAGAAAAAATGTCTCTTAACACTACAAATATGGCTGTCACACACACGAATGACAGCATCACAAAAAACAAACAACAACAACAAAAATCACACAGCGACAAAGAGTGTAGTGACGCAATACAGAAAATGTCCTCCAATAAAACACTCCACAAATATGGCTGACATACATGGTTTGTGCAATGACACTCTTGGAAAAAGTCACTCAGCAACATACTCCACTAATATGGCCGACATACATAATTTGTGCAGGAACTCTACAGAAAAGGTTCTGTAAAAACACACTCCACAAATATGGCCGACATGTGTTGTTCAGTGTCGCACTAAAAGCAGTCTCACGGCCAGCGACAGATTCCACAAATATGGCCGATATATACACATTCTGTAGTAACATACTCCACAAATATTGCCGACATGAATGTCCTGTCCAAAGACACGTGCCACAAAGATGGCCGACATACATACATTAGGCACTTACACAGAGAGAGTCCCGCCGCAACGCACTCCACAAATATGGCCGATATACACAATGATGTATTCCAGAGGGGAAAAAAAAAAAAAAAAAAAAAAAATCACACGCGCCACAAATATGGCCGAAATACAGACCATGCTTACATATATTTCCATTGTTTCAAAGAAGTTATGCTTGTTTATTGCCTTTGTCTTGTTAGCAATTTTTTTTGGACCACGCACACAAAAACATTTTGTTTTCAGTGCGCCTGCTTCAAAAGCGGCCAGAGTGACCTTCTGTGTGAATTGGTGGCCTTTTTTCCCCAGCAAATTTCACACTGCGCTCACAGCGGCGAATTGATTTTCTTGAGCTTTTTCTATAGCGTCTGCAGCCACGCAATCTATAGGTGGTGAACCTGCGCAAGGGCTTTTAGCATTGACTGCTGCCGAATGCTTTGATTCGTACATATTTCCAGTAGCCCACTATGTACTGTACGTGGCACTGAGTGTTTTTATGTGATGCACATTCAAGGCCTTGTGGTCAGAAATGTCTCCTGGCAACAAAGACAAGGAATCAAAGTCATGTAACGTACGGCCCACTCCATTCTTTAAGTATTTATTTAAAATGATCAATAATTCTGTAACATTTATGCATTTATGTAGTTGTTTTTTTTCTATTTGTTCATTAAAATATATATTCCTAAATAAGATGAAAATAAAATGAAAAAATATGATGAATATATTTTTTACATTTACTATTTTTTTTTTTTGTAAATTGTTTTGTTACTTTTTGGAAAATGATACATTTTATATATGCATTTAACATTTCTTAAATTGTGTTAACTTAATTTATTGTAAATGATCAAATGGAAACATGTTAGTAAAATAAACAATTTTTTTTTTTTTAGCTCTAATCCCAACCCATCTGGCCTTTATAAAAATCAAAAGTGGCCCTTACATCCACCCCTGGGGTACACCTTCACTGAACTCTTCATTAGGTACACCTGTGCAATGTAATCCATCCAAACGTGCAGAAATGTAACAGTAGCCACGTTGAGTGAGGCCTGCAGTCACGACTCAGCTTCATTGTGTGTGTGTGTGTGTGCATCCGCTTGTGTAATGTGATGCAGAGCTCCCGTGTCTTCTTCCTCAAGCCTCGCGAAGATGACGGACCATTAGAAAGGTTCTCTGCTGCATGGGCATTTTGTATTGATCACACTGACTTAACCATCATAGCCAGTGATCCCATTACGAAGTGTCGTTGGCCACATGCATGTGCGCGCACACACCCAGACACACACACACACACACACACACAGCTGATGTCAGCATAGTGGCGGGCCAAGCGTCCTAATAACCTAACGTTCCCCTCTGTGCAGTAACACATTCAACAAACATGGCCGACATACGTGCATTGTGCAATGGTGCGCGCCACAAATATGGCATCTTCAAAGTTTTGGATGTGTCGCTACTTTATGATCTAGAGATATTTTATTTAGGAGCAGAGGAACGATACTTGGACTGCGGGCTTATTTTATTATTAGTTAATTTGATTTAGTTCACTTTTATCATTATTATGAATGGTGTCTTGTTTGTATCGAGTCCATAGAATGTTGCAACCACTCACATATAAATGAAACAAAATAAAATAACATGAATTAAAGCAAAGTAAAATAATAGTAATACTTGAATTCAAACATTCATTCATTCATTCATCTTCCATTCCGCTTCTCCTCACTAGGGTTGCGGGTGCTGGAGCCTATCCCAGCTATCATCGGGCGAAAGGCGGGGTACACCCTGAACTGGACGCCAGCCAATCGCAGGGCACATAGAAACAAACAACCATTTGCACACACATTCACAATTTACGGGCAATTTAGAGTCTTCAATTAACCTACCATGCATGTTTTTGGAATGTGGGAGGAAACCGCAGTGCCCGGAGAAAACCCACACAGGCACGGGGAGAACCTGCAAACTCGACACAGGTGGGGCTGGGTTTTGAACCCCAGTCCTCAGAACTGTGAGGCAGATGTGCTAACCAGTCGCCCACCGTGCCGCCTGAATTCAAACAGAAAAATGTAAAATATCAATTTATAAAATGAAAAATAATTATAATAAATGTAAATAAAATAGTAATAAAATAGTTATAAATTCTAAAATAAAAATAAATACTAAATATAAATACAAAAGGAAAAATAATTGTAATAAATTAAAATTAAATAGGATTAAAAATGGTAATACAAATGATAAAATGTACAAATAAAAATACAAAACAATACAGTACGAAAAATACAAACGTACAAATAAATACATTGAAAATAATCGTAATAAAATTAAAATATAAATATTACAAGTATAAATAAAATAGTAATTGAAAATTGCAATTAATATTAAGTGAATAAATACATATATATATATATATATATAATAAAAAATACAACAGGATTAAAAACAAACTAAATTAAAAATATATAGTAATGAGGCTTATTGAGCTATTGAAAAACTTTCAGGTAGGATTAAAATTGAATATATTGTCATATATACTTTAATATATATTTTTAAATAAATTCCCTCGTCTTTATATTACGTTCATGAAGAGACCACTAGATGGAGTTAATGTTCCAAATCTGCCACGCAGCTCGTCTACTTTTGTTTAGATATTTCATACCGTCCGACCTTAAACATTTTTTTTGTTTGGATTTGATAAACTACATATGTTTAAAGCTCATTCGCCATGAAAAAAAAAAATTCACATTTGCTTTGCTTTTGTATGCGTGTGCCATTAAAAACTTTTCACTTTAGGGCACATTAGCGTCCCCACAAAATGGCGCCTTGTGTGGCCCCAAATAATGCACATGCCAGAAACGGCCTCTGCTGACTATTCGACAATGCACAGCAGAGACCTGCACGTGCATGACTGCTGAAAAAAAAATACATGGCCGTCTTAAGTTGGCAAGTCAGCAATTGGACAGGTCTTTCTTTGTAGCAGTGCTATTGATCTCAACGCTTGTCTTCCTTTTTTCTTTACCTCCTCCTCCTCCACCCACGCTCCCCCATGCTTGCTATTCTTCATGTGCACTGTACAACATAGCTCAGGATGCACTGCACACCTCGGCTTCATGCACCAGACGCCTCTTTTTCAGGCTTCATGCTCAGGAAAATAACACACACATACACGGTGTCGAAATAATAATTAGGTGTGACAAAAGGCCACTGACAGCAGATAATAAAAAGTACTCTCTAACAAGATGGAGTCAGGCCACAGTCCAAGCTAAATGCCATTAAATTAACTCTACTGTCACTAGAGCTAAAAAAAAAAAAAAAAAAAAAAAAAAAAAAAAAATCGTGTATATGACGAAACATTCTCTTTTATTGCAAGGCGAGTCAAATTGCAGTGTACTGTAGTTTGAATTATCATTTGGTCATTTATCATCATCTTTGTTGACTATACTTATGTTGCTGTCGAATAAAAAACAAACTTCATATTTTCTGCTTATTTTTAAAAACTGTGAAAAAAATAATTTTTGTGTTGTTCAATAGCTGCACAAAATCTATCCCAAGTAACGTTGGGGCTATATAATAAATAAGGTTTGCATTATAGTGAATTTATTTTTTTTTTTAATTCATGTGATGCACATTCACTACTAGAAAAAAAATACAGGCACGAAATGGACCTGAATTGTATTCTTTTTTTCCCCTCAAACTATTTAGTAATAAAAAAAATGTAAAACAAATGTGATTTAATTCATACATACCTTTATTAGTCGCAGTGATGAACACATTTTAGGTTAGAACAAAATATTAGCCTCAGTGAGAGAAATTAGTAGAATTTCATACAAAAATGAGCAGCAATTAGACTTTTTGGAAAGTCACTTGGAAATAAATGTGTTTTCTAAAACAAACATTATAATATGCACACAATTTTATTTTAATTATATATTTTGATGTTTCAAAAGTATATCATATTTTATATAGAGAAAAATACAGCTTTACTACAGCAAGTCGACCGTGTAGGGGGAGGGATTTTTGTTGTTGTCACTGCATGTGCCAAAAATATCTAATCATTTAGAATGGAGAGCGTAGAATGTCAATACAGAGGAATGACGGC